>NC_081411.1:353176614-353548489 GCF_030272615.1 Cryptomeria japonica | reverse complement strand
ACAATGGGAAAGAACAAGAGAGGAACAAATGAACAAAGAGAGGCAATAGAGGAAAGACAAAGGGAGCATATGAGGAGATTATGTGAAGGCACGCCATCTAATGCACCTAATGAAAGTGATGAACATTCAACAATTGAAATTGATATGATGAATGCACCAAATCAAAATGATCAACATACACCAATTCAAATACATATCATGAATGCACCTAATGAATGCAATGAACATACACCATTTGAAAATGATTCAATGAATGCACATGTTAATGAAATTGAAGAAGATATACCATTTGAATTTGATGTGATCAATGCACATAATGCACCTAGTGAAAATGAAGAGCATGCACCAATTTTAACACCTCTTAGAATAATTTGTAGAAAACCAAAGTTCCTAATAGATATTGATGAAAATATTGTGAAGCCAATGCATGATAAAATTTTCTGAAAGAACTTGTAGAAGAACGGTTAGAAGAATTTGGAATAACAATTTTCAAAACTTAAATCAAAGTGGAAGATGCCAATTAGTTGTTGAAATGATTAAAAATCTGAAATTTAGAGAGACAATGAAAATTTTGGGATTAGAACATCCGAAAATAATAGTGAAAGAACAATTGTGAGAAATATTTTTGATGCATACCAACCCATTGGTTCAAAATCATGCACTAAAGATGCTAATTTTACTCATTGTGTCCTCACATCAACCATAATGGGAAAGGAAATGAAAAAATATTGTTTAATAAGAAAAACAAGCAAGTCATTAAGGATAAGTAGAACCACATTACACTATGCCTTAGAGAGGCAAGAGAAAATCGAGGATCCTAGCAATAATTCTATTTGGGCATTCTCGAGTAGACTCCCACGCAAGGACAAGGTTGTTGTTGATGCACTAAGAACGTTAATTGAGAAATACTGACATGACAACATAAGGGTTTCACCCAACCAAAGAGATGTTGTTAGAAGGCGAATTGGAATTAGTAATCGTGAGCCACATCCAAAACACTATTTAGATACCACTCAAACACAATTTTATGAAATGTTTCTTCAAATCTCTCATCAGATTAAAATTAGTCAAAGATTTTTTGAGATCAAAAAACCATTTGATGTTAAGATTAATCATGCACGTACTACATGTTGTTGTAGGGTCCATGTTGAATTTTCCATGCATTATGATATTTATCGCTATATATGTTGTACTTTGTATAGTAACGATGTTTTGCAGGAATGTGGTCTACAAGCACCTCCTAAGTCACTGAGAGAATTTATTTCAAGTGTACTATGTAAATGAGATGATGAGTGCATTTACTATAAGATGATGTCTTTGAGAGGTTTTTGTCCTACATGTGGTGGTTTGCAACAATTGTATAGATGCCTACATCTGGATAACACACATGAAATTGGTAAGGAACTAGTTTCTATTGGAAAATATAAGTTAGTCACATATGGTGTTAAAGATGGAAAAGAATTAAAGAGGTGTGAGTTAGTGAAAAGGGATATATGCGTAGCTGATTTTATGAAGATGTTTCAAGAGAAACTAGTGTATGAGTACATAGGTCACACACTAATGCAGAGGATGGAGGATTTAGTTGCAATCTTGTAAACTAAAGTGGAATATGGACCCAAACCCCAACACTCCTATGGTGTTTCAAAAGCTCAAAGTGCCTCAATAGGCTCAAAACTTGCCTTCACCTTAATCAAGTGTTTCCTCCACCTCCAAATACATAAAAAAACTTCAAATAACATGTCTCCAAGGTTTTCAAACCCTCAACTCATCAACTGATACAAAAACCCAATTTTAGCCCTTCACTAGGCTTAGTCTCCTAGTAGCCAGCCGGACTGTTTTTGGCTCTTTTCACACACATTTCCCAAAACAAAAACCAATGTTATGAATGATTTAGATACCCAATATCAACCTCTATCAACACCCAAAATATTTCCTATGGTTGTTTTGGAACAAATCATTCAAAAAATGGTTGTCCCTAGTCACCGTGAGGGCTAATTAGGTCACTTTTGTGAAGGAAGTACCCTCCAAACTCATCCTTAGGTCTAACCCTTCTGTAAAATCTCTTTTTATGATTCCAAACCAAGTATTTTCAAGGTATTAAGGTTTAGTTACATTCCTAAATACCCAAACTCCAAAACCCTCATTAAATCACCATAAACCTAGGGCTTGCTCAAAATCACTTCAAAACTCACTTCCAGAATCAAAAAAAGGTTGATTCAACCCAAATTTAACATGTATTTACTGATTCCATCATAAAAGTATGACCTCCTTAAGGCCAATCCTCTATTGCTACAATTATGGCATCTAAACCATGTGTTTTCAGTCATCTATCTCGGTGTACACCTACAAACTCAAACTTCTTGTCATCAAAATGTTAGGAGCATTTATTGTAAATGTTAGAAATGAATCCAATCAGAATAGGCATTCAAAGGATGGATCCAAACATCTTTAAAAACTATCAAAACAAATGGACACTTCATAGTCTGTTCTGGGACAGTCAGCAGCAAAATGGAAATAATATTATTTCAGAACTTCAAAATGTCTCCAGATTGCAAGGATCAATCAAATAAAACCCTCAGAGCATGATGGACATGATAGTATTACTTCCAAAGCAAAGTAAAACAAACAATATTCAGAAAATGCAGGAAATAAATGTGTCTTATTATTGTTCCAGAATTACAAACTGTCTAACAGATTTCTCCAGACTTTCTTACAGACTTTGTCACATACAATAATGTTTGCACAGACTTTATAAATGTCTATAAAAACACCATAACTGATCCAAATCAGTTAGAAGGCACTAACAATGCCTAAAAGCATGATTTTCACATTCCCACCATTTTACATACTAACCATTGTAATTCAAATATTTGAATTTACAACTTATTGATTTTGTAACCTATGACACTTTTAATTTATCTAAATCATAATTTGACACTCCTAGAGATAATTAAACAAATCTAGAACCATATCAAACCAAACTTGTTCTCATGGACACTATTGGCCCTTATTACAATAATTTTATGCATAGGAGCATCATTAGGACACTTAAGGTCTTTACACAAACACATCATTTTTAGCATAAGAAACCATAATGGGCTTCAAAACCTCCAAGTTGATCTTTCTTGATGTCATGATCCTTCCTTCACTCCTTGGTAACATGCAACAAATTCTTTCCTTCTGGGATGCTCCTACATCATACTCCCCACCAATTAAAATACTCTTGTCCCAAGAGTGATGTTGCTGCCTCCAAACATCAAATTGCTTTTGCCTCCATACAAACTCAGATTGAGGGATGAAATAATCCCCAAAAGTCACCTTCTTTCTGCTTCTCAAACCTATAGTCACATCACACATTAGATTAGAAACAAAACATGTATTTGGCTGCTCTTGTTTAGGACATTGCTGCTCATAACCAGTCTGTACATCTGCTCTTCTCTGATCCACTTGTTGTACCTGCAACTTCTCTTTCACACCCACATATCCCTTCTCAACAATAGGACATTTGACTGAACCAATTTGCACAAAAGATAAATCCCATAAATCATCATGAAGAGGACTATTCTTCCTCATAGTCTGCTGCAAATTAACATCTTCCTTCCAACCAGTATCTTCTTGTTTTTCAACCTGCCTTATCATTGGTAAATGCTCCCCAAAACATATTATAGGATGCTCTTTCAAAACCCCCAAAGGTAAAGGATTCAACTTATATTTCTAACCATCTTTATGAACCAAATATGTGTTATCAAAACCATCATGTATTGTTATTCTACTATGTTGCCATGGTCTTCCTAATATCAAATGTGCACAAGTCATAGGAACCACATCACATAATACCTTATCTTGATATGGACCAATAGAAAAATTCACATAAGCCTTCAAACTAACCTCTACATGTTGCTGTTGGGTAACCCAAGTGGCCTTGTAGGGATTAGGATGGTCAAATGGTACAATTCCTAACTTGGTTATCATATCAAGAGACACAAGATTACTATGTGATCTTGAATCAATGATTACCTTACATATCTTTCCTTTACATAAACAAGTAGTTCTGAAGATTGTTACCTTTGGTTCTTGCTGAAGTTTCTCACCTTGCCTTACCATCAAGAAGTTACCTTCAAGGACAGGGTCTGCTCTCTTTGATTCTTCTTTCTTCTCATCTACTTGTACCATATTCACTCTTCTATCTCTGCCCTGATCTGATTCAATCCACTTAGGACATCTGAATGATTGGTGCCCAATCTCATTGCAATGAAAACACTTACCTGTAAAGATTCCACTTCCTCTTCCAAATCTGCCACCTCTATGGTTGTATCCTCCTCTTAGTTCTGAAAAAATTTCTTTGCCTTCCTCATTGCTACCTTGCCCTTGATCTCTATTACCTCTTCCTCTATTAGAAATGCCTCCTCTTCCACCATTACTTGATCTTTCTTGTTTTCTTTTCACCTTCTCTTCTGCTCTAATTGCCAACTGATAACATTCACCTATTGTTTTCAATAGTTGTAGACCAATCTCAACTTGCAAATTAAATCTTAAGCCATTTATATACCTAGCTACTTTCTCATCTTCTTCCTCATATCCTCCTCTGATACTAAGCTTGTGAAATTGCTCAGTGTAAGCCATTACATCCATCTCTTTTTGTTTCAGATTCTGTCTCATCCTCTTCACATGAATGGTATAATCAGATGGTAGGAACTGTTCTTTCATCAAATTTTTCATCCTTGACCATGTAGACACTTTTGCTAATCCTCTTGCCATCCTATCATTCTAAAAACTAGTCCACCATGTCAATGCCACACCTCTCAAATTAGTCTTTGCAAATTTCACTTTCCTCTCCTCTTCCATTTCTTCAAACTCAAAATAGTTATCCAAGGCATCAAGCCATCCTAACACCTCTTCACTATCCATCTTCCCATGACAGATAGGCAAATCAATATGACTCTTACCTCCACTACCTTGTATTGCCTTCAATAATCTCACCAATCTCTTTTCTTTAGGGTCTTCTACACCATATGCTGGTTGCTCATGCATTTCATGCATTTCTTTTTCATCATTGCCTTCTAGGTTGTCTTGCTCTTCTCTTCTTCTATTCCTCTCAAGGTTATCTATCCTTGATTACATAGCTTCTCTCTCCCTTCTCCATTGTCTTTCTTCTCTTGCCTTAGCCTGCTCTCTTGCTACATCTTGTTCCCTTCTTTCCCTTCTTTCCCTTTCTAGGATTTCCTTCAATTCTTCTAATACTCTTGCCAACTGATTCTTAGGTGCCATAACTAACCTTAACAAACCTTCAATAGGTCTTTTAATGATGCTCTGATACCACTTGATGCAGAGGATGGAGGATTTAGTTGCAATCTTGTAAACTAAAGTGGAATATGGACCCAAACCCCAACACTCCTATGGTGTTTCAAATGCTCAAAGTGCCTCAATAGGCTCAAAACTTGTCTTCACCTTAATCAGATGTTTCCTCCACCTCCACATACATCAAAAAACTTCAAGTAACATTTCTCCAAGGTTTTCAAACCCTCAACTCATCAACTGATACAAAAACCCAATTTTAGCCCTTCATTAGGCCTAGTCTCCTAGTAGCCGGCTGGACTGTTTTTGGCTCTTTTCACACACATTTCCCAAAACACCAACCAATTTTATGACTGATTTAGATACCCAATATCAACCTCTATCGACACCCAAAATATTGCCTATGGTTGTTTTGGAACAAATCGTTCAAAAAACTGCTGTCCCTAGTCACCGTGAGGGCTAATTAGGTCACTTTTGTGAATGAAGTACCCTCCAAACTCATCCTCAGGTCTAACCCTTCTATACAGTCTCTTTTTATGATGCCAAACCAAGGATTTTCAAGGTATTAAGGTTCAGTTACATCCCTAAATACCCAAACTCCAAAACCCTCATTAAATCACCCACAAACCTAGGGCTTGCTCAAAATCACTTCAAAACTCACTTCCAGAATCAAACAAAGGTTGATTCACCCCACATTTAACATGTCTTTATTGATTCCATCATAAAATTATGACCTCCTTAAGGCCAATCCTCTGCTGCTACACCTATGGCATCTAAACCATGTGTTTTCAGTCATCTATCTCGCTGTACACCTGCAAACTCAAACT
The DNA here is from genome assembly GCF_030272615.1 of Cryptomeria japonica. Classification (NCBI taxonomy): domain Eukaryota; kingdom Viridiplantae; phylum Streptophyta; class Pinopsida; order Cupressales; family Cupressaceae; genus Cryptomeria; species Cryptomeria japonica. The sequence continues at coordinate 353,542,367 of NC_081411.1, read as the reverse complement.
TCCTATCATCAAAATGTTAGGAACATCTATTGTACATGTTAGAAATGAATCCACCCCATGAGAATCAGAATAGGCATTCAAAGGATGGATCCAAACATCTTTAAAAACTATCAAAACAAATGGACACTTCATAGTCTGTTCTGGGACAGTCAACAACAAAATGGAAATAATATTATTTCAAAACTTCAAAATGTCTCCAGATTGCAAGGATCAATCAAATAAGACCCTCAGAGCATGATGGACATGATAGTATTACTTCCAAAGAAAAGTAAAACAAACAATATTCAGAAAATGCAGGAAATAAATGTGTCTTATTGCCGTTCCAGAATTACAAACTGTCTAACAGACTTCTCCATACTTCCTTACAAACTTCCTCACGTACAATAATGTTTGCACAGACTTTATAAATGTCTAGAAAACCACCATAACTGATCCAAATCAGTTAGAAGGAACTAACAATGCCTAAAAGCATGATTTTCACATTCCCACCATTTTACATACTAACCGTTGTAATTCAAATATTTGAATTTACAACTTATTGATTTTGTAACCTATGACACTTTTAATTTATCTAAATCATAATTTGACACTTCTAGAGATAATTAAACAAATCTAGAACCACATCAAACCAAACTTGTTCTCATGGACACTATTGGCCCTTATTACAATAATTTTATCCATAGGAGCATCATTAGGACACTTAAGGTCTTTACACAAACACATCATTTTTAGCATAAGAAACCATAATGGACTTCAACACCTCCAAGTTGATCTTTCTTGATGTCATGATCCTTCCTTCAATCCTTGGTAACATGAAACAATTCTTGCCTTCTAGGATGCTCCTGCATCACACACATAGAGCTAGGTGGCTAGATGAGCAATTCAAGTTGTGCAAGGAAACTTTCCCCCTCGATAGTATTGTCTCTATTGTTGATTTCACTGAGAATTATACACTAAAGCCGCATAATGAAGTACAATCTATGTATTACTACTCTACACAAGTTATAATTTTTGTACACATAGCATTCATTCATGCACATGATAGCACCGAGGAGGATAGAAAGGTTATAAGAGAATATCACTTCTATATCAGCGATGATCATACTCATTCCTCAGAGTTTGTGCAAGGATTCTTTACAGTCTTTTATGATAGTTTAAGGGAAAGGGATATAAGATACAACCAACACTTAATATGGTCGGACAATTGCACTGCACAATTCAAGAATGCAAGGATGCAAGGATGCAAGGATGTTCTACTAGTTGACTAGGATGCATGTGACAAGTGGTGTGCAACATTTTTGGAATTTCATTGAGGCGGGACATGGAAAGGGAGAGCATGATGGTGTGGGAGCATGTGTGAAAAGATCTCTTACCAGAGAGGAATTGAAGTATGAAGGTGATGCAATGTTAATAGATGTAGAAACAATTGTGCAATGGTGTAACTCTACAATGGGACTAGGTAATGCAGGTAAGTCTATGGTTTCTATATATTTTTAGTTAATAAGTGAATCTAACATTGAAAACTATCTAGATTGTTGTACACTTACTGGATCAAGTGACATGCATTCATTTAGAAGTTCAAATGCAACATCACTAGTTATTTATACTAGAAAAATTGCATGCTTTTTCTCTTCGTGTATGCATTTTGTGTGTGATGGATGTGAATCAAAAGAGTGGGTTGACCAATGGTCTTGTAGACCTTTGTAAACCCTAGATACATATCAACTTCCTAAAGCACTACAAATGAACTAGATTTAAGCATCAGTGGATTTTGACCATGTATCAGACATAGTTGAACCAGGTAAAGGGTTGCAATTTGTTACAATTTTAAGCTTAATTTATTAATATTAACTTATGCTGATTTTGGTATTAACTTATATCCTTCTATTAAATGCAGGTCTTGTATATGCAGTTATTGTAGATGAGAACAATGAAGAAGGAACATATTACTTTTTGTGTCATTGTATTGAGGCCAAAAAGAAATTGACTTCTACAGTGGTTGATGGAGAGGGTATTGAGTACCCAATAGGATCTGTTGTTGTGACAGGGACATGGCTTAGAAGGTACCGTTGTTGTGTTGAGTTGTATTGAGACCTCTTAAACTCATTTATTTAGCAGTCATTGTATTGATTTTGGCATTAAATTATCCTTCTATAAAATGCAGGTACCCTATCAAAAATTCTAATGCCTGGTTGTTTCAGGACTTTGAGACACATAGACATATTCTACTTTACTCAAACCTTCTTGTTGCAGCAAATATTCATTTGATTAAATATCATGGTAGACCTCTTAACAAGGATTTGTGGAAAGTTCATGAATCAGACCACGAGGCAATACTTGAGACACTAAGGGTTAGAGCTGATCCAGAAGGTTCACTTGATTGATTTTGGACCATCTAGAAGAATAATTCTACAATATGGTAGAATAATCTTGACAATTTTGTATATATCTTTTGCAAAATTTTGTAACTTCGCTTTTTTGGATGTGCTCTACATGCATATGAGCTGTAATGTGCATATGTAGATGCCAAATTTTGTATATAAAAATATCAATGAGTTGTAATGTGCATATCTAGATGCTAAATTGTGTATAAAAAATAATAATGAGTTGTAATGTGCATATCTAGATGCCAATTTTTGTATAAAAAACAACAAGAAGTTATAATTTGCATATTTAGATGCAAAATTTTGTAAATATAAACAGTAATGAGCTTAATCGTTTATATTAGATGCCAAATTTTATATATGAAAGTGTCCATGGGGCTGATTTGCAAATTTTGAGAGCCCAAATTTGTACCATTTGATTACAAATACATTTGTAATAAACTTGTACCATTTGGTTATAAATTTGTACTATTTGATTATAAATAGTTGAGTCTGATTCTAACATATGTTAAATAACTTGCAAATGGGTATCTGAATATGCAATTTCTTTTCCAATTGTTTTGGGAAAGTTTTGAGTTATTGTTGAATTACCCGATTTGAAGGGCTAGTAGGAATAGTCCAAAATTGAGAGAGGCCCTTTTAGGCAGCGACAACATGACCCCATAGGTTCAAATGGATCGTCCATAAGTGCCATGGTCTCCGAGTTATGCAACATCAAAATTTGACCATTTTTTCCACTTTGAGCGCTCAAGGGAAAACGTCGCTACAAGGTGGCTTAGAATGATCAAATGTCTTGGGGAGAAAGACAAGGGCACACCTAGCATAAAATCGGCCACCCAGATGTGCTTGTGTTGATGGTTCATTCCCATGACAAGCAGAACAAAAGATGCACTATTTTGCCACCTCTCACTGACGGTTTTTGATGTGATAGAAAAAATCTCACCACAAGAAAACGGAATTGAGTTGCCTAAAACTGGGAGAGGATTTTTTAGGGAGCCACAACATGACCCCATAGGTTCAAATGGATTGTCCATAAGTGCCACAATCTCTGAGTTATGCAACGTCAAAGTTTGACCCTTTTTCCACTTTGAGTGCTTAAGGGAAAACGTCGCTACGAGGTGGCTCAGAATGATCGAATGTCTTGGAGAGAAAGACAAGGGTACACCTAGTGTAAAACCATCCACCTGGATGTGCTTGTATGGAGGGTTCATTCCCATGACAAGCAAAACAAAAGATGCACTATTTTGCCACCTCTCGCTGACGGTTTTTGATGTGACAAAAAAAAAATCACTACAAGAAAATGGAATCAAGTTACCCAAAACTAAGAGAGGCCTTTTTAGGTAGTGACAATACGACCCCATAGGTTCAAACAGATCATCCATAAGTTCCACGGTCTCCGAGTTATGCGACGTCAAAGTTTGACCATTTTTTCCACTTTGAGCACTCAAGGGAAAACATTGCTGCGAGGTGGCTCAGAATGATTGGACGACTTAGGGAGCAAGAAAAGGACACACCTAGTGTAAAAGTAGCCACTCAGATGTGCTCGCATTGACGGTTCATTCCCACGACAAGCAGAACAAAATATGCACTATTTTTCCACCTCTCATTGACGGTTTTTGACGGTTTTTGATGCAACAAAAAAAATATCACCACAAGAAAAAGGAATCGAGTTGCCCAAAACCAAGACAATATTTTTTAGGCAGTGACAACGTGACCCCATAGGTTCAAATGGATCATCCATAAGTGCCATGGTTTTTGTGTTATGCGACGTCAAAGTTTGATCATTTTTTTCACTTTGAGCGCTCAAGGGAAAACTGATGAATACTAAGAGGGGGGGGGTGAATTAGTATACCAAAAATTGTTGTAAACAAACTCTTAAATAGTTTAGCAGATAACTGATGCAACGATTTCACTAATAAACCGATTAGAATACATGCAAACCAAATAGCAAACAAAGCATTCACCCACAAGAGCACAATCACCATAACACAAGATATTTGACATTGAAACCCAAATGGGGAAAAACCACGGTGAGCAGAAACTCACAAGTAACTATCTGCAGAATAGAAACTAGACCGGTTAAGGTCAGACTAGTTAAGGTCATACAATTTTCTTCACCAGAATAGATCCTATTACGAATCTATATCTTTGTTAGGAGATAAGTCCTGTTAAAGGCTACCTTGTTAGAGGATTTTAGATCCATAGTTGTGACCCACCTTGTTAGAGGATTTACAAAGGATTTGCTAGGCCTACCCAGTTAAGGGTTTCAGACTTGTTGAAGATATTAGTAATCAACAAGTGAATGATCTAGATGATAGCACAATATGCTTAGTTAGATCCTTGACAACTCATTGTTAATGCATTTTAGCATTACCTCAGTCTTCAATATCTCCACACTCTATCTCTTCACACATACCTAATCTTTTCTTCTCTGATCGCACATATCACATATCTCACATCTCTCATACAAAACCCTAGACATGATGTCCTTATAAAGGAATCTGATTTCATGTCAGTCCAATAGGATTAGATTACAAGTTCCTAGGTTGAGTGCATCTAGACACATTTGGTAACATGACACAAAAACACTACCAAAGTGTCGGTGGATGATAACTCATCACACATTATAGTAATACTGGTTGGTAACTCATCACAGAGTAATACCAGTTAATATAATATACCGATTACCAGTTGTCAAAAATGAAGACTGGTAGATCATAGTGTTCCAATCAAAAGCTAACTACCGCTTGGGTCCTTCGTACCGCTTGAACTCCTTCGAACCGCTTGGGTCTTCATATCGCTTGGGATCTTCATACCGCTTGAGCTCTTCAATCAATCTATGACCAGTAAAAATCTTCTAAAAAATATCGATAGTCTAAAGACTATACATTCAATAATACACAATACTGGTTGGAGCAATTACCAGTTGAGCATATCTCATACATCAAGAAAGTGTGTGTCCAACATTAAGAAAGTGTGTGTCCATCAATGACAATCAAAATATCATCAAAATGCCAACAATCTCCCCCTTTGGCATTGATGGCAACACTTAAGAAAACTTTGACATCTAAGTGTTTTTACAACAAAAATGCGATAATCAAAATTACTCCCCCTAAGCATATACACTACTCCCTTTGCAAAAATTACAATGTACACTACTCCCCAAAGTGGTAACATGAAAGTACATGAAATGGTAAAATTCACCAAAATTTTACTATACATTACTCCCCCTTTGCCAACAATGACAAAGCAATGTAAAGTAACCCCTATTTTCCTTATATATAAAATAGAGTAAATGTTCATGACAATAAGGAATGAAATTTCTCAAAAACAGATTTAAAGTCCTACATAAAAGTTTTCATGTCCAATGTCTATGAATCAAGAAATGAGGTAGCAACCTCACTTTCAGTCTTCATCTGGAATACCATTTCTTCCATTGCATCAATGGTACTCATCTCTTGAGTTACCATGATAGCATCTAGATTGAGAAAGCATTTCTGAAGAATCTATTGTCTTGGCAATAGGAGCAGTTGAAGCTCCTACAAATATTTAGACCGGTTGCTAATCTCTGAGTCTATCTTGACAGTATGACACTGAAAATGATGAACCTTTTGCCCATAGCTAGCGAATGAATCATATGGCATCTTCAAATTGCTGATATATGCCTGTAACTTCGATTGGATTTGAGCTTTCTGTTTAAGCACATCATCACAAAATAGATGGGGTTGGCAGATTTTACTCAGCAGTAATTTACCTTCACCCATAGCAACACCGATATCATTCTATTGCTTTATTAGGTGTGTCCTAAGCTCATTCATTTGCTTGAATAAGGAAACATTGAGTGCCTTTTCATGGTTCTTCTTTGCAGTTGCTTCAGCAGCATCTTCCAAGCTTTGTACCTGGTCCTCCACTATGGTACAGAGAATTTTAAGCTTGGATAGAGAGGAATCGGTACTAGGGAGGTTGGTACCAGGAATTAGACTAGTAAGGGTGTCAACAATAGTTTGTATGACATCCTGTTCTTTCTTCCTTCACAGTTCTTCCAGTCTCTCTTGTGCAAGTTTGATGCTTCATAGAAGCTCAGACTCATCTGCTAACTGAAGATCAATAGGACTGGTGATATCAACCTATTTGGTTTGATCACTAGTTGGCTTAGGAGTCTCCACTTGCTTGTTCTTCTTTGCTTCCTTCTCCTCTTCTGCTTTTTTCTTTTCCTCTTCTTTCTTCTTTTTCTTCTCTTCTTGTTTTTTCTTCTCCATTTCTTCCTTCTTCTTGTCCTCTTCCTACTTTTTATTCTCTTCCTTCTTCTTCCTTTCTTCGTCCTTCCTCTTGTCTTCTTTCCTTTTCTCCTCTTCTTTTCCCTTCTCCTCTTCTTTTCTCTTCTCCTCTTCTTTCCTCTTCTCTTCTTCTTTCCTCTTATCTTCCTCCGTCTTCTTCTCCTATTTCTCTTTCTTAGTTGTTTCTTTATCAAGAGTGACATCCTCAATATCTAATGCATCAACATCAATAGTGTCAATTTGCTGTCACTCTTTCACCTTCACTATCAAATAACTCATCCAATTTTCCTGTGGATAGGTCAGGTTCTTGTTCAGCCTTCTTATTGGCTTCAGATACTTGGTGTTCTCTAACAACAGCTTTGACATGAATGGGTGTATCCTTTTCCACTTCAGAAGCTTTACCTTCTAATAGCTCGAGTCTTCTCCTTCTCATGAAGAAGATGCCTTTGTTCTTATCCATTATTTCAAATAATTCAAAATTTGAAGCATCAGAAAAGTATCGTGCAAAAATTTTCTCCTTGATCTCCTGTTCTCTTTCAATGGCAATGCACCATTTATTATCTAAAGAATTATATAAGAATCTGGTGTAACCGATCTAATCTCAGATGGCGACTGATCATTAACACATAAAAATTTGATGACTTCGTATTCTACCTCCTCTTTCTCATTATCATTAAAATCATCAAAATATTCCTTTAAATCATCAAGCACTTTCCTTTTAATGTTCTTAATTGTCCTCTGACAATGTGTCATTGGCTTATAAGAAGAAATATCTATATTTACCGGTGCTGAAGTTACAGGAAGATTATCAGTAGCCTTTGGCTTTTTTCTTGTTTGCCTTGTCTTCTTTATTTGAACCTCTAGTTCAGTGTCTTCTTCCTCCAGTGAGTGATTCCTAGATTTCTGCTTCCTTTCAAATACTTTTGTGGGAGAAACCTCAGGTTTCTTCTTGGCTGGTGATCGCTTGGTCACTTTCAGACTAGCAGAGGTAACCAGTGCAGATACTGATGGTATTGCCTTGCCCTTTTTCTGTATTGGTTCTTCAACCGGTGTGACCCTCTCCAAGTAGGTGTCAGTTCTCTTTTTCTTTGCATCTAGTGGTGAGGCAAGTAGGGTAGAGGCATACCCAATCAACATGTCATTCACCACTTCATACCCCACAGGTTCAACTTCTTTCTTTCTGGGTTCCATCGCTTCCATTATGCATTCATCTACCCTTATTGTGAAGCAGATGTCATCTTCATATTTCTTCACAATATCATTAGATATCCTCATTCTTTGGCTCATTTTTTGCTTGAATTCATCAAAATACTTATTTAGAGCCTCAGGATATCCAGTTCCCACTACTTGTAGGCTCTCTTGTATCTGTCTGGAAACCGGTAGGTCAGCAGACCATTGAACATCACCTACTCCAAGGAAATAACCTTGAAAGTAGAAGAATAAACTGACCAGAATTGCCCAAATCTGAACCTTAGAGAATTGTTCTGTTTGATGGACTTCAGATTCAACAATAATTGCTTTTGTAGATAGGTACATAGGTCAAATGTAGTGTCTTCCTTGATCATTTTGTAAGCGGCATTCACTATAGCAGCAGGAACAAAATTCATTCTACTAGCATTAAATATCCAATAGCCAATCACCATGCAAGCATATTTTACTAGATCATCAAAGATGGTGTTGACGATCATCGCCCGTTGGTCACTCACAGAACTAGTGAGATTTGTTATTTTAGTTTTGGTGACCTTCCTTAGGGCTGGTAGCTCTCCAATATTGCAGAAACCGATGACGACATAAATTGCTTTCGATGTGATGTCATGCATTCGCTCGAGGTACATCTTATCACCATGTACTCTGCTAAGGATGATGTGGATATGTTCTTCTGTGAACTCTTCCAGAAAATACACCGCCTTGTGTAGTTTCATCTTCTCAAGGACACTATACTCAGGTTTGATCTTCTTATCATCCACACAGAACAAACTTAGCTGGGAATGTATCACTAGGGATCCTAAGTCTTCCAATTTATAGTCTATATATGCTGAAATATCTCCCTCAACAATAACTTCGGTGGGTATTTGGGATAGGCCATTGTATTTTACTTTCTTTTGAAGAAATTTAGCTGAATCTACAGGTGCACTAGAACTGGAGTGCGATGTAGAAGCCATGATAAGAAAGAAATTCAAGAAATACCTTTACAATCCAAAATTTAGGTTTTGTCAATGTCGCCCTCAATACACCACTTTGGTTGCTAGATCACCGCTTAGTGTTCTTCATTGATAGAAAAAGGATCGCTGGATTCCTTTGCAATATTTTGAATTCACTTTGAATCGCTAGATGAATCGCACTTTGTCACTTTGCACTTGAAAAATTCTTCTCTCGAAAACTGATAAGTGATAATGACATCAATAATCCCTTTTAAACAACTCTTACGAGCTGTAATAAATGCATCAATGCTAGGGTTCGAACCCTAATTTTTCCTTTTACCTCTTCAAGTCTTCTTCCATCAGACAGGGAACATATACCGGTAAGGGTCTTTATTGATATAAACTGGGGGTTCGAAATAGTTCACCAATTTGTTCCCCCTAATCTTTTTGAAGCTCAGTTTGCCAGTTCAGAGACTTCCACACTAGGTGCAGAAACCAGTTCATCCAGTAACACTTCTTCTGATTTTTTTTTCCACATTTTATTCATATTCGCTTGAATGGTTTCAACATCAATCTTCCCTTCTAGAGTGATCGATATATCATCCGATAGGTTCTTTCTCAGCCTACAGGTTTTGGCAGTGTGTCCCAGTTTTTTGCAATGATAGCATACCATTCCAAGTGTTCTCCATGGTCCATTATTCATACTTCCATTCTTTCTTCTGCAAGTTGTAGTAGTATGATCACTACCATGATAGATCGAACAAGTTTCTCTCCAACTAGTTACTTCTTGATAACCAACTGAATGATGGTCATAGGTACCGGTTGGGATTCCGGTTCATAGAAGGTTCCGAAATAACTCCTTCAGTCCTATCTCATAGTGTTGTGCAAAATTGACTTGCATTCAAATTCTCTATGCCCAAACTTGTTGCATGCATAACAGTTTCCATTGAATCTATTGGATCTAGGCATATTGTTTTGAAAATAAGGAAAATTGTTGTAGGCCTTGCTTCTACACACATTAGTAGTATGTCCTTCTTTGAGACAATTAAAGAAAACAGGTTTAAATTTTTTCTTACCTTTATCCTTGGATGTCGGTTGCTTCTTTGATGCTTCATCTTTTGTTCCAGAGGTCTCACCTTCCTCATACCCAGATAAACCAAGTCCAGTGGTATTCTTTACTGGCTTTGCCGATTCTAGCTTTTGCTCTAGCTTAACAATACTTTGATTGAATTTGGCAAGTATCTCTTTTGACTCAATAAGTTCCTTGGAAATAGCAGCATTGGATTCCATCAAGGTTGTATTCTCAAAGATAGCCATGTTTAGTTCACCTTGTATTTCTTCTTTTTCCACTTTACTCTCTTAGAGATGAGCAGTAAGGGTACATATTTCTTGTTTCGGCTTGGAGATCTCATGATCTTTGTCTTTTACCAGACTTCAGCTTTCCTTCTCTTCTCAAGCTCTTGACACATTCTGATAGTTATTCCTTCCAACTCCCTTCTCAGGTTGGCATTAGATTCATTCAGTTTTTCAACTTCTTCAACTAAGGCATCCATGTCAGCTTCATCAGAAGAGCTATTTTTCAGTAAGTTCCATCAGTTTCTCATCATGCTCTCTTCTCTTGGCCAAAGAGGCTTTATACTTGACTTTGAGTTCATCATAGGCTCTCTCACACTGTATTCCCCCATATATCCTTCCAAGTGGTTAGACTTATAGAAAGGTTGGCTCTGATACCAATTGATGAATACTAAGAGGGGGGGTGAATTAGTATACCAAAAAATACTGTAAACAAACTCTTAAACATTTTAGCAGATAACTAGCACAATAGTTTCACTAATAAATCGGTTAGAATACATGCAAACCAAATAGAAAACAAAGCATTCACCCATAAGAGCACAATCACCATAACACAAGATATTTGATGTGGAAACCCAAATGGGAAAAAACCACGGTGAGCAGAAACTCACAAGTAACTATCTGCAGAATAGAAACCAGACTGGTTAAGGTCATACAATGTTCTTCACCAGAACAGATCCTGTTAGGAATCTAGATCTCTGTTAGGAGATAAGTCCTATTAAAGACTACCTTGTTAGAGGATTTCAGATCCACATTTGTGAACCACCTTGTTAGAGGATTTACAAAGGCTTTGCTAGGCCTACCTGGATAAGGGTTTCAGACTTGTCAAAGATATTAGTACAATCAACAAGTGAATGATCTAGATGATAGCACAATATGCTTAGTTAGATCCTTGATAGCTCATTGTTAATACATTTCAGCATTACCTCAGTCTTCAATATCTCCACACTCTATCTCTTCACACAGACCTAATGTTTTCTTCTTTGATCACACATATCACATATCTCACATCTCTCATACAAAATCCTATACATGATGCCCTTATAAAGGAATCTGATTTCATGTCGGTCCAATAGGATTAGATTAAAAGTTCCTAGGTTCAGTACATCTAGACACATTTGGTAACACGACACAAAAACACCGCCAAAGTGTTGGTGGATGATAACTCATCACACATTACAGTAATACCGGTTAATATAATATATTGATTATCAGTTGTCAAAAATGAAGACTGGTAGATCATAGTGTTTTGATCAAAATTTAACTACTGCTTGGGTCCTTCGTACCACTTGAGCTCCTTTGAATCACTTGGGTCTTCATACTGCTTGAGATCCTCATACCACTTGGGATCTTCATACCGTTTTAGCTCTTCAGTCAATCTATGACTGGTAAACATCTTCTGCAAAATACCGATACTCTAAAGACTATACATTCAATAATACACAATACCGGTTGGAGCAATTACCAGTTGAGCATAACTCATACATCAAGAAAGTGTGTGTCCAACATTAAGAAAGTGTGTGTCCATCAATGACAATCAAAACATCGTCAAAATGCCAACAAAAACGTCGCTACAAGGTGGCTCAGAATGATCAGATGTCTTGGGGAGCAAGAAAAGGGCACACCTAGCATAAAACCGGCCACCTGGACACACTCGTATTGATGGTTTGTTCCCATGACAAGCAGAACGAAAGATGCACTATTTTGCCACCTCTCACTAATGGTTTTTAATGCGACAGAAAAAATCTCACCACAAGAAAATGGAATCGAGTTGACCAAAACTGAGAGAGGCCTTTTTAGGAATCGACAACACAACCCCATAGGTTCACACAGATCTTCCATAAGTGCCACAGTCTCCGAGTTACATGACGTCAAAGTTTGACCCTTTTTTTCACTTTGAGCGTTCAAGGGAAAATGTCGCTACGAGGTGGATTGGAATGATCAGACATCTTGGGGAGAAAGATAAGGGCACACCTAGCATAAAACTGGCCACCCAGACATGCTTGCATTGATGGTTCGTTCCCACGACAAGTTGAACAAAAGATGCACTATTTTGCCACCTCTCACTAATGGTTTTTGATGTGACAGAAAAAATATCACCACAAGAAAATGGAATTGAGTTGCCCAAAACCAAGAGAGGCCTTTTAGGTAGCGACAACACAACCCCATAGCTTAACACAGATCGTCCATAAGTGCCACGGTCTCCGAGTTATGCGACTTCAAAGTTTGACCTTTTCTTCCACTTTGAGCACTCAAGGGAAAACATCGCTACGAGGTGGCTCAGAATGATCAAACATCTTGGGGAGTGAGACAAGGGCACACCTAGCGTAAAACCGGCCACCCGGATGCACTCGCACTGACAGTTTGTTCCCATGACAAGCAAAATGAAAGAAGCAGTATTTTGCCACCTCTCACTGATAGTTTTTGATGCAACAGAAAAAATCTCACCACAAGAAAATGGAATTGAGTTGTTGGAAACCAAGAGAGGCCTTTTTAGGCAGCAATAAGACAACCCCATAGGTTCATACGGATCATCCATAAGTGCTTCAACTCTTCTTTTATAGGTGTTTTGGATGAATAGGTGTGTCTCTTACCCTAAGGCCGACTTGTTATGGAATAAAACTTAAATGAAAACCCTACCTAAGCCGACTCATCCTTAGATAAATTTCAAATCTTCTTTGTGCGCTCAAATATTGTCTTAATTGATTCTTGAAATGATGAAATTCGCTCCATAAGCATGAGTTTATGGAATAATAACTTCACTCCAATCTCTTCATGCACGAAGGACTCAAAGAAAATTCACTCAATCAAAATACACAATATCAGCATTACCGGTGTTGGTACTTGGGTACACAATATGAGCAATAGATAGTTTAAAAGTATACACAATATGAGTTATAAGTAATGAACAAATTGGATCATATTTCAAGACATATACACAATGAAAAAGTTTGATCACATTTCAATAGCAAATAACTAAGTTTCAAGTTGTGTCAAGTTTCATATATATCAATGAACAAATTGGATCGAATATCAAGTTTCATATATATTAAAATGAACAATAATCATGTACATATCAAAAATTAGCATAGATGCCAAATCAATAATAGTTAAAAAAATGTGGGATGTGCCATGTCTGTCAAAGTTGATATATACATATACAAATATCGAATATATAAAAAAATTGGTCCTTCAATGACCACAACTATAACTATATGTCTCTATCGGTATCTAAGACTGTGGTAGATCATCAAAATTGAGCCTCTTCCAAGCAGTACGTGGCTCTGTAGGTGGCTGCACAAGGACAATTCAAATGTCAAATTAGATATATTTTCGCAATATAACATCAAAATAACTAAATACTAAACTCTAAATTGTTTGAAGTTGAAATGTTGATTACCTCATCTCTGTCTTCTGCAATTGGGTGAGGCTGAGGATCTGTGGGATCTCTCGAAGGAGGCTATAACTAGTAAAACAACATTAATACATGTTAATAACATATATGTCAAGTAACACATAATAACTAAAAATGAATAGACTAAAAAACTAAAGCATACCGGAGCCTCAAATGGATGTGTTGTGGTCGTAGGAGGCAAAGTCACAGATGAATCAGTTACGACCATTTCCTATATCCATGGTAAGTGATCCAAAAGGAGTTAACTAGAGGGTTTCAACTCCGTTGTGCACTTAGTGAAAAGGAGTTGATCTAAGATAGACATACCTTTTCCCTTGGTCGTGTTGGATCCCATAATATACATGTAGGACTTCTACTGAAATGGAAAGGTAGAATAACAATAGGAAGTTTGGAAGGGGCCTATAATAGGTTAAAGACAATCATACAAGTTAATAACCCAAAGTTTTTGACAAACTAGATAAAACAAATATTTTAACATATGTAGAACAATTGCACATCAAAGCCTCCTATAGTTCTCCTGTAGCCTTAGGAGGCCTAGTCGAATCTGATGTAGCTATTACAATTTCCTATATGAAAAATGATAACATATGATATAGACATAAAAGGATTTAGTTATTTTGAACAAGAAAGAATGCAATCCAAAGTGAATATGAAGATATCACCTCTTCCCTCTGTTGAACCTCATCAACATAAGGTGTATTCATTAATTCCGTAAACCCCATATGTTTCTGTATATAGAAAAAATAAATTAAGTGCATTTATCAATATCTAAATATACATATTTAATCATAATACATTTCAACAAATGAATTTAAATTGTATTGAATTACCTTCTGTCATTTGGGTGTCCGAGATGATATCTTTTTCTACCTCAGAGTGCTAGAGGATGGCTTTCTCACACGAGATGTCCTCGAGGTAGGTGGGGTAAACTAATGGAAAAAAATTAACATAAGGGAAAAGAGCATGTATTTAATATATCACTTAAGTCAAAAACATATAAATCTAAATGGTACTGCATAGCTATCTTGGCCAAAGTCAATGGCCGAAAGCTTGATATCATCGATTTGGGACATCTCAGCCACTGATAAGCCCTATTAAATACCAAGTAATGATACATATAATTAACAAAAGATATTTTGAAACCAATGTATTATTATACTTTTAACAAATTTACAAATCTTTACCTCTGGTGGCGAAACTACTCGTGACCGTCGAGTCGACTGAAAAGTATGTGGTGTACTCCCACCACCTACTACACCCTACAATGCATTTTATTTATGTCACTTTAAATTGTTCTAAAAATAAAAATTAATCTTTTTATAAGATTTAGTCACTTAATTGATAGCATGTTATAAACAAAATTAAACGCACCTATGTCTGATAGCGAGGGTACAACATATTGATCTGTTCGTCGATGGGGGCCACATCCTCTATAGTGGAAGCATGACATCTACTCCCACAACATGTACACAAATGAGATGTCAAACCATCCTCATCTGCGTCAGTGTCTACACTAGAACATACACCCTGGAAGGTGGGGCACATATGCTGAATGGGCTGGCTCGTGCCAAATGATGCATGAGGTGCTTTTGATGAAGGAGGTGTCGCTGAGGAAGGAGGTGCCCTTGGTGAAGGAGGTTGAACCATTGATGAATGAGGTGCCATAGGTGCTGGTACATCCTCTACTCTGACCAACTATGTGCCATGCTGAACAATGACATCAGTCAATGATACAGCTGCCTGAAGAGGCTGTAATTCCATAGACTCCTTCAAGTATTGGGACAGTGACATGAACCATGGGTTTAGGAGTTGTACGCCTCCTATGTTATAGCTCTACCATCCTATGGGCCCCAGATCTATCCTGCATAGAGCCTCTCCCTCTACCCTGAAATTGTTGGATGTCAAAGTAATTCGCTTCTCGCCGAGGATAAACTCATAATACAACTTTCTCAAAAATATAGAGGCACCTCCCAATTATTACAAGGTGGTTGGTCAAAGACCATATACCACCTATCCCAAAATCCTTCTTTCAGCCTAGCATGAACACACCAATGTATAGGAAACCGAGTCGTATTTAGTTCTAGGTTGATACTGGTAACAAGATCAATGAAAAGAGCACATATGTCAACTTTACCTATGCCCTTTTTCTTCACTTGATCATATGACAACCCATCCGCATAAAATATTCGACATTTATCCCTCCATGAACCCCATTTCGTAACCTCCCTAGATACCTCATTTGCACTATTAGCCATTGTTTCAAGTGTTCTGGCGAGGGTTGAGTGGTGCTCAAGGCTAGAGGACTTCAACCTATTCACCAATATAGAAATTTGGGCACTATTTTGTGTAAGGCGCTTGATGAGATCCTCTTGTGTGACATCTACATGATCTAATGGAGGACATGGAGGGTTTCGGGATGGCGGTGGTTGTTGAGGAGCAGCATTTTGAGGATTTTGAGGGTTTTCTTGTTGCTCTTGTGCAATGTTTACAGGTTTTTCTTGTGTTGCTTGTGCAGGAGGAGGTCTTTGTTGTCTATTTCATTTTGGGGGATTGCTTGAACAATCTGACATCAAATTAATAAAAAGAAAACTTAAATCAATTAAAAAACCCTACTTCAATTAAAATGCAAACAAAAATAATCAAACCAATCAAATCTTACCTATTCGACGAGGTGCCATTATTGAAAATTGCTCTCAATGTTGGGAAAATCCAAAATAGTTGCAAACCCGTGGGGGGTTCTATGTTTTTTTCACTTTTCCTTGTTGTTGTTCCATGAGTTTTGGCATTGAAAATGGCCAAAAACCTGTGGCCTACACCCAAAAATAATGTTTCTCAAAACCTGTATGGGTTTTGAGGAACTTTTGGTTTTTTAAATTGTTTTTCTCTAGGCTTGGTATTACCAAGCCTAGCACATTTTTGAATTTTTAGAACTTGCACGGGTTATGAAAATTTTGGTTTTTTTTGGCATGTGGCCACTTTTCTATTCACCATCTTGGTGCACTTACCCTTGATCCAAAAAAGAGTGATTCACCCCCCCTCTTAGTCTTCCTTCTTGATTGCTGCTAACAATTGGTATTAGAGCTAGATCCTTTGGTAGAAGATTAATCGCTTGAGGAGATCCGAGATGGCAGCTCAAGGTATTCTTTTCAAGAAGAATAGTCTAAGGTTTGATGGAAGTAACTATACTATATGGAAGAGCCGAATGGAGGTGCATTTGAAATGTCTTGGAGAATATTACTAGAAGATTGCTAAGAATGTATATGTTGTTCCTCAGAATGGACCATCCACTCCCGATGAGGTTAAGGAAGCATTTCTTAGTGCCCTGACTGATTCTAAAATGACAAATTTTTTGGGACTTCAAACTGCATATGAAATCTGGGAGAAGCTTTAGATCCTGTATAAAGGTGATAGCCAAATGAAAGTATGAGACATTGAAGATGGGAGATGATGAGAACATACATTCATATATGGCTAAAGTGAATAAACTTGTCCTTGGTATAAAGAATGTCGATGGAAATATTGAGGAAGATGAGATTTTTGCTAAGGTGTTGAGATCTTTGCCTCCTGCTTATAAACATAAGGTTGCTGCTATTGATGAGATCCAGAGTATGACTACAGTGACAAGATATGTGTTGGCTGGAAAACTTGTTGCATTTTAGCTAAGAAAATTTGGAGAATCACATGGAAAGTTTGAGACTGAATTTAAAGCATCAACATCGATATCCTGTAAGAAAAAGTATGATCTCGATGAGTGCAAGATATCCAGATATGAAAGAGAAAGAAGAGAGATAGAAGAGCAAGAAAAAGAGATTGATGAGCTTGAAGCATCGATTGCTCAAAAGATTGCCTAAATATGTTGGTAAGTATGATGGAAAGTTGCCCTTCAAATTTTTTTCTTGTAATAAGATAGGACATTTTTCTTCTAGATTTCCAGAGAGAATGGCTAAGTATGATAGACATGATAAGTTTGATAAGTATGATAGGAATGATAGATATGAGAAGCATGAAAAGTATGATAAGCCTTACAAGTCTAACTGAAATTTTAGGAATGAGAAGAACTGTCATTATGATATAGATGAAGGTGTTACATATGATGAATCAGAAGGAGATGAAGTTGTGTTTATTGTCATTAAAGAAGATAGACCTGTACCTGGTGATTATACAAGCTTTTTTGTTGAGAAAGCTTTGGCTACTAAGATAGAAGAAAAGGGTGTATGGGTGATAGACAATGGTTGTTCACATCATATGACTAGTGACAAAAGTAAATTTGTAAGCATGGAAAGGTATGATGGTGAAATAGTTATATTTGGAGATGACAAAGCCTATGTAATCTGTGGGATAGGTTTTATTTCTTTTAATGGTAAGTATAACACTGATGATGTCTTGTATGTTGAAGGTTTGAAGCATAATGTTTTGAATGTTGGATAGATGGTTGATAAGGGTTATGATCTATAATTCAAGGATGGTAAATGCAAGATCTTGAATGCCTCTGGTATAGAGATTGCATCTGGGATTAAAACTGAAGGTAGCATTTTTCATTTGAATGTTGGTGAGAAAAGTTGTTTGATTGCTAAGATATATGAGAGTTGGTTGTGGCATAGACTGATGCATCATGTAAAATTTGATTCATTGATTAAGATCAGTTCTACACAAGCTATTAGAGATCTACCTAAAATTGTGATGCAGGAGCATCCCCCGTTGATGAGCAATCTTGCAACATCCAAAAATATTTCCTTTTAGTTTTGTTCTTATTTAGTTCTTTGTGCAATTTTTTGTGTTCTTACCAGTTGGTACCGGTAGTTGCTTGTTCTTCATGGAAAATATTATTTTCGATTTCTAGATAGGTTCATATGCTTAGTTCTAGATTTCCAGTTTATTTGGCTTCTTTTTTGGTTAGTTATCACTTCTGGTTGACTGTTTCTGGGTTCCCAGACAATTCTTGTTCTTACCGGTTGGTTTTCCTTCTTTGTCAACATGATTCTTAGCATTTGGATCTATCTTGGGTCTTGTCTAATGTTATTTGGCATGTGACCAACCTTCCTAGTGAATCATATCTCTTGGTTGTTATTTTCTAGAAATATTTATTTAGTTCTTAGGACCGACCTAATTACACGTTTCATTTTCCTGCATTGGTAAATGTAATCTTATGAGGCCAACCCAGATATGTTTCGGTGGGTATAAACATGTTATTATGTAATGATTTGTAGGGGGTAGAGGAAGTAGAATTGAGAATAAGAATTGAGATTCATATTTTGTGATCTGGTTGATTCTTAGAGTCCTAGATTGGATTGTATCTGGCTGATAGCCTGCATGTAACTAGTTAATTGTCAAATGTTCTCTAATGATTATATGATAATTGTTAGATGATTGTTGGAAGTTCTAAGGAATTAATATAATATGTTTATGCAATCTTCTTATGTTTTCTTGTTGCTTTTGTTGTGTTTCTCTTGTTGCATAAGCTGGTTGATTCTCTTTAAGGATTTTATTGGTTATGGCTGCACCAAGTGGTATCAGAGCTAGTTATTGAATGGCTAGTGGAAGAATCATTTGCAAACATTGGGGAATTCCTTAGGGTGGACAGATCACTGATTGGAGGTAGGTTGTGTGTGTGTTCAATAGATCATTGAGGGGAGGCAATTGAAACCAACAGTCAGATCCCTGAGTTGAGGTAGATCATCGGAGTGGAAGAGGAGATGCCGTCTAGGAGGACAAACCCCCAAAGGGTACAACAGATGATGGAAGACTTCAAGAATGAAGTAAGGAATGAAATATGAAATGCTTTGGCTGGTTTGCAGAGGAACATTGATTCTGAGGATGAATATGAGGAAGTCGGTGAAGAGCTTGAGGAAGCTCAAGGACCAAAAGATGAAAGAGAGGAAAGATTCTTAAGGGTAGTGGTGCAAGAAAGTAAAGTTCATAAAGTTGAGGTTTCCAACTTTTCTCAAATGCTCAACCCGAAGGTTGAGATCAATTGGATCAGAGAATTGGAGGACTACTTTGAGTTTGAGTATGTCAAGGACTCATAAAGTGTCTGGTTGGCACAAACTAAGTTGAAAGGGAATGTGGCCTTATGGTGGAAATAATTGTAGAAAGAGAGATTGGAGAATGTTGAATTCAAGATCACCTGGTGGAGACAGATGCTTGCAAGATTGAAGGCCAAGTTCATACCAGGAGACTATGAATTGGAGTTGTTCAAGAAATTACAGAACCTGGAATAGAGAAGCATGACTATGAAGGAATATACTGAGGAACTCTACAAGGTGGTGATTAGATATGGATAGAGAAAAGGTGGCGAGGTACATCATTGAACTTTCTTTCAACATTCAAGATGAGATAAGTATGTTGAAGGTTTCCACATTTGAAGAAGCTTGCCAATATGATTTGAAGGTTGAGGAGAAGATGAGTATAAGACAATCGAACATGGGGAAGGAGAAATTCAAGATGAGTGATAGTATGAAGAAACCAGTTGAGGAAGGCGAGTCAAAACCTAAGTAGAGTAAAGAACCAGAGAAAAAGACACCGAGGAAAGGTAGCAATAGTACCAGTAGGTAATTTCTTGGCAAATTTTTCAAGTGTGGAGAAACCGGACATAGATTCTATGAATGTAAGCAAGGAATGGCAAGAAGTTGTATGGCAAATGAGGAACTGGAAGGCGATGATACCTGATCTGACTGTGCACTAGAGAAAGGAGAATCCCTTATGTTTAGGATAAAGGATATCAAATCTACTCAGAGGAAGAGTCTTTTATGAACTATGCATAAATCAAGTGGTAAGTGTTGCAACGTTATTGTAGATAGTGGAAGTACTAACAATTTGGTATCGAAGGAGATGGTTGTGAAGCTTGGATTGAAATCATACTTATCTTTATGAGGTGAGTTGGTTTGGTGATCAGATTCTATCCTGTTTGCTTAGAAGCTTGGTTTCTGGTTCTGGTGAGGGTTTCACCGACAAAGCTTTTGATGAAGATCTTTGATGAATTGCATAAGTGGTGTTGGTGCAACTTTTGGTATGGTTTCTAGATGTTGTTGGTAATCATGTTCAAGACTTGGTGGATGGAGATCATTGTTGTTGTTGGCCATCTAGTGGAATTGATTATGTGTTGCATTGATGTTTTGTCATTGATGCGAACACTAGCTATTTGGATGCTTTACCGACACCCTTCTGGTCCCAATAGATTAAGTGGTTTCTAGTTAGCTTGGATCTGACATGATCCGGTAGGCTCCGGTATAGTCTAGTGATGGAACTAGCTTGTTCATGATACTCATACTCATATTTGGATATTTGGTTTTGGTTTGGTGATCAAATGCTATCCTATTTGCTTAGAAGCTTGGTTTCTGGTTCCGACGAGGGTTTCACTGGCAGAACTTTTGATGGAGATCTTTGATGAATTGTATAACTAGTGTTGGTGCAACTTCTAATGGAGTTCCAGGATGCTGTTGGTGATCATGTTCGAGACTTGGCAGATGGATATCATTGTTGTAGCATGTGGACCTATACTTGGTCTCGGTTGATCTAGGTTATGGACCGACTTTAAAGTAACGTGTGGATAGGACCTATTGATGTATTTTCAGGATGTCTTATGTGTTGATATTATTTGTTTGGTCTAAGGATGACATGATTTGTAATTATCTAATTGGTTTATTGTCTGGTAGCCGACTTGATTATTTATGGTCAAGGATTTGTATATATATATATGTAAGATCTCATTGTAGATCATTGTGGTTATTATTAGAGGTCATGGTCAAGGAATGTAATGTGTGAATAATGTAGTATCATTCAGGCAGAGGAGTTTGTTGATCATTGGATATCGAATTGGGTTTATTTAAGAGGATTTAGTCCTCTAGTATTGAGCTTAATCGGAACTATACTCAAGCATTGGAGATGCTATCTTTTGCATTTCAACACTTCTCTGGATTGCAATTCAGATTTATATATAGTCAGCGAGACTCCTTTTTGTGTTGTGAAGTGTGCTCTAGGCTGTTGGCCTTTCTGCAAGTGTAGGCCCCTCAATTGTAATCCACTTACTTACTGGAGAAGTATTATCTAACTATGGGTAGGCTTCCCACTGTGGTTTTTCCTTTTATTGGGTCTTCCACGTACAAATCTTGGTGTTATGTGGATGGTATTTATTTTATGATTATTGTTTATGCTTAATTGGTTTATCTACTATTCTGGTATTAATATTTTGGGTTCCGATATTAAATTTTAAATTGCTAATGGTTATGGTAATCTGTGACAAATAATTCACCCCCCCTCTTAGTTGTCTTCTGGTTATTTGAATTGACTAACAATTGGTATCAGAGCTTTGGTCCTCTTTGTAGAAAGCTTAACCGCTTGAGGAAGATCCTATGGCAACTAACAGTTCAAGTTCATCTAGTTCTTTTGGAGCTATCTTTCGAAGAGATATTCAGAGGTTTCATGGAACAAATTACACAGTATGGAAGATTTGGATGGAGACTCATTTGAGATGCCTTGGCAAGGAAATTTGGGAGATCACACAGAATAGTGTCACACCCTATAATTCCTTTAGCAAACTTGGACAGGGAGCTTGAGAATGACTGCAGAGCAAGAGAAGCCCTCTTATGTGCACTTTCTGATCAACAAATAATGGGATTAACCAACAAATCATCTGGAAAGGATATATGGGATAAGTTGGAGACTCTTAATGAAGGTGACCCTACAATGAATATTGCTATACTTGATGGTTAGTGGGTGAGATATGAAAACCTGAAGATGGAAGAAGATGAAAGGATTATTGCATTCATGGAAAGGGTAAATGAGATTGTTATGGGAATTCAATGTTGTGGTGGAACTCTAAGTGAAGATGAAATTATTTCTAAAGTCCTAAGATCCCTACCACCGGCTTAAAAAATGAAGGCTAATGCTATTAATGAGTTGAGAACAATGGCTAATACATCTATCGACAGAGATAATTTGGTTGGGAAACTATCTTCTTTTGAGCTTGAAGAATTTGGACCTTCTGGAGCTATGAAGATTGAACATGCTTTTCATGCATCTACATCTACAACCGGTAAGCAAGATGAAAAAGATTTGTATGTAAAGAAATTAGAAGATATTAAGAGAGAAGATGATGAGTTTGAGCAACTTGAAGCACTATTTGCTAGAAGAGTACTGATGGGACCAGTAGGAAGTAAGTATGAAGGAAAAACACCTTTTAAATGTTTTGCATGTAACAAGATTGGTCATTTTTCATCTAGATGTCCTGAAAGAAATTCAAGATTTGAAGAAAGAGTTATAAGATCATTTAAGCCTAACCTTGGATATCAGAACAAGTATAAATACAAGAAAACCAAAGATAAATCATGCTACATAGCGGATGAGGAAGGAATTATTGATTTTGATGATGAACTAGCAAAAGACTCTGCGTGGATTTGGCAATGGGAAGGAATGGGCGTTTCTGGCTATCAAGGAAGATGATCTGGTACTGGAAGAAAAGGCACTTGCTAGTAAAATTGAAGACACAGATGAATGGGTAATTGACAGTAGTTGTTAACATCATATGACATGAGATGAAGGGAAGCTTCTGTCGTTGCAAGAATTTGATGGTGGTCTAGTTAGATTTGGAGACGACAAAGCATGTATAATCAAAGGAAAATGAATTATATTATTGGATGGTAAGAACAATACTGACAATGTTTATTATGTTGAAGATTTGAGGTATAATCTTTTGGGTATAGGTCAAATAGTAGATAAGGGATTTAAATTACAATTCAAGGATGGGAAATGCAAAATCATTAATAGATCCAGCTTGGAAATTGCAACTGGTACACACACAAAAGGTAATATATTTCATTTGAGTTCCAATGAGAAAACATTTTTTATTACATGGACTGATAAGAGTTGTCTGTGGCATAAAAGGTTGTGTCATGTGAATTTTGATTGCATTGTGAAGATCAGTTCAACTAAGACAGTTAGGGATATACCTAAGATTATGAAGCCCTATAATCTGATATATAAATAATGTCAAATGGGTAAACAGGTCAGAACCTCTTTTAGGAGTATACAATATAAATCAAATGATGTTCTTGATCTTATTCATACTAAATTATGTGGCCCTTCTAGAGTTAAAAGTTTTCAAGGTGATAGAATTTCATGCTAACCATTGATGATTATTCTAGAATGATGTGGGTTACTTTTCTAAGAGAAAAATCTAAAGCATTTGAAAAAGTCTAAAATCTTTAAGGCTAAAGTGGAAATTGAGAAAGGATTGAAGATTAAATGTTTGAGATCAGATCATGGTGGAGAATTCACATTCGATGAGTTTAATAACTTTTGTGACAAGCATGGTATAAGAAGACAATTTTCTCCTCCTCGGACACCTCAACAGAATGGATTTGTTGAAAGGAAGAACAAAACTATCTTGGATGTTACTCGAATAATGATGATGGAAGCTACTCTACCTCATATCTATTGGAGAGAAGTAGTGAGTACAATAGTTTATACATTTAATAGAGTACATATCAAATGAGAAACCGATAAGACACCTTATGAATTATGGTTTGGCAATACACCTACAATTAAGTATTTCAAAAAAAATTGTAGTAAATGTTGTATCAGGAGAGAAGATATTATTGGAAAATTTGACCCTAGATGTTATGAATGCATATTTATTGGTTATTCCAATGAAAGAAAAGCATATAGATGTTATAACATGAGATTGCAGAGAATTGTGGAGAGTGCTAATGAGAAGGAAATGAAAGTGGAAATGATTAAAAAAGAACCCGTAGCACCTTTACCAGAATAAAGAGTTGAACCAAGTACTCCGGTAGTATCAGAGAATTCTACAGTAACTGAAGAACATGTAAAAGGAATAGAAAGTCAAAGAATTCCAAGGTATGTGAGATTGAATCATTCAGAAGATCAAATAATTGGGGATAAGAGCAATGGACTGATGACATGAAGAAGACTAGAAGCTAATGAGGTATGGTTAATTTCACAAGTTAAACCGGTATCAGTAATTCAGGCATGTAAAGATGAATATTGGTTGAAAGCTATGGATGAAAAATTAGATCAGATTGAGAAAAATAACACATGGACCTTAGTTCCTTGGCCTAAAAATAAGAATGTTATTGGAACTAAATGGGTTTTAGGAACAAATTGAATGAGGATGGTCAAGTTATAAGGAATAAGGCTAGATTGGTTTGTAAAGGATATTATCAAAAAGAAGGAATTGATTATGGAGAGACTTTTGCACCTGTAGCTAGGATTGAAGTTGTAAGATTATTTCTTGCCTATGTTGCTTATAAAAACTATAAGGTTTATCAGATGGATGTTAAATGTGCATTTTTTAATGGGGATCTGATGAGGAAGTTTATATTGAACAACCTGATGGTTTTTAACTATCGGATGATACAGATATTGTTTATAGGCTAAGGAAAGCTTTATATGGATTAAAACAAGCACCTAGAGCTTGGTATGCAAGGTTAGATAAATATATTTTGAAGCTTGGTTTTACTAAGGGAAGTGTTGATAGTAACTTATATTATAAGATCACTGATGATGATATACTTATTATTGAAGTATTTGTTAATGATATTATTTTTAGAGGTGAAGATAAGTTATGCATGGAATTTTTTAAGAATATGGAGAAAGAATTTGAGATTTCTATGATTGGTGAGATGGAATTTTTCTTAGGTTTGCAGTTTACTCAGACTAACAAAGGCATTTTCATCTGTCGAACTAAATATGCTAAGGAATTGTTGAAGAAATTTGGTATGACAGATTCTAAACTGGTAAGTACTCCTAAGGTTACAAGTGATAAATTGACAAGAGAAGATGTTTCTGCACCAGTAAATCCTGCAAGATACAATTCTATTATTGGAGGTATGCTTTATTTGACTCAGACTAGGCTTGGCATTATGAATGTTGTTTGTGTTGTTTCAAGATTTCAGAGTGATCCTAGAGAAAATCATGAGATGGCAGTGAAAAAGATTTTTAGATACTTGCAATGTACATTAGAATATGGCTTGTGGTACCCTAAAGATGATAACTTTACTTTATGTGCATATACAGATGCTAATTGGGCTGGAGATGTTGATGACTGGAAAAGTACTTCTGGTGGAGATTTGTTTCATGGAAAGAAGTTGGTTTCACGGATCAGTAATAAACAGTCATGTACTTTTTTATCTACTATCAAAGCTGAGTATGTTGCTGCTACTACTAACTGTACACGAGTTTTATGGATGAAGTGAATGTTAAAGGATATAAAGGTTGATTGTTATGCACTGGTAGTTATTCACTATGATAACTCTATTGCTATTGATATATTAAAGAATTCGGTATTTCATTCTAAAACAAAACACATATCTATCAAGTATAACTTTTTGAAGGAGAAGGTGGAAGCAAATGAAGTTAGTCTAGTTTATGTGAACACCAAAGAGAAGATTGCAGATATCTTCACTAAACCTTTGTCTAAGGAATTATTTGAGTACTTGAGAGATGGATTGGGATTTTTCGCCCCTCCGGTAGAGACTTGATTGATGCAATTTGGCATTAGTCCGACATGTATTATCAGAGATACTATTCATTTTGGCACTGATGTGGGATGTTGCTACTCAAGGGAAGTATTCAACTTTGTGATTCAATGGTTTATGTTTTTGCTTTGATATTTTTGTCAGATTTTTGGCATTGATGTCAAAGGGGGAGTGATATCGATATGAAAAAGAAAAAGAAAGTGAAAAAGAAAATAAAGGGGGAGAGATATTGACAAGGGAGAAATTCAGAGCTTTACACATATATTATTCATGGGGGGAGATATTGATGTTTAGAGCTTATGTAGGAGATTATTGGTTGTCTTCCATTGGGGGAGACTTGTTTGGCATTTCTTAGTACTTAGATGTTTTTTCACATATAGTGTTGCCATCAATTCCAAAGGGGGAGATTGTTGGCCATCTAGTGGAATTCATTATGTGTTGCATTGATGTTTTGTCATTG
The DNA here is from genome assembly GCF_030272615.1 of Cryptomeria japonica. Lineage (NCBI taxonomy): Eukaryota > Viridiplantae > Streptophyta > Pinopsida > Cupressales > Cupressaceae > Cryptomeria > Cryptomeria japonica. Next base: position 353,515,843 of record NC_081411.1, on the reverse strand, counting down.
ATTCCAACACTAGCTATTTGGATTCTTTATGGGTACCCTTTTGGTCTCGGTAGATTGAGTGGTTTCTGGTTAACTTGGATCCAACATGATCTAGTAGGTTCTAGTATAGTCTGGTGATGGAATTGGCTTGTTCATGATACACATACTCATATTTGGTCATTTGGTTTTGGTCTGGTGATCAGATGCTATCTTGTTTTCTTAGAAGCTTGGTTTCTGGTTCCGACGAGGGTTTCATCAGCAAAACTTTTGATGGAGATCTTTGATGAATTGTACAAGTGGTGTTGGTGCATCTTTTGGTGGAGTTCCAGGATGTTGTTGGTGATCATGTTCAAGACTTGGTGGATGGAGATCATTGTTGTAGCATGTGGACCTATACTTGGTCCTGGTTGATCTAGGTTATGCACCAACTGTAATGTAACGTGTGGATAAGACCTATTGATGTATTTTTGGGATGTCTTATGTGTTGATATTATTTGTTTGGTCCAAGGATGACATTGTTTATGGTCAAGGGTTTGTATATATATAGATGTAAGAACTCATTGTAGATCACCATGGTTATTATTAGAGGTCATGGTCAAGGAATGTAATGAGCGAATAATGTAATATCATTCAGGCAAAGGAGTTGGTCGATCATTGGATATCGAATTGGGTTTATGAAAGAGGATTTAGTCCTCCGGTATTGAGCTTAACTAGAACTGTACTTAGGCATTGGAGATTCTATCTTTTGCAATTCAACACTTCTCTGGATTGTAGTCTCTAGATTTATATGTAGTCAGTGAGGCTCCTTTTTGTGATGAGAAGTGTGCTCTAGGTTGTTGGCCTTTCTGCAAGTGCAAGCCCCTCAATTGTAATTCACATACTTACTGGAGAAGTATTAGCTGACTGTGGGTAGGCTTCCCACCGTGGTTTTTCCCTTTACCGGGTTTTCCACGTACAAATCTTGGTGTTATGTGGATGGTATTTATTCTGTGATTATTGTTTATGCTTAATTGGTTTATTGACTATTCCAGTATTAATGTTTTGGGTTCCGGTATTAAAGTTTACATTGCTAATGGTTCCGGTAATCTATGACAACTGATTCAGCCCCCCTCTCAATTATCTTATGGTTATTTGAACTGTCTAACAACTGTAGTGTGTGGTCCTATACTAGGTCCTGGTTGGTCTAAGTTATGGACCGGTTTAATGAAGTGTGTGGATTGAACTTCTCGATACTTTTTTGGGATGACTTATGTAATGGATATTATTTGTTTGGTCTAAGGGCGACATGGTTTATAATTATGTAATTGGTTTATATTTTTTGGTGGCCGACCTAATTGTTTATGGTCGAGGGCTTGTATATATAGATGTAAGATCTCATTGTAAATCATAATGGAATAGGATATATGGTAATACAAAAGGGATGCAATATGAAAATAACGCAATATCATTCAGGCCGAGGACTTAGTCGATTATTGGAGATCGAATTGGGTTATGTAAGAGGATTTTGTCCTTCGCTATTGAGCTTAACTGGAACTGTACTCAGGCATAGGAGATGCTACCTTTTGCAGTTCAACACTTCTCCGGATTGTAGTCTAGATTTTTGTGTAGTTAGTGAGACTCCTTTTGTGATGAGCAGTGCGCTCTAGGCTATTGGCCTTCTTGCAAGTGCAGGTCCCTCAATTGTAATTCATATACTTACTGCAAAAGTATTATTTTACTATGGGTAGGCTTCCCACCGTGGTTTTTCCCTTTATTAGGTTTTCCACATACAAAATCTTGGTGTCATATGGATGGTATTTATTCTATGATTATTGGTTATTATTAATTGGTTTAATTTCTATTCCAGTATTAATGCTTTGGTTTCTGGTATTAAAGTTTTAATTACTAATGGTTCCGGTAATCTGTGACAACTGATTCACCCCCCCTCTCAGTTGTCTTTCGATTATTCGAACTATCTAACAAAAGCTTCCCCTCATTTGGGCCTTCTTAAAAAAGAATATAAAAAAGGGTACCATGGAGAAGTCATCAAAGGTTGGGACTATGTGTTTTGTTAATAGAGTGGAGTTGGTATTTGTCAGTTTTGTGCTTTTGCCAATAGAAGGTTGCACATTTTTTCTATTGAGCCTATGTCAACTCTCCACATATCTCATAAGTTCTCAATTTTTGAAGTGAATGAAGTTTCTCCATGAATATAGTATCACAAGAAGATTAGTGTTGATTAACCTATTGATTAATGATTATTAGGCTGACATGGCATGGTTTTCATACTTGTACCATATTTCATTTTTTTTGCATCACTTCAAGAGGTTGTATTGAGACTAATGATTATCTTGGATAGGGTGGTTATTTCTATCGAATCCATCCATTCCATGGCTACCTCAAAAAAAAATCCATGTTCATCAAGCTGGATAGGTGAAGGCTTATGATAGGGTTCGGTGGTCCTTCCTTTGGAAAGTTCTTGGGGCCTTTGGGTTTGCTGCGGATTGGATCCAATGGGTTATGTCACATGTTACTTCTATTTACTACTTTGTTTTGATCAATGGGGATCACATTGATATCTTTGGTGCTTCTAGAGGCCTTCGGCAAGGGGACCTGCTGTCCTCTTATTTATTTATTCTTTTTGCTAAAGGTCTAGGGCGTCTGATGAAGAGTAATGTTGAGCTGGGCCTGATTCAAGGCTGGAGATGTGGAATTGATTTTCCTCCTATGTCTCATTTATAATTCATAGATGATACAACCTTGATGGGAATTGGAAAGGTTAGAGAAGCTAGTAATTTGCGTAAGGCTTTGGATATTTATTTTGTTGATTCTAGTCAGTTTATTAATCAGGATAAATCCTCCATCTTATTTTTCAATATACCTAATCCAATACAAAGGTGAATTGCTCATATACTGAGTTTTCAGATTGGTTCCCTTCCTTTGACTTATCTTGGTATTCCTTTATCTATTGGAAACCTCCCTAAGGAGTCTTAGCAGTATATTCTTGACAAGTTTCATATGAAAGTCAATCATTGGACTCATAGGTGGCTTTCCTTTGTTGGAGGAGTTCAACTTCTCAAATTGGTGGTGTACGCCCTATATACCTACTTATATGTGTATGCTTCAGGTGGCCCCGATGGGTTGTCAAAGAAATGGATTCTTTGGCTAGGCATTTCCTATAGGCGGTCAGCATGTCATCTTCTAAATGGAGGCTTATCAAATGGGATATTGTGTGCAGTTTGAAGCGGTTAGGAGGACTTGGTCTAAGGCATTCAATTTTTTTGGTAGGGCGCTGGCTGCAAAATTGTATTGGAGGTGGTGTGTGGAGAAGGATCAATTATGGGCTAAGATTTTTTTGCATAAGTATCTTCAGGGGATTCCGAAGGAAGAGATTTCAAGGTATCCCCTAGTTGGGAAAGGCTCAATGATTTGGAACACACTTAAGAAAGGGACAACTCTAATTAAGGATGACTTATTTTGGATATACAAGAGAGGGAAAGAGACACTCTTTTGGTTAGACTCTTGGGATGGTTTCCCCCCCATTACTTCTCAGTATCCGAACTTGAGGATTCTCAACCAGTAATTTCTTGAGGTTGGGTAGTCTAGATTGAGTGACTTCAAATTCTTTTCTCTATGTGGTCAGTTGGAGGTGGCAAGATGGAAGGCTCCTACTGACTAGCTAGTTTCTGGTAGGGAAGAGGAATGTGTTGAGATTCATGGCATTGTTTCCAATAGACATTGCAACTCCATCAGGGATAAGGATAGTCTTGCTTGGTTTCTAAATCTGAGGGGCACTTTTACAGTTGCTAGTGGATATTAGGAGTTGTTGTCCCAAAAGTTGGGTGGGGAGGAGGTTCCTTGGTGGAGATATGCTTGGAACAAATTCTCTTGGCCAAAGTGTAACTGTTTTGTGTGGCCTCTGGATTTGAATAGGTGTTTTACTTGGGATAATATTCGTAAGGATGTCTTTTATGGCCCTTCTATCTATGTCTTGTGTGGTGCTGGTGAGGAGGACTCCTTGCACTTGTTCTTTTGATGTCCTTTCTCTTTGCAAATCTAGCATTTTTGGTGGGGAGTTTGGAAACACCCTTGTGTTCATGCTTCATCCCTAGTGGAGTTCTGGAATAGTTTGGGTAAGCCTCCCACCTTGTCTTCTTTTCTTCAGATTTTGTGGTGTGTTGGTCCCACTTTTATATTATGGTAGATATGGCTAGTGCAAAACTATAGAATTTTCCAAGGTGAAAGGCTAGTTGTTTAGTAGATATGGCACAAAATTGTGGGGATGATCCAAGAGATTGTTGAAGCTAAATGTGGGGTGATGTTCCCTCTGGACAAAAGGGATGATGATATCGTGAGAAGGCTTGGTATTCAAGGATCATCTCCAGCCTATTCATGTATTAGAAGAGATAGATGTGGAAAAAAGAGGGTTCAAAGAATGGGTAGATGGTTACCTCCTCCTGAAGAGTTTTTAAAGATTAATAGTAAGGGTTCCTCACGTAGTAATTCTAGACATGCTGGGATTGGTGGGTTTGGTAGAGATTGCATGGGGAAGGTTGCCTTCCTCTTTTCTATTTATAAACGACAACAAGCTAATAATTTTATGGAAGGTCTTGCTATGTTGTATGCTTTAGAGAGGGCTTATGCTTTGGGATGGCATAAGGTTATCTGTGAGTCGGACCCACAGATTATCGTTAATTTGTTGATTGAGAAGAAGGTAAAAGATGTTAATTGGCAGTTGGCTTTGATTGTTCACTAGATTTTACAAGTTGGTTCAAAGATGGAGTCGATGTCTTTTGTCCACATTACATGGGAGTGAAATAGGGTAGTTGATTGGTTGGCTAAATGGGCTTCAGAACATGCTAGTGACTGGAAGGTGGAGGGATGGGATCACCTTTCCCCTGAGCACTATCAGGATTTGGAGGAGATATTTAATGCTAATATGAATGGTCAAATTGGTAGATTTTGTTGATTATGTTTGTGTTGGGGTGTTAATGTATTCTTTGTCCGAAGACTTTAGCTCCGAGTTTTCTTTATAGCTCTCTATTATGAATTCTAATAAAGTTTTTACCCCTTTTATTTAAAAATAAAAATACTATGACAAATTTTTAAGTTAAAATGTTTAATAAAATAAATACTCGAGTGATTAAAATAAGACTAAAATAAAATTTTGTAATAATGTAGCAATTTAAGTCACCTTATAGCTTGAATTATTAACCAAATTTTGATTCCCAAATTTCAATTATTAACCAATTGATGAATATTTGCCACTAAATATATCTTTGTCTAGGAAATAATGATTAATTATCCATATCATATTAGCTAAACTTAATAAATAGCCATGATATCAAATTCAAAATAGATCATATCTAAGGTGAATAAAATAGTACATCTATACTACATTTATCTATTCTTTTCTTCAGATTTTTATGTTAAATTAAATTAAAATTGTACAAAAAAAATTGTAGGCTATTTATTTCATTTGTATTTTCCTTTTACTTTATTTCAAGACCTTCTTTATTATGTTAGACTAAAGAGTACAATATGTGACAATAGTACAATAGAAAAGAAGGCAAAAGTAGTTCAAATATGTGCTATCATAACACTTTCAATCTACATCTCTTTATAATTTTCATAGATTGATAATTCAATTCCATCAAAACACATGAATATGATCACTAGTGACCTTGTCCTTATATCAAAATTGTTTATCCTTGTTACTTATTAATGTTGTTTTATAATGATATATTACAATATTTAATTCATATGTATCATTAGCACATTCTTACAAGGTCAATCCTCTTCCTCAACATCATCTACCCTCATTTTTTTCAACTTCTATCTAAAACAAATCAAAACAAAATACAAAACAAATACTAAACATTACATAACAAATATGCATATATCATCTTATAAATATAAAAACTCTAACAATGTATAATACCGCACTCTACCATTATTAATTGAAAATGTACTCTTTTAAACAATGTTATTTTAACCTTCCCTACTCTCTACCTAGCCAATCTATAAATGTACAAGATGGATCCCACATTTTGGTGGTTTCATTGAAGGCAAAAGACTTTAGTTGATATCATCATCCATTACCTATACAACATGGATCCCACTATTTAGAGGTTTCAATGAAGACAAAAGACTTTTAGTTGCTATCAGTATCCATTAGCTAAAGAATATGGATCCCACAGTACGATGGTTGCCTTTCACATAATGACTTTCACCAATTTCCAATGACTAAATTAATTTCAACAAGTCTATCAACGTAAATATCAACCTTTATTCATTTGATACATGGAGGACCCAAACTTCATAATGTGGATCACTTTGTGTGCTCCACCTCATGGTCTTATGAAGATGATTCTTTAATTCTAAGATATTATATCATTCACAAAACCATTTTGTTATTTGATATCCAAATATGAATTTTAATCTGAAATTTTTTTGATTGAGAATCAAATACCAAAAACATCTATTCTATCAAAATCGCAAAAATCTCAACCTCATCTCTTAATATATGAGTACCCTACACTCAACTTAGATCACGTTGGGCGTTCCAGCTCATTTTCTTACAGACCATGGTTTTATGGAGAGGACTCTTTATTTTTCCTGTAACTGTTGTTCAAAGATGAAAAGATGATAGAATTTTTGTTGTTTTATAGATTTTATATCATTCATAAAATCATTTTATTATTTGATACAGAAAAACAAATTTTAAACTGAAATCACTTTGATAAAGAATAAAAAACTGAGCTATCTATTCTACCAAAATCACAACCTTATCTCTTACAATATCACTACATTATAATCAACATGAGTTAGATCGAATCAGATATTCTTATATATTAAATTGAATGATTTGATTACTATAAACAGAGAGGCAAGAGGGATGATAAGAGACGAGGAAAATACAAAGAATAAGAGAGGATTATACGCAGAGACCAAACTGGATATTTTGTCGCCTGCAAGAGAAGGTAGGTTTATTGTTTGTCGATTTAATTTTCATAATGAAAATAAGGAATTCAGTGCAATTAATGGAAGAAAAACCTAGGTGACGAAAACAAAAATTGCCCTATTTTATTTTTCTCATTACCAAAATTTTAATATCCATAAATCATATAAATATTTATTATTTTGTATTCATTGAATTATTATTTTTTACCTTTAGTTTTTTTATTAATAAATTTAGATTAATGAACAAGATAAATAATTTATTTTGATATTTATTAAAGTTGAGGGATAAAATGGTGTAAAGAATATAAATTCCGAACATAAAAATATAAAGTTGGGAAAGATCATGTAATAAAATTTTAGAGTATGGAAATAATAATAATAGAAAAAAATATTTATCTAATTCTAAAGATAGAGATAGTTGTCTACTATTTTGATAATTTTTTAATTGTAACTAAATATCACAAATTCTTATATAGATTAGAAGCAAAACAATGAACTTTGCATTGGATTGCTTTTAGAATACAAATAGATCTTGTGTGCTATGGAATCAATCCCAAGCAACATAGATATAATCTTCTCATAGATTTGACCCGTACTTTGTAGGAATAAACTTGTTGATGGTGGACAAATGTGGCATGTTTTTTTATGATATTTTATATTTAATAACTATTAATTACCAATGGTTAAACATACCTCAAGGAGGAATCATTAGGCTCTAAGGGCCAAGTTCACTTAGGTTGGAACCCTTGATTAGATTTATTTTATGATCATGGAAATATCTCTAGAAGATGATGCAAAGTTTAGGTTCATTTAAGTGCTCCAAATAAAAAAAATTCCTTAATGACATCTCCTTGAAGTGTAAATGATATGTAAATGGTAATTCATGATGAGTGCATGTTAAATGCTCTCAAATGATACTAAGAAACAATAAATCAAACAAAACATGTACATTTGGCTCAAGGAATGAGTCAAATGGGCAATGATAAATAAATTTGAATTTGAATCATTGAAATTTTACAATAAATTCTTTTCATGGTATGAGATCAATCTTGCACACCACGAGATTGACCCAAAAAATGAAAATACTATTCTAGGAGTAGGGAATGAGCGAATAAGATAAACTGCAAGAGTGGGTTTACCAAATGGTAAATTCTTGAAAATAGATGTAGATAACATTAAACATGTGGGAGGATGTGTAGATGGGAAAGTGTGATGATTTAAAAACTGAACCAAACTTTGTACTAGATTACTCCATTTATCAATATGCTTTTGTATTAATTTGTTATATCAAAATGGGCCCAAAACTAGATGGGAATTGGCATGAGTATGCAAATTTTGCTATCAGAACATTATAGATGACAATTATTGATATAAATATTTCTTCTTTTTTTCACTACACCTAAAAATACCTAGTAGCTAGTTTAATCACTGAAGAAGTTGAGAAAATACAACTTCAAAGATCCCAAGACCACCTGCAAGAAAAATACCCGTCGCAAGAGAAGAATGGAGGCAAAAAGAAATAATGGCTCTGAAGAAGAAGATTATCATTTAGAGAGGGAATCAATTAATAAAAAGGTACAATACAATCCTTATAAAAGGATATTTGCAACCCTAAAGAAACCCTAAAGGGATAATGTGTATTTAATAATTAAAATAATTATTAAATACCTATAATATTATTAAATGCCTAAGTTTAGCTTAAGTATAGAGTATAATAGACTAATAACTAAATAAATAATTATTATCTAATACAAGATAACTCTAACACCCCCCCTTAAGATGAACTTAGGGAGTAGCTAAAAAACTAAATGCAGGAAAGCAAAATGCAACTACATGAAGAAGAAAAACAATTTGAGTCCTAACAACAAATTCTAATGAGGTACCCAATCACAACCAAATCTCTATGAACTCGAGAAATAGAGAAAACCACGTGGGAAAAAAAATCTACTCCAAAAAGAAATGGAAAAAGAAAGAGAATCACTGAAGCATGAAGAACCTGCAAACGCTATCGAAGAATAACTGACGATCTGAAGAACCTCCACTGAAATAGAAGATGATTAGGTAGAGAAGACTGTAATTTGCATGAGTGCCCTCAAATAACACTACTCAAATCAGATGGCAAACAAAGGCAAACAACTGAACTCAAAGATACAGATGGCATAAAACACCAAAGCTTGAAGAGCTAATCCAATGAACCAAGGAAGCATTAGCACAATAGGAGAAACCCCCCCATAATGCAGACAAGGGTGAGGGACAAGTTCACTAAAAATCACGGCCAACAAGAACTACATGACGAAGAACCAGGAACATCGAAGGTATAGAGAAAGTACACAGTGTCATGGAAGGAAAACTCACTTGACACATATCATGAGGCTAATGTCATGGAAGGAATACTCATGTGACAAAAGTAGATGGCAAAAAAAGGCAAACATCAACCCCCCCATGGAACTTTATAATGTAGTACATGTACAATAAGACACAAGATGTGCAAGATCCCAAGTATACAATGCATAGTGGCACTTTATCTCAGTGTGTATGCATAAAGAAAACACTTACAAAAAAAATAGTCTATAATGATCTGAAAAAGACATAAAGCTATAAATATATAAATAATAGCCAAATACAAGACATCCTACTCAAAGAAAGAGATCCCAAGACCTCAAACATCCAAGATATTCACTAGAGTGCTGAAAAGCAAAAACTATGAATAAAATGTACCTGGAGCAGAATCTGGAAAGAAAACTCATATGACTAGAAAGTGCATAGAACAAGCTTTCCAACGATATAAAGTTTTTGAAAAATGGAGTATGGATGCTCAAGTTATGTCTCCCAGAGTGCACAAACAAACCTCTGGCTTTGATAGCAAAAAACACCATCAAAAAATTAAAGAATGCAAATCATTAAAAAATAATTTGGAGTAGTTTGGCCCAAAAAAGACCTCATCGTTGGCTACCAAAGGGTGTTTCCAATCATTTTGATATATAATTAGACCTATTTCAGTGACAAGGGCATCTAGGCCATGATATTTTCATTGGCATGCTTTACAAGGCACACAAATCTGTACAACTGTACCTGCAAATGTGTCTGAACACCATGAAGAAGTTGATAAAATACAACTTTAGAGATCCCAAGAACACCTGCACGCAAAATACCTGTCACAAGAGAAGAATGGAGGCAAAAAACAATAATGGCTCTAAAGAAGAAGCTTATCATTCAGAGAGGGAACCAATTAATGAAAAAGTACAATACAATCCTTATAAAAGGATATTTGCAACCCTAAAGAAACCCTAAAGGGATAATGTGTATTTAATAATTAGAATAATTATTAAATACCTAAACTATTATTAAATGACCAAGTTTAGCTTAAGCGTAAAGTATAATAGACTAATAATTAAATAAATAATTATTAGCTAATACAAGATAACTCTAATAATCACTTTACTATAATCTCCCACCCTATGGATGAGTATATAATTATTTTCCATTTCAAAAATTACAAGGCACGTAATCAACTAAAGGTTACACAATATCCTAAGAGGGGGGTGAATTAGTATATCCCAATTTTAACCTAATTTAACATTAATTCTCATTAATAGCTTCTCCAAACTTGAACCTTAAAACATTATTTTATCTCTATCAAATTTTCTTGATGATGTAGCAATTAACCAACACATAAAAACACACATCCACACAAAGAACACTAGATATACGTAGAAACAAAATATGGAAAAGACAATGGTGAGAATAATCGCTTGGATTTACTACCCAAATCTAGCTTCACAAAAATAATGAAATATTTATAATATGATGTAGGCACTAACTTAATAGAGACATGAATCACCGATTGTGTTTGCAAGCACCAACCTACTTGAAACATGAATCCCCAACACAAAGATCTGAGCACCAACTCAATAGCTAAGACACCAGTCTGTTGGATATTGCTGGTAATTGTTGCTACTAGGATATGTTGTTGTCATCGATGTCAACATATTCCTGTGATTTGATTTGGTGATTGTTGATTGGGAAGATCTGATGATCCAGTTTTGCGTTGTTGGTTTGCTGATCACTGCTTTGCAAAGTTTGGTATATCCTCCGATATATTCTGGTGTGATCAGATGTGGTGCTGATATTTTGGGATATTGTTTGGGATGGTCTTGTGTATCTTCACTTTAGATGGTTCATGATTTGGTGCTTCGCAAGTTATCTTTCTTTGTGATAGTTTCCGATTGGTTGTGTTCTTGAGCTTTCAGATGTTGATTAGTTACTAAGCTTGCACTTGATCTAATTAACCTTCAAAAACTCTCCCACAATTCATATAATATTCTAATCAATTTGCACAATTATTGGAATGCAAATCACATCATATCAAATCCAGTTATACATTGATCATTCTGATAATCATAGTAAATACCTACTTTCATAGCATTCAATGATAACTACAACATAGGATAGATCCTATGTGTGTGTGTGTGTGTGTGAGCATTGCAATTACAATTACATTCATATGTTGGCCCAAGACATAATTACAATATCTACAAGTTGGTCACATATAATATCCTTAACCAAACGTGTAACAGGTCAGGTCCAATAGCCCACATGATACTTTAGAAGGTAGAATGTCCTATGTGGTTCCTAATGTAGCCTAATATGGTCCCAACAATTATCCACATACTACTTCCAATGAGCATATGTTACAAGCCTCAACTGTATCAAGCTAAAACAATAACTTGGTTAAAGTAACCAAAACTATGACCCTTCTATCAAGTTTCAAACTTTCTATTTAATAAACAACTATAGATTATGATGAATCATGTCGACATACTCTCCTTTCAAACTATGAAACATAAATTATGGTTGTGAACAAATGTTGAAGATAAAAAATTACCAAAGCAAGCTCACTTTTTGAGTAAATTACCTCATACATTAAAGATTATACTTTTGGATCACTTCCACTGACATAAATAGATACAATATGATAGGGCGACAATCACCCCTCAACAAATTCCTTCACCAAAGCTATCCACAATACTTGTGCAACTCAAAATTCTCATATATGACATGAAAATATTATATACTCTTCAATATTTTGGATGCCATAACATTAATGACAAAATTGACTAGCACATTTGACACTCCTTTTATGTCAAGGACAACACTCCTTTGACATAAATGACAAGATATGCTCAATGGTCTCCCCCTTTTTCATTGATGGAAAAAAAGAAAATTTTGTTGGAACATCAACACAAATATAATATGTTAAGATCGGAAGACCCCCAATTTGAAAGAAATGAAGCTTTCGAGCATTTGAAGCCCTTTGAGTTTCACTCTCCTTTTTTAGCATTCTTTAGCACTTTGAGTTCCACTCTCCCTCTTTGATATCAATGGAAAAGGTCAACTACTCATTGCACAATCTAGAAATCTTTCTCCAACATAAACTACCCATGAGTGCATATTTCAATAGTCCTTCTAATCAATCAATTTCTACTCAACCATGTTTTGAAACACTCCACAAGACCACCAAATATGCTTGCGATGGAGAGTCAACACTTTCCCTCAACATGTAATTCCTCTTGATTTAAGAGGAAGGAGTAACCACTCCCAAATTCCATCAAAGATACTCAATAGTTTCCTAAGAAAGGGATTTTATAAAGATATCTATAATGTTTTTCCTTGTCTTAACATACTCCAACTTCAACTACTTTTCTACAATCTTCTCTCTCATAAAATGATCTACTCGATTGCAATTTTTTTCTTGAATGCATCATTGAATTATTTGAAATAATAAAAATGGATTATGTAATGGGTACAAACAAGTATTCACTAATTTAGTTATGTAAATACGAAATATATATATTGGAGGACACACATACTAGGATAATGTGTCGGCCTAGCCCAACACGTTATCCAATAAAGCCTTGAATGATAATCAAGATAACCAAGCTGGCCTTTGCAATATTTTTGCATGCTTCCTTTTTCCAAATTCATTTACAAATGCATATACCTTAATTACCAAAACAGGACAGGGTCATCTAGACCCAAAGATATTGACCCATTATCACAAAACTCAAGCATAACAACTCCAAACTTGAAGAATACACATTCTATGCATACCATAGATATCAAACCATGAGACATGAAAGGATATATTTTATACAACTAAAATAGTTGATACCAGAACACATAACTAATATCGGGATAAATGTAAGCACAACTCAGAATTTCGGGTACAAGGATCTTCCACAAATTACTCCATCGAATCAACTACATCTTACTGTAACACTTCCCATATCAATACCAGAACGTGCATCACCTGCTCATAGAAAAATTTCACATACCAACTACATACAACATCCAGACCAAACTGGATAACATACCTATTTGACTTTAATATATTGCATATACCATCTAGACCAAATTGAATAACTGGTTTGACATCAATAACAACAATATTCACACAAGTCTAACAATCTCCCCCTTTGTCATTGATGTCAAAAACATATTTGCATATAACTCAACTCCCCCTAACTCATGCATCTCCTTAATTCCAAAATCCACAATTCTTTCTCCCCCTTTTTGACATCAAGGACAAAGGATGAGTTTGATGAAAAAGAAAAGAAAGAAACAGAAAAATAGAGTATATACTATATGCACAAAAGTGTGACTTGTCAAATAATCAAATTGTTAGTGACACACCAATAGAACATTATATAACAAAAGGATAAAATTGACAAAAACAAGTTAAGCAAACTATCCTTTTTTAAAGAGCTCCATTGTTTTTCTATCTCCAAGGATTCATCAAGTCATGGTTTTGCTCTCAGATCATTAAGAAATTGACCTTTAGAATGACAAATCAAAGAATGAGTGCTATGATGAAATGATCTATATGCTTATGCAACTAAGATGTATGACATTATAACAAAGCTTGCTATAATGAAGACTTTATGATATGATAATGATAATGTAATCTAAAATTCACTAGTGAGAGAGACTTGTGTAGCACAATGTATACAATTTGATAATGAAATAACTTTGATCATGTGTAGCCTTGATAATGAGAGGATGAGTCTTATTTACAAAGGAAATGGGCAATTGGATGTATAAGATTGAATTGACTTAGCAAGGGCTAGGATTGTATGAAGAGGGCTTAATCGTAAATCCATGTTTGAAACTTCCACCAATGTCATGGTGACAAGTGGCATCACAAGAAGTCTTGAGAGGAGAGAGAAGAGGCATTAAATGCTTCAAGAGACATGATGGTTACCCTACATGGTTTGGTTAGGGTTAGGTTAATGGATAAAGCTTTTATCCAAGGGATAAATGAATGTGGTGTTGGCTTGGTGATGATTGTAATGTATTCATCACTTATTATCATTGATGAAAACACTCTCACACACATATATGATTACATTGACTACCGGTATAACTTCAATTCATTTTTACTACCCACCGATATGTTCAAGGTCTATCTCTAACCAGTACTTTGTGTCAACCGATATGTGCCTAAGAGATAACCTATGGTAACACTAAGTCAGCATCAAAGTGAAGATGAAGTTGAAGGTGAAGATCAAGTGGAATATTCCTAGACAACAATTCATTAGTTTTATTCCAACCGGTATTGACTTCTCTAACTGGTATCCGATTTTGTGATATGTTACCAACACCGTTTGTTTGGCAGTCATTTTTGTGATGAGTTATGTTCAAATGTCTAGATACACTGCACCTAGGAAATTGTGTTCCTATGGCCGCGATAAGTTTTGAATGCCTATTTAAAGACATCTGAGTGAAGCATTTTGTGCAAGATGAAAAAGAGAGAAAAAATATAGTAGAGGTGATCTATGCGAATACTTTTGCTGAAGAGCGATAAGTGTTTAGATGGAGAGCAGTGTTGAATGTACTTAGAATGATCTGATCAAGCAAGTTTGTGCTACTCAGAACAGATCAAATCTTTCTTGTTGTTTTCTAATCATTACAACAGAACTAAATCCCCTAACCAGGTAAGCTCTAACAAGCTTCATTGTACAAATCCTCTAACAAGGTGATCCATTAGTTTGGATTCTAAAATCCTCCGGCAAGGTTACTCTTAATAGGGTAGTACTCTTAATAGGGTATAAGCTTGGGATCTCTGACAAGATTCGCTCCTAGCAGAGCTCTTTGTAAGACCTTAACCGGACAGTTTTCTATTATTGCAGACAGTTAACTTGTGAGTTCCATCTCACTATGGTTTTTACCTATTTGGGTTTTCCATGTATAAACACTTGTGTTATGGTGGATGTTCTACTTTATGTGGATGTTGCTATTTCATTTTGGATAGCATGTATTTTGTTTAACTACTTGGTTAAGTTCATCTACCAATTAGTGTTTAAAGTAGTAATTGTTTTGGTGTCACTGATTCACCCCCCCCCCCCCTCCTCCTCATGCTTTTCAAGTCCATCATGTGTAATTGTTAAAGGGTAACCATGGTCAAAGCATTGAATGCTTGAAGAGACTTGAGGGTTAGATGGATGGTTGAGTTAGAGGAAAAGTCTCTAACCAAGGGTCAAAGACCTGGGTTACTTAGATTAAATCCTTTAAGGCTTAAGAAGACTTCGGGGGTTAACTTGTGGAAGGGAGAAAGCTTTTAGTGCTTTTGAGAAGTGACTCCTTCCTAATCCTTGGTTAAGGAATGTGCAAATATTTAGAAGGGGATTAGGCTAAATTAGAAAGGATTAGAAGAATTTAGAAGAAGGGTTAGTGTGCAAGTAGATTTTGTAGGAGAATACTTGTGGGATGGATCTTAGGATTTTAAATAAATATTAATTTATTTAAATCAATTGTGCAACTTGCATTGGATGGATTTTAAATAAATATTGATTTATTTAAATGTGAGAGGGATTTAATTAAATATGAAAGGGGAATTAATTAAACAAATATGATTTATTTATTTAATTAATAGTTTGAACTAGGCTATGTGAATTAAATCAAATAAATTAAATTATTTATTTAATTAAATAGAAGAAAGGGGTTGGGGTGAATTAATTAAATATTAATTTAATTAATAGTTGGAAAAGAGGAAAGGATTAATTAAATGTGAATTTAATTAAAATCCAGATGCGTGATAATTAAATAAATATAAAATTCATTTAAGCAAGTGGACATAAATAGGTGTCTACATTTTGCCCCTCTTTGAATTGATGTGTGGCCACACATTGATTCAAAGAATATTCGTTTGATGATGTTGATAAAATTTTTAGTTTTCCCTAGATGCCGATTGTCAAATAATGATGTGACTGTGCCCCCTCGGGAGATGAATCAGATAGATTTTTCATTTTGTTAGGATTTTTTGATGATTTTTGAAATTTTGATTTTTTTTTTTTGAAGAATTCTAATTTTTTTTACCCAATTCATTTCCTGATAAAAAATAAGAGAGTGATTGTGCATGGATAAATAATTAGATAAGTCAAAAATACAATGCCACTTAAATACCCCCCTTTTAAAAAGTAAAAAGTGAAAATCATTTACCACTTCATTTCATTTGCACATAGTGAGGTGGATATTTGAGCTCTGAGGCAAAAATGGTGATCCCCTACCACGAGCATCGATTCGAGCAAGTACGATGATTCTGATGACCCTCGACATATGGCCCTCTGGTACATACCCCAAGATCCTCTTGTTGTGTAATTTTTTTTATTTTTGGTATGTTTTTTTTAAATTTTTGCATGGATTTGATCGATTTAGCAGCTAGGGTGCATGTTTTAGCACATAGGGTATAAGTTTTAGTGCTTTAGGTCTAGGGTTTTATATTAGCGCACCAGGTAAGTCTTTTAGCACATCGAGCAGGTATTTTAGCCCTTTGGGTAATGCAGCGCATCAATGTAGGATTTTAGTGCATAAGTTTTGGTTTTTAGTGCATATGTATAGTCATTTAGCACATAGCTTGTTTTAGCACTTTAGGGTTGATTGTAGCACATTGAGGGGGCAAAATAGAGCATTAAGGTTTTTAGCACTTAGGTGCAATTTTCTAGCATTTTGATTGGACAGTATAGCACATGTCTACCAAAGGGGTAAAAAGTTGATTTTTTTGCCTCCTTGTTGATTTGTTTTGGATCAATGTCAATTAGCATGATGTTATTGCCTGATAGGATAGATGATGATTGACCTCATGATGAATGAGATTCAATGATAAGTGCTTGGCGAGATTGATTGAAATCTCACATGAGTTGATTAATTTTGATAGATAAATTGATTAACTGAATACTTATACAATGATGCGATATGATTGCAGGAGGATTTAGGTATATTGCGGTCTTGAGAGTGATACCTAAAGACATGGGTGTCGATACCTCATCTAGTGCAAGTGAATTAGGATACGATTTCCAGATGTAGATTATTGTTGTTGCTTGATATGCCCCAATATATGATTAACTAGAGTTTATTGTCCGCCTTGGCCGAGAGGTGGCATAGTGATCATAACACCTTTCATTTACCCATTGGTGAGATGATAGTCACACCAGAGGATGTCTAGGATTCTGTAGATCCCCATGATTAGAGAGATTGTGATGTATGATGTGACTGAGCAGGGTGGCACTGATGCACTCAGATGGATTTTTGATTATTATCAAATCTATGGCTATGACATCCCATGGCAGGAGATCTTTGATTTGTATGATCCATTACCCTCTATCTTGGTCAGATTCATTGGTGGATCTCTATGTTGCGATCATAGGTCGAAGGGACTATCAATTGGCTAGGGTCAAGCTCTAGAGAGGATGGTCATATATTATACATGGTATGCTTGGGGCTCTTGTATGCTTGCTCATTTGCACCATGATCTTCATTGGGTGGTGTACCTTGGTGCGACTAGCTTATCAACAATGGTGACATTGCTACAGATTTGGGCATGGGAGAACCTAAGTATTACATGCCCCTTAGTAGATAGGGATTGACTAGTTGGGAGGCCCTATGTTTTTGGTTACACTAGGGTTGTTGTCCAGTAGAAGCTGTGCAAACTTGAGTATTGGCGGCGAGTTTTGGATAATTTAGACATGGTGATCTATAGGCCACACCTAGATTGTGAATTGTGGTCAAAGGATGTGCTCAAGATGCCTTTTGTGTTTACTTTGATATATTTTCTTGGAGCCATCCCATTTTTTATTGAGTGATTCATTCATACTCAGATATTTAGATAGTACAGTTGAGTACAGGGCTTTCCACATGGGGATGTGCTATACGCGTGTAGACAATAGGTTGTTACAGATTGGGGGCCAACGATTTCATATGAGGCAGCTTGTACATAGTACATTTCACTTGATGCACGGGATTAGGATTATATACCAAGGACTATAGATGGGGGTATGACTCTAGAGTATTCTATGTGTTTCTAGGTACATCAATTTTCATGATTATCATGTCCAGGTGAGCCCATGTCAGTCTTTGATGACGACGAGGAGATACCACAATGACATGCGCCTAGACGACATAGAGGTAGAGGTGAGTGTGCAGATGGAGGAGGAGGATATGGTGGGGATGGAGGAGGTGGAGATGGAGGAGAAGGAGATGGTGAGGATGGAGGAGGGGGAGATGGAGGAGAAAGGGGATCTAGAAGTTCAAGGTGATAAAGGGATTGAAGATGTCTGTCTAGTCATAGGGAGATGTGGGTGGTTAGGAGGAGAAAATCTAGGAGACCTCTTCCATAGGGTATAGGTAGGATAGATGCCACTATGGAGGGAGAAACACAACAACGAGAAGAACAATGACAAATACAGATTACGGTTCCCTCTCACCAATAGGATTCTCATATAGCTACCCTCTAGCATATGGTCCAGGGTTTACAAGGGTAATTGAGATAGGTACAAGCCCAACTGACAAAGGTGTAGGCCCAAGCATAGACTCAGATTGCCTCTCTTAATAGAGAGAGAGATGCTACCATTGAGAGATACAGGCAAGTAGAGGACCACACTAATAGATTACAGAGAGTGGCCAAGGGAAACATTGCAACAGATGCCTTCCAAGAGGTTCAACATTCAACTCAAGAGATAGAGTATTATAGGAAGTTTTACTAAACCACCATTCTTGTGGGTCAACGTGCAATTAGCTATGCAGAGGCCTCTATGGCTAGATCAAGGCAGAATGAATCATAGACTGAGAGAAGAGTTTTTATTGGGCTACTTCGTAGGGATTCACCAAGTGGGGACCTAGGTGGAGGACCTTCCAACAATGGTGCAGCAACAGATATAGGTGGAGCGAGACCATCAACATCTTGGGAGAGCATAATTTAGCTCTCATATGTCACAGATTTTGTATGCTATATGATTCTTAACCTTTTTTTATGTACTTATCATATTGTTACGATTTCCTTGTACACTTGAAATTGATTCTTTTTGAGATGATATGAGATGCAACAACGAGTTTGATCTATATGATGCTTATATGAGTCATAATGTGAAGGTTTTATGATTTTGCCTATATGGTGGATGAATGAAGTTGATTTCTACTTTATATGCTTATATGTTTACATGTTTAGACAATGGATGAATCCTTTGAAATCCTATTATATTGAATTATTCTATGATGATATGATATATATGATTTTATTATGATGATAATGTATTGGAATATATCATGATAATGCTTATTTATGCTTATGGTTGATATGTGTATGTAATGCTTATGTATATGATGGATGTATGGATGCATTTTATTTATGATGATGAGATGTATATATTCTATATGATGGTATTTATGTATGTATGTATTTTCTTTATGATGATGAGATGTATATATGCTTTTACTTTTCTTGAGTATGCACATGATTTCTATTCTAGATGTGTTAGATGTTTATATGATAATGCAATGATGGGATGAGGATGATTATGCAATGTGTAATATGGATTATGATGATGTTTTCTACAATGTAATGCATATTTTTAAATGAGATTAATGAATGCACTGATTTGGAATGCAATGAATGCAACTAATGTGATGATGCAAATGATGATCTTTTTGTTGATGTCAAGTGTACTCAATCCTTAAATAAGAGATAAAATATTTTGTCAATTTGTCACCCTTATGAAAGTCATGTGTAGAATGTTTATGCAAAATCTAATATGAATACAATCTATCTTTATCATGCAGGCCTAGTTATGCAATGTATTCATTCTATTTACCAATTTTGTTGTCATGTTTATCATCATTGAGCTTTTAAAATGTTGAAAGTTTAATACAAACATTGATGGTATAATTGAGCCATGATGACTTGAGTATAAATTACATGGATTTTCATATTGCAAGACACAAGATCAAAGTATGATTAAACCAAGATGACCAGAGTGTTGTTTGTGTAAAACCGACAAGAGTTGACCTTTTTCTTATGCAAATCTAGAATGTCTTCAATGATATGTTTCCAATCATGTATTGCAACAAATTTGCATAGTACTAATGATCTCCTCACAAACAGTAGACAAATAAAAATATTATTCTCCTTCCCTGCATCTCTAGTTCAAGATATCCTTGAGTTGCTTAGGAGATATTATAACAACAATCAAGTTACACAAGTTGAACCTTTATGTAAAAGTGATCAAATCATGATTCAGAATAGATTATCCATTGAGTTTTTTTTACCAAATTTGATCTTGAGTTTGATAGTTGTTTTTGAAAGTTGTGATTTATGTTCAACCTTGAGTCTCTTTGAGCGTATTTGTTTTGATGTGTTGTCTTGCTAATATTTTCTTGTTGTTTTAAGCTCTAAGCGAATTTCCTCTACCGAGTTCAAGATATTGCCCCCAATCTAGAAACAACCCTTTTAATATGGATATATATAATGATCACCAAGCCATGGTGAGATGTTACTACAATGCTTGAGGTATATACAAGGATTTATTACAAATATAAATAATGATGGCAAAAAGTGGATGCATGACATATGTCCCAATAGATGGAAGAGTCCATCTATCACAAGTAGTTCCTATTGCTAGGTTTTTACTACTTTCTTTTATTGAAACTTTTTTTTTTCTTTATGGCTTTTTTGTGCATTCGATGACTCAGGTGTAGAACCTTTTGAGATGGATGTTGTTGATAGGCTCATCAAATAAGTCTCCTACTGGTGTAGATAGTTGATATTTTCTAGACCCATATGCTGATATGATGACTAATGGACCCAGCCAATTCGGTTCAAATTTTTCCTTCTTTTCTTGATCTTGTTGATTGCGAGGAATTTCTTTCAGTACCAAGTCACCAACCTAAAACATTCTTGGCTTTACCTATATCTTCTGTTCATTCTGTATGCGGGAAAAGTGGGCTGATAAAACTAAATATGTGAAAATATTTCAAATAACTAGTCCACACACACACACAGGACTTCTTGATGCAAGCTATGGAGTAATAACATATTACTCAGCTTCCCAAGGAGGGTCCCATGGTTCTCTATCTCACAATGTCCCTCAAACCAATGTTTTGCTCTCAGATCACTGAGCGAAATGGTTCAGGGATGGCAAATGCAAGAACGAGGGATGTTTTGATTGATTTTAGTATGAGATGTGTTGTAAGCTATGTATGATTCTAGGAATGCAATACACTAGATGATAAGATGACGAGATTAGTATGGATAATATCCTAGCATGATATATTTAATCTATGATTGAGCTAAAATGATAAAGAACTTATTCTAAACATGCATATTTAGTCTAATTTCTGATCTAAAAGAGGCTAAATGATGAGCATATATGAAATGAAAGCTTGAAAGAATTTGAGCATAAGTGTGATGCTTCAAATTTGAAAGATGATTGTTGAGAATGGAGGAATGAGAGCTCTATTTATAGCACAAACAGGGCAATGGATGGTCAAGATTGAATGGTTTAATCAAGGGTCAAGTTTGAAAGTTGGGGATCCATGGGCACAATTGGCACCAATGAAATGGTGACAAGTGTCAACATAGGATTGGGTTGAGAGAAGAGGTTGGAGGCATTAAAGGCCTGAGAAGACCTCATGGTTATCTAAAGGCTAAGGGTCAAGTCTAAATTAAGATTACCCACTGGATTAAGAGCTAATTTAAGGATAAACCTTTGTGCAAATGATTAAGAGATAATCATGGTCAAAGCATTAATGGCCTGATGAGACCTTTGGGTTGGGTAGAGGTTGAGTCAAAACAAATGTTTTAACCATGTGGGAGGGTTTGAGTTAACCATTAATGGTTATTGGAGACTTTGGGGATTAAGTGGTTAAAGGTTGAAAGCCTTCAATGGTTATCAAAGACTTTGAGCCATTTAGTGGTTGAACGTTGAAAGCCTTTAATGGTTATCAAAGACTTTGAGGGTTTGAGAAGTGACTTCCCTTTTCCTTAGGGATGTGACAAAGTTTAGAGGAGGGGTTAGGCTAATTAGAAGCGATTAGAAGAGTCTAGAAGGGATTAGGAAGGGGTTTGGGATTTTGCAAGTGGATGGGGGGATAATAGGATTTAATTGAAATTATTTAATTCAATTTGGTTGCAATTTGGAGAAATTAAATAAATTAGATTTATTCAATTTGGGATAACTATTTAATTAAATTTGAATTTAATTAAAATTGGATAGGGGGGATTTAATTGAATAAAATGATTTATTCATATAATGGTATAGTGAATTTAATTTAAATAAATTGAGTAATTTACTTAATTAAATAGAGGAATGCAGGTAATTTAATTAAATTGGATTTAATCAAATAGAGAAATGAACATAAAATATTCATTTGGGAATGTGGTCATTTTTATACGTCTACATTTTGCCCCTCTTTGAAGTGACGTGTGTGCACATGTTATTTCAAAGAAAATGATGCCTTATCATGATTTATGATCAAATGCAATTTTTGTGTCGTTCTTTTGATTTTCCAGTCGTGCCCCAATGTTGATTTGATGCCCCAGATTCGATATTTGATGATGATGCCCCCTCGGGAGATGAATCAATATTTTGAAAAAAATAAAAAAAATTTGATTTAAGTTGATGAGTTGCGTATGATGTGTATGATTTCGTGCATGTAAAAAGTGTGTAGATTGATTCATCTCCCGATAAGTTACAATTGTTTTGGTATAGGGGAGACCGCGACCATATTATAGGTCCATACGGCTAACCCTAATTTCATTTTCCTCCTATAAAAGGGGAAAAGGGCTTGATTTAAAGTCATTTGTGCTTTGCTGACTTTGAAGAAAGAGAATTTGCTCTGGAGAGAAAATGCTTATTCCCTATCACAGACACCGTTTTGAGCGCGTTCGGAGGTACTGGAGACCTGTAGCACGTGGACCACCAGTAAGTCAACGTTTTTGACCCCTTTTTGATTTTTTGTTTTGTCGTTTTTAGTCACTTTTTGAATTTCAAAGTTCGGGTGTTTCGTTTTAGCACGTGTAGGGTCCACAGTAGCGCAGATGAAGTGTAGAGTAGCGCATCGAGGTCACTTTTAGGGGTTGCGTCTGAAAAATGTAGGCTAGCACATAAAACTATTAGGTTAGTGCGTGCGAGGATCTCAGATCCGGAGGAGATGAGGCCAGCGTTTGACTCGGATGAGGAGGAGGGAGACGGGGGAGATGATGGAGATGATGGGGAGGATGGAGGAGGTAGAGGAGCCAGAGGGAGGCGGGGAGGTAGAGGTGTGGAGAGAGCGGTACGGAAAGGGAGGATTGAGAGGGGTAGAGGAGGATTGGCTATCGGAGCCGGGAGAGAGGGGAGAGTGGCAGAGGTGCTAGCTGTAGTGGGGGGTGAGGAGGAGCTGAGTAGACCAGCACAGAGGAGGAGGGTAGATGTACTCCCACCTCCAGCACCGAGGACAAGGTGAGTGGGAGGGGTTCCTCCAGCATAGGTACCATTGCGGGTTCCAGTGCCAGGTCATGTGGAGGATGCACAGATCCGGACCTTGCAGATTACCATTCAGCAGCTGCAGGCGCAGATTTTGACCTATCAGCGACAGATTTCTTAGTTGACCACTGAGAGAGATACTGAGATAGAGTGGCGAGGATGAGCGGAGGAGATGTTGGTGAGTGTGCAAAGAGGAGCGGCGGGTGGTCCATTGAGAGACACCCTTAAGGAGCTGACGCGGAGAGTGCAGGAGGTAGAGTATTATAGGCGGCATTATGAGGATGCAGTACCCAGAGATTGGCGAGTGGACAGATTTGCACAGTCGAGAGCAAGTCGATCTCGAGCCACTGGGACACAATCTGAGAGCCGAGGTGTGACAGGGCCAGCGAGACAGGACCCTCCTGGAGATCCAGGGGCGGGTGCATCTGGAGCGAGACCATCTCCATCAGGAGATAGTCATACTTGAGAGACAGGGTCTCTGTTGTATTTTTGGATCATTGTTATACTTTGTACTGGACATAGTGTTTGGACACATTTTGTAGATTTTGATCATTTTTGAGATATATATACGGCACCATTTTTGATCTATGTGATGTGTCTATATGGATGCATGTTATATGAGGTATTTTATGTGATGATGCAATATATGATGCATGATGCAGGATGTATGCTTTTTATATGCTGTGAGATGTATCTTGAAAATGAGATGTACGTTTTAATATGCTGCTAAATGTATCGTGATATGTAAATGATGTTAAATGATATGCAAATTATTTGTAAAATGACATGCAATAATGATATGCAATTAATTGTAAAATGATGTGCAACTAATTGTAAAATGATATGCAATTAATTGTAAAATGATGTGCAATAATGATATGCAATTAATTGTAAAATGATGTGCAACTAATTGTAAAATGATATGCAACTAATTGTAAAATGATATGCAATTAATTGTAAAATGATATGCAACTAATTGTTTTTGGAGCATCCCTCGTTCTGTATTTGCCATCCGATAGAACTATGTTTTTGCTTTCTTTGTGGATATCATCATTGAGCATTGATTTGGTTAGGATATTTTGAAAATTTATACAAGCATAATGGTATAATTGAACCATAATGATCTGAGAAAAATTTACATGATATTTAATTTTGCAAGATAGCACAAGTGTCAAGGTATAATTGAACCAGGACGACCTGAGTGCGTATTGCGTAAATAGACAAGATTTGATTATTTGTATGCGTGAAGTGGAATCAGGCCTTCAGTGATATTTGATGTATCACATCTCGAGGCAAGTATCACACAGTACAAGTGATCGCCTCCCAGACAGAAGACTAAGAAAATATTGGAAGTTCCCCTTGACCTCTAGCTATGAAGCATTTAGTGAGACAAGGAAGAGAATCCAATAATGCCAAAAGTTCAAAATGCAAAACTAGTTAAGATTTTATGCTGTAGTGCAACATTCCGTACTTCAGAAAATCATCCATCCTTGGTAGTTTTGTGTTTTGTTTAGTTTTTGTTTGGCAATGAAGCGTAGTTGTTTGTTGGATGTCATGCTAGTGAGTTTTGCATCTAGTCTTGATGTCTTGAGTGTTTGCAATATTGATATGATTCATATGCCCCTAGCTGAGTGTGCCTCTTGATGTGAATATATACAGGGATTCCAAGCCATGGTGGATTAGTGGTAAGAGGATATATATAGACAAATCAGGATAGTGACTATGCTAAGTATGTCCTGAATGGATATTTGCTAAGTGTCGGTCGATGGCCGATAGTGTTTGTAGGGATAAAATGGTGTGGATATAGATGGAGGAGCCATTCTTTCACAAGAGCGCCTGTTTACCAGGTTTTCACCCTTTGTTTTTATTGTACTTTGTTTTTGCTTTTTCTGGATTTTTTTATTTTTTATTTTTATTTTTTTTTATTTTTTTGTTTGTTTTGGGCTTTTTCCGTGCACTAGGCTACTTTAAGTATAGTACCTTTTCAGATGGATGCTGTTAGTTGGTTCGTCGAGCACATCTCCTTCAGAATTTGTTAGCTGATAAGCACCTAATCCATAAACTGATATCATAACATAGGGACCCAACCAATTAGGCTCAAATTTCCCTTTCTTTTCTCGATCTTGCTGATTTCTTGGATTTTCTTTAAGGACTAGGTCACCAACCTTGAAGTTGCGGGGAATGACCTTGTGATTGTAGCTCCTGCACATGCATTGCTGATATGCTTTGAGATGAGTATAAGCATGTTGGCGTCTTTCATCCAATAGCTCAAGTTCTTGTAGGTGGTTAACTCGATACTCTTCATCTGGGATTAAACCTTTCAAAGAGACTCTGAGAGATGGGATCTCTACCTCCAGGGGTAAAATAGCCTCTGATCCATAAACCAATAAGTATGGTGTTGCTCTGGTAGGTGTGCGAATGCTGGTCCTGTATGCCCAAAGTGCTGGATTGAGTTGTACATGCCAATCTTTGCCTGCATCATTTACTGTTTTCTTGAAGATTTTCAGTATTTTCTTGTTAGATGCTTCCGCTTGACCATTTCCCTGTGGGTAATATGGTGTAGAGAACCTATGTTGGATTTTGAATTTTTCACATAGTTCCTGTACATCTTGATTCTTGAAGGGCCGTCCATTATCTGTAATGATTGAACTTGGACTACCATATCTGCAGATCAGATAATTGAGGATAAAAGAGGCAATTTGTTTCCCGGTTACTGTGGTCATGGGAACTGCTTCGATCCATTTGGTAAAGTACTCTGTTGCCGTTATAATGAACTTGTGTCCATTTGAAGATGAAGGATGAATTTTGCCAATGAGGTCCAGTCCCCACTGACAAAAGGGCCAGGATGTTGTAAATGGCTGCAGTTCTTGTGCTGGTGCATGTATCAAATTACCATGGATTTGGCATTTAGGACATTTCTTGGCAAAGTGATATGAGTCTTTCTCCATTGTAGGCCAGTAGTATCCCATCCTTAGAAGCTTTTTAGCAAGAGTAGTGCCGCTTGAATGTGTGCCACAAATACCTTCGTGAAGCTCGTGTAAAGCAGAATCAGAATCATTACAATCAAGACAACGAAGAAGAGTACCATCGAGACCTTGACGATATAAAGTATCAGCGGTAAGGGTGTAACGGGTAGCTTGTCGGATAAAGGTACATTTTCGGTTGCGGGATTAGTCAATGGGTAAGATATTGTGTTTGAGGTAGTCGTATATTGGTCCATATAATGGAGAATCTAAACCAGTCAAGGCATAGATAACATGGGATTCAGAGTGGTCATAGGTGGGGGAGAACAGTTGCTCTACCAAGAATTCATAACGACTCTGTTGCTCTAGAATTTGTAGTAATGAAGCGATAGTAGCCATTGCATCGGCTACTTTGTTGTTCAACCTTGGTATTTGCTCGAAGGTGATGTGCACAAAATACTGTTTGAAGTCATCCACCATTCGCTTATAGGGTAAGAGCTTGTCGTCCTTTGTTTGATAGTCATTGTTGATTTGATGGGCAACCAGTTGCGAATCCCCATAAAATTTTAACTCTATGATTTTCCATTCTATGGCCATTTTGATGCCTATGACCAGTGCCTCATATTCAGCCACATTATTGGTGCATGGAAACATAAGTCTGTATGATCTTGGTATAGTGTGTCCTTCAGGAGTGATGAATAGAATGCCAGCACTAGAACCATGTTGTGTATAGGAACCATCAAAGTATAAGGTCCATTGTTTGGTAGAAAGAGCAAGAACATCTCTGTCTGGAAATTCAACCTCCATGGCGTGTTTTCCTGGTAGGGGTGCTTCAGCTAACTGATCTGCAATTTCTTGTCCTTTGATGGCTCATCTTTCTGTGTATTGGATGTCAAATTCACTGAGAATCATGACCCATTTAGCCAATCAGCCTGTAAGAGCTGCCTTGCTGAGTAGATATTTGAGAGGATCAATTTTTGCCACTAGCTTGATGGTATGTGCTAGCATATAATGTCGGAATTTCTGAGATGCAAAAATCACTGTTAAGCAAGCCTTTTCAATGAATGTATAGTTGAGTTCATAGCCATTCAATGTTCTACTGATGTAATATATGGCACGTTCCTTTCCTTGTTGATCTTCTTGTGCCAATAATGCCCCCAGTGATATGTCTGTGGTTGAGATATATAAAATAAGATGCTTTCCTGCGACTGGAGGTATTAGAACTGGTGGATTCATCAAGTACTGTTTGATTTGGTAAAAAGATGCTGCACACTTAGCCTCCCATTTGAATGGTACAGTTTTGTGTAGTAAATGGTTAAATGGTAGACTTTTATCGGCTAGCTGAGTGATGAATCGCCTGATTGATTGAAGTCATCCTTGCAGAGATCTGAGTTGACTGATATTCTTTGGTGGTGGCATGTCCATGATGGCTTGTACCTTTGCTGGATCTACTTCAATACCCTTAGCTGAGACTATGTAGCCTAGTAACTTGCCTGATGTAACCTCGAAGACACACTTCTTAGGGTTAAGCCTAACTTGGAATTTCTCCAATCGATCAAAAATCTTTGTTAGGATGCCAAGATGTTCTACTCTAGTGAAGGATTTAGCTAGTAAGTCATCCACATAGTCTTCCATAAATGTGTGCATCATGTCATGGAATATTGTAGTCATTTTTCTTTGATAAGTGGCCTCTGCATTCTTTAAGCCGAAAGGCATAACATTCCAACAGTATGTTCCCCAAGGATAGGTGAACGCGGTTTTATCTTGATCTTCTGGGGCAATTTTGATTTGGTTATAGCCTGAGAAACCATCCATTAGGGAGAGCATTGCATGGCCTACTGTGAGATCTACAATGATGTCGATACTGGGCAAAGGAAAGTCGTCCTTTGGACAAGCTTTGTTGACATCTCTGAAGTCAATGCAGATTCTGATACTACCATCTGGTTTTGATACTGGAACGATGTTGGAAATCCATTTCACATAGTCAATGGGTCGGATGAATCCGACGTCTAATAATTTCTTTAGTTCAGTTTTGACCATGAGTGCCACCTGTGGATTCATCTTTCATAGCTTTTGCTTGACTGGCTTAACTCCTGTAGAAATGGACAGATGATGCATGATTAAGTGTGGATCCACTCCAGGCATATCAGCATATGACCAAGCAAAGTTGATTTGTTGTCCTTTAAAGAAAATGATGAACGTTGATCTTTCTTCCTCTGTTAGAGATTCTGCAAGGTGTAGGTTCCTAACTACTTCTATGGTACCAATGTTGATTGATTGAGTGGGCTCAATCAATATGGGTGATCGCTCATGAAAGTTCTCAGGAAGAGTGTCAAGTCTCCCATCGTTAGGTGCCTTAAAAAGGTTTTCACCCTCCAATACGTCCTTTATTTTTACTTTTTTATGATCTAGAGCTGCCATTGACTGGTTTTCAGCATCTGATCCTTTATCTGGTTCATTTTTGTGACTGAGAGACTTGGCACTCCCTGGCTTGTAGACATCGTTATTTTGTTCACTGGTAGAGCCTATTTTTGGATTTATGGTACATAGGTAATGGATAATAGATTCGTCATTTGGGAAAATTGGTATATTATGGATTTCAGGTTCATCCCAGTCGATGAGGTCAGGAAAGACAAGTGGTAAGGAATTGTTAGGTGGATCAAGTTCGGCTACTGTGAGTGTTAGGACAGAGTTTTCATCATGATGGTTCTTGGTTTTAAAGAAGTTTAGGATTTTGTCGAGGTCTTCGATGGTATTATCCTCTACATATACTTGCTCATAATGTCCCTGTTCGCTTTCCTCAGCGTCATAGATATTTTGCGGTCCAAATTCTAGAGGTCTATCTTCTGCGTTATGTTCTTCTTGGGAGATAGATATAGAATCAGTATCACTAGAGATATCTGTAGTAGCATTGGAGCAGGTACCCCATTCATATTCATTGGAATCAGTCTCATAGGCATCATCCTAGATTTTATCTGTGCTGTAAACAGGTATGTTGTAGGGTGAAAACAAATCTCTGATGATGGATACCATTTTGATGGTTTTTGTTGATTCTGTGTCAGATCCATCCTCTACTTTCTGAATTTGTTCATAGACTGTGCTTCTTCGGAGAGGAATAATGGTATCTGGAGATGACATGATTTGTTCTTGAGATATTGGTGTCTGAATATGAGCTACTGCTGCAACTAGGGCCTTATTATGACTTAGAAGCTTTTCCTGATGTAACTTCTGATCTTGATGTTCCCGTGCCTTGCGGATTGTTTCTACAGATTCAAAGAGTGCTTCCTGCTAGGATTCTTCTTTGTACTTTGTCTTTACTTTCCATTGAGGTTTGATAGGTAGGTGTGGCGGTCATTTCAATAGGAACGTGAGTTTGGAACCCAATCCTGCTTTGTTTCTGCTAGGTTGTGAAGGAAGATCTATAGGTTCAGTGACTCCTTCTTTGCGTTTGCCAATAGGTCCTTTACCGTCATATCCCATTTGCTTCATGATTAAGTAGCCTTTTCCATACAGGTGTGTGGGTAGAACAATGTCCAGAGTGGCTGCTCTATGATTTTCTTCTTCATCTTTGTATAACCAGCTAAGAACATCTTTGTCCTCTGATTCATGTGCCAGAGTACCCAATTGGATGAAGGTACCATCAAATTTAGTTATGGGCTGAGTGGCCAGTTGTGTTGAGGTAGTAGGCAAACCATGTGATCTAGGTGATGTTGGCAATTTGGCCAGGCATAAAGGCTCTAGAGAGTATTCTCCCATGCCTTGGTCTTTGATTTGTATTTTCTGCTTGAAGTCTCCCCATAAGGAGTTGGATTTTGCTGTGTGTGGATCTGATGTTGAAGATTGTTGCTTTTCTCTAGTTTGAGGAACCAAACTGTCCTAGGCTACCCCCATTGCATTGCAATATTGAAATGGATTGTGATCAATAGATATGAAGATTTCTTGTCCATCATAAGGAAACTTGACACACTGGTGATATGTAGAAGGTACTGCTTGCATTTCATGTATCCAGGGTCGTCCTAACAAAATATTGTAGGTTAGATCAATATCTAAGACTTGACAAATAGTATCTTTTTTTACTAGGCCTACTTGAATAGGTAATATCACTGTGCCTTTAGAGGACCTTTCTTCATCATCATATTCTTTTATGGTAATCTTTTTGCAAGGATCAATAGATTCTTCTGAGAAGCCTAATGCACGAATAAGCTTTAAAGTACATATATTAAGTCTAGCTCCTCCATCTATTAGGACTCTTTTGACTCGGTGTTTGCAAACAATGACTTCAATATGGAGAGGAGTATTATGTGGATGGATCAAGGAATCATCATCATGCTCGGAGAAGGTGAGGTTATGAGGTCCTGTCATATGGGCGACCATGGCTTGAAATCTGCCTGTATCCAGATTTTGAGGTACATTGGTTTCCAATAGTGCTTGTTCCAATATGTCTTTGTTCTTTGGTGATAGTTTCAATAATTCCAGGATAGATATCTGAGATGGAGTCTTGCGTAGTTGGCTAACCAAGTCATATTGGATTTTTGGTGTGGTAGTTACAGGTGCAGTATGTCCCTTCAAGACATATTTCTGAGTTCGGGTTGTGACATTAACAGATTCATGATCACGCTGATCTCGGATGGTGATGACATTTACGTGATGATCTTCAGCTGATATGTGGTTGATGGTGTTGTTGTAGATGTGATTAATACGAGCTCCGCGTGTATCATCTGAAGTGGATGCTCCATCTTTGTTGTAATTTGGGAGAGGATTTTTAAAGGCTTCGTGATCATCATTTGTTTTAAGTCCATCGACCGTTAAGTCACCTCGATCAATCATGTCTTGTACTATGTGTTTCAATCTCATGCACTCATTTGTTCTATGACCCTTGTTGCGATGGAAATCACAATAGTGTGAATCATTCCACCAAGGTGGTTTGATTGGGGGTTCATAATTGTTGATTGGAGGCAAAGACAGAATCTTGTTTGCCAAAAGTTCTTTGAATGCGGATTCTAATGATTGTCCTAGTGGTGTGAAGATGCGCTTTTGGAAATTGTTCGCGTTGTTGCGTGAATTGTTGTTAGGCCCCGGATTCATGTTTTTTCTTTGAGTATCATTGGTGTTGTTTGTATTGAGTTGTCCTTGATTAGTGTTTTGTGCATATGTGTTAGCATTTGGTGCAGCATTTTTAAGATTTTTCGTGTTCTGAGGATTTCCAGATAATGCAAGCACTGGTTGCTTTGATTTAGGATCATGTGATTTGTTGTTGCCTTCGTTTCTGTTTCGAGTCCAAAAGCAAGATTTGTAAAGATTGGTGTTGTTTTGGTTATTGTAGTTTGATGAGTTCGTTCCTTCCTTGTAAAATTTGAGTGTTCCCTTTTTGACACACGCTTCTTCCACTTGAACGCCATTTTCAATCAATTTAGCGAAAGATGGTATGCAATGAAGTTTTAGTCTGTAACTCATTTCGCCGTTCAAGTTATCGATGAAAATTTCCATTTTCTCCTTTTCAGGAATATCTCGAGGATATCTGGAGACCATGCGTCGCCAGCGTTGAAGGAATGCCATGAATGTTTCATTGTTCTTTTGTTTGGTATTACAAACATCTAGCATGGTTATGGCATGTTGGATGTTGTAGGAATAGTGAGTTATGAATTTGTTAACCAACTCATCAAATGATCTGACAGGTGGTGAGATTTTGGATAACCATTCCATGGTTTGCCCTCCTAAGCTTCTGGGGAATAACCTCATTAAATAGGTGTCATCATGAGCAAATTCAAGGCTCAGTGTGCAAAATTCATAAACATGATCCCTGGGATCACTTTTCCCATCATATTTATCAAATTTGGGAACGTCCGAGTTTGGAGGAAAAGGCACCATGTTTAAGCTTCGGTCAAATGGATAAGGATAGATTTCATTTAAAGAGTACCGCACTATTGTCCCTTGTTGCATATCTTGTATTTGCCTTTGCAATATTTGCATTTGTTGAGCAAGGGCTGCCAAGGGTATATTGTCTTGCCGAGGAAAAAGTTCTTGCCTTGTATTATTTCTTAACTGAAAAGGTGTGGTAAATGGTATATGTTGCTCTGGTGTCTCTAGCTCAGGTATATGCATTTCTGGTATGCATTGTTCTGGAATGTGTTGTTCAAAGTTATGTTGTTTAGGTATGCGAGTTTCTTCTTCTCTGGGTTGTTCTTGATATGCATATTGTCGAGAACTAGTTTGAAAGATGTTTGGGTCGAAATCTTCAAGAAGTTTAACACCCTTGCTTGTGAGCATCAACAGATATTTTTCTTTATCATTCTCCATGAGTTTTTCGACAAGTTTTTGGAAGGAAGGATTTTCTTGACATTCCCAAAGAAGTGCTTCAGTAATTTCAGGTTCTTCTACGGGTGGAACTTCAAAAGGATTTGATAATCTGCGATTCATACTTGATTCTACGTGTGTCTTGCTTTGTTTGTCTCATTGAGAGCGAGTAACAGGCATTTTAGTAAAAACTTTCAGTGATGAAAGGGACAAAAGCCTCTTTGATGGGTTGCTCGGGTGTTGGTGGTTCTGGTCGAGATGTGTTATATGTGATGCACTCGTCGGGCAAGAATGCTGGATTGATTTTCCCGCCGCGGTTTATGGCTAGCAAAGTTCGTAAGGATACCTCGATAGTTGAGATATATAAAAGAAGTAATTTGTTTTGTTATCAGCAACACCAATGTAGGTGGATTCATCAAATATTATTTCAATTGATCAAAGGCATCTTGACATTTTACCTCCCATGAGAAAGGAAAATTATGGTGTAGCAAATGAGTGAAAGGTAGACATTTGTCGGCCAATTCTGAGATGAACCTTTTGATGGATTGCAACCTTCTTTGTAGTGATCTTAATATACTGATGTTTCTAGGAGGTGGAATTTCCATGATTGCTTGTACCTTTGCTAGATCTACCTCAATGCCTTTGCTTGATACTATGTATCCTAGTACTTTGCATGATGTGACTTTGAATACACACTTCTTTGGATTTAGCCTTACATTGAATTTTTCCAACTGCTGAAAGATTTTATCCAAGATCTCTAGATGTTCATCCCTTATGAATGATTTTTTCAGTAGGTCATCTACATAGTCTTCCATGAAAGTGTGCATCATGTCATGGAAGATTATGGTCATGGCACGTTGATAGGTTGCTCCTACATTCTTCAATCCGAAAGGCATGACATTCCAACAATAGGTACCCCACAAGCATGTAAAATCTAATCTTGTCCTTGTCTTCGGGTGCTACTTTGATCTGATTGTAACCTGAGAAACCATCCACGAGTGATAAAATGTCATGCCCCACTGTATGACCTACAATTATGTCTATACTAGGTAAAGAAAAGTCATTCTTGGGACAAGCCTTATGAAGATCTTTGAAATTTGTGCATATTTTGATGCTTTTGTCTAGTTTTGATACAGGTACAGAGCTAGAAATCTATTTTGCATAGTCGATTGGCCGGATGAACCCTACATCTAGTAGTTTCTTCAACTCTACTTTGACTAGAAGTGCTATGTGTGGATGTAATTTTCTCAGCTTCTTGTTTACTAGCTTAGCTTGAGGAGCTATGGATAGGTGATGCATGATTAAATCTAGATCTATCCCTGGCATATCATCATATGACCAAGAAAAATTGATTTTCTTTTATTTGAAGAAATTGGTAAAATTAGGTCTCTCCTGATCTGTTAATGATTCGTCTAGGTGTATGGTCTTGTTGGCAAAAACAATGAAGGAAAATTGAGAGGGGGGGTGAATCAGTTTTCACTGGATCAACAAACTTAACCACAAAACTAGATCTGATAAACTGCAGCAATAACAAAGATAAGCAAATTCATAGCACAACACACAACACCAAGATTTTGACGTGGACAACTAGGTTAAGGGAAAAACCACAGCGGGAACCTACCCACATTAAGATGATACTCTATAATAGTATGTGTAAATATTACAATGACAAATGCACATGCATTCAAGAATACTACCTAGAGCTCATTGCTCAAAAGATAATGACCTAGAAGGCTACAACCCTCAAGGAAGTCTCACTAACTTACAACAAGATTTGGACTACAATCCAGAAGAAATAAACTACAATAATAGCATCTCCAAATGCTCGATGATAATTTTGATTAAGCATAATTGCCTGTTGTGCAATACCAATCTCTTCTCAATCACAATGAAAAAGGATGAATCACTTTTTCACACATACACCACTCTCTGATAATGCATACACAACCTTGATACCTAATTTACATGACAATACCACCTATTTATACAATTCATCAACCTTGACAACAAGGTCGGCTAAAACCTCAACTCACAATTACAAAATTACATCACATGATACAAAGATTGACCACTAGACCAATATAATGATATACATGACATAAAATGGACCTAAATAATATCTCCAAATGTGCAACACCACTGAAAATCATGCCAAGATCAACTGCAACACGCTACTCCATGAGGAAAACCGTATAACATGAAGAACATCATCGATTCAGCAAAATCATCAAGAACACACACAATGATCAATGCCGGTCATCAGGACAAATAGGACACAATTAGGAAACACCAACAAGTACTTTAGAACCATCATAAATAGCTACGCCAATACCACCTATCAAAGCTTCATTTGTCAACGTCTCAAACTCAAGACCACTCAAACATCAACAACTATCACAAAGAAAGATAACTTCTGAAGCACCAAATCATGAACCATCTTAAATGAAGATACACAAGACCATCCCAAACAATCTCCTAAAGAACCAGCTCAAGATCTTATCACATCGGAATATATTGAAGGAAATACTAAACTCTGCAAAGCACCGATCACAAAAACAAACTGCAAAATTGGATCATATGACATGATCAATTAGGCTTCCCAGATCACCAAGACTAATACAAAAAAATATAGTGATACTATAAATACTCCATACACCAAACCATAATCTCAATAAACCAATCTACAATCACCGGAATAGGAATATGTTGACATCAATGACAACAACATATCCTAGCAGCAATAATGTCCAACAATCTCCCCCTTTGGAATTGATGGCAACATATGAATCTGAAAAATAATCAATGCAAAGAAAGAAAATAACTCTTGCAAACTCCCCCTAAGATCAAGCAGATAAAATAGTTTTTCTCATGCTTCTCTCCCCCTTTGATAGCAATGCCAAAGATCTCAAAACAGAAAACCAAACTCTCTCTTAGAATATAAAATATGATTCTCTCACCTCTTAAAACACATAACCAGGCTACTCCACCAGAGGAGCATCACCAAGTCATCAATCTGGATAAAAGAAATAAGGTTGTGAAGTCCACCAGATTGATGCAACTCAATGCATCTAGTTCTCATTAGGAGGGGTGGATACCCCTAACTTGTCTCTCAAATAGACAAATGTATCTACAAGCAAAGGCTTAGTGAAAATATCAGTAATTTGTTCCTTTGTAGACACATATTCCAGCTTCACTTCCTCTTCACTAACTTTTTTCTCAAATAATGATATTTGATTAACACACGTTTAGTTTTTGAATGTTGCACTGGATTCTTTGACATGTTAATAGCACTAGAATTATCACAATATATGATAGTAGGCTCATCATAGATAACTCTAATATCCTTCAACATTTGCTTCATCCAAACTACCTGAGTGCAACTACCAGTAGCAACAATGTACCTAGCTTCAATAGTAGATAAGGACAATGAATCTTGTTTCTTACTAACCCAGGAAACCAATTTCTTACCTAAAAACAAAAGTAACATCGGAGGTAATCTTCTAGTCATCAACATCATTGGCACAATTAGCATCAGTGTAAGCACATAACATGAAATCATCATTATTCGGATACCACAAACCATAATCCATAGTTCCCTTTCAAGTATTTGAATATCCTCTTTACAGCTGTGACATGACTCTCTTTCGGATCAACCTGATATCTAGCAGCCATTCACATAGCATGCATAATGTATGACCTAGTTGAGTAAGCTATAGCAGTCCACCAACCGTAGATCTATACAAACATTGATCAGCTTTCAGAGATTCATCATCTCTCCTATCGTAGCTGTGAGGCCCTACCCTGAGTCGTCATAACATTGCAATTATTTTTCATGTTGGACCTATTATTGATACTTTATTTTGATACATTATGGATATAGATTCTATATGATCCAGTGATTGGATAACATTGAGATGGTGCATGTCATTTATTTCTGTTTTGCAACACTTTATTTATGATGTTAGAAATTATGGATACATGCATTATGAATGATTGAATTTCATGATGATTATGATGATGCCATTGAGTAAATTATTTATATGGATTTTATTGGATAATTGGTATTTGATTGTTATGATTTAAATTGTATGCAAAGTGTCTGAATTGTATCATTTTCATATATTAATATTGCATGTGATTATTTGGGATTACTAATATGCAAAGTGAGTTGTGTAGGAAAACTAATCCATGTGACCATGGAAACTATTTAGAGAATCAAGCTAAACATATGTGCATTTGTGAAGCCAAGGGTTGTCTATTTGGAGAGACAACACCTCGTGTGTAATGTGTTTTAATTGTAAATGTGAATTCTTGAAGGTGTGTTTAAAATGAATTTGTTAAATTTGTTAATTCCAAAAAGGGACATTGTCATGTGTATTTAAGTATTGTGTATTTTTATGGTGTCACTTGACATGTGTGTTGTGAAGTGAGTTGGTAGTGACATGTCCCTTTTAGGGAATTTGAATAACTAATGTTTTTCTTAAAACATCTTAGTATGGTCCCAAGAGAGTCATGGATAAAGAGCCATTTGAAAGGTCAACTCAAGTTTGACCCATAGGTAAACTTTAGGTGAGTTTCTAGAGGGTCAAACTAACTCCTAAGGTTAGGTTAGGGGTATTTTTAAAGGTCCATATGTTATACCTATAGGGTATAGATCAATTTTAACCATGTGTCCACTCACATGTGACGATTAAGTCACCTCAAAGGTTAAGTTTTCCAAGATGACCGATATTCAACTTTTGAGGATTTCTCCTAGGTTAGACAACCTTCCAATTGAGTGATAGTTTCTCTTCCCCATTTTTATTTTACCTTTTTGGGTTGCCTTTTCTAGAGAGCCTATAAGAGGTTGGGAAGACCAACCTATGAAATCTCACACCCTTTCCAAGAGGTTGGAAAGTGTGAGAAGAGTCTACTTAGGGAAGGGATTCAAACTTAGGATTTTGATCGCCCACTCTCCATTTTTGGAGACTTAGAATTCTTGTTGAAGTTTTGGTTTTTGAGTTGCATTTTGTAAGTTTGGGGAGGAAAAAGAATAGTGGATTGAGTAGCTCTTCTTCAACCTCTCCTCATTCCATTTTCAGGATTAAGGTTGGTAGAATTTCATTCTTATAAATTGCTTTTATTGCCCTTGTGAAGGAAAGAATGTATATGGTTTTTGCTTGTTGTTTATGTAGATTGGGAAGTTCGTTTTTGAGTTCTTCCTTGTGTTATTTTTATGTGTTGTTTGGTTATGTATTTGGGTGTTTTCAAGGCCATACTCACCCTTGGGAGGGTAGAGTAGCCTTGGGGGTGAAGGGTTGCTTGACAGCCTAAGAGTGTAAAGACTCTCTTCTTGGAAGAGAGAGATACACAAGGGTTATGGGACCCTTGCTGCATTGTCTTTTTAATGTTTATGCAAAGGGGGTCATAAGGGGAGATATGGGCTTGTATGTCATGGGGGACATAAGGTTATTTTGGGACAAATATGTGACTTGTGGTGGTTCTACTTTCATAGTCTTGTAAAGGCATTGTGCTCTCCTTATTATAGATCTCCTCTAGGTACTTGGTCCACCTTCACCCCACAAAAGAAATACTCACTTGGTGACTTTGTTTATCCTTGGGTTGAGAGTTCAAGTGTTGTTGACTCTCTTCTTATTTTGTGTTTGAGATGTTTGTAACCCATTTAGCCTTGGTTCTCCTAACCTGGGGGTGGCTTTATGTAAGCCTAGGTTGGGAGGTGAACCTCCATGGTCACAACCTACAAAATTTATTTGCAGGTTTGCTTGGGAATAAAGGATGGAGTAAAGTCAATCTTGCAAGTTCCTATTTAATGCATTTGAGATTCAAAGTAAAGAAAAATGTATTTTGACAAGTCCTCATTTTGTAGAAATGAAGAGGCCTGAGTTTATAACCTTCTTATTATTGTGTAAAGGAAACAAAAAAAAAATGTATATTTACTTGAGTATATTCATTGCAAAGAAATAAAAAAAAGAAGCTTTTGAGTTATTCCTTTATAGTTATTTATTACTTGAAATAGAGTAGGAATGACAATCTTGTTTTCTGTTTATTAGCTATTGAAAAGAAATGCATGTTAAAATAAAAAAGGTAGATAAACATTTAAGATATATCATTTATTTAATCTTATCTTTTCTGCAATGTGTATGTTAGT
Source organism: Cryptomeria japonica (assembly GCF_030272615.1). Lineage (NCBI taxonomy): Eukaryota > Viridiplantae > Streptophyta > Pinopsida > Cupressales > Cupressaceae > Cryptomeria > Cryptomeria japonica. The sequence goes on along the minus strand of NC_081411.1, from coordinate 353,476,724 downwards.
TGTATAGTTTTTAATAGAAAAGAAATGTTTATTTCTGTCTATAAGTTTAAAAAAAACTATATATACTTCTTAAGAGTTAGTTTTAATCTTTTTCAATATATGCATCTCGTTGTTTTAATGAACAAATTAGAAATTAGAAAGATTTATTTGTAGCTATAAAATAAAACATTTATGTTAAATTTATAAATCTGAAAATGAAAGTTCAACATTACATTTCTATAAAATGCTACATTTAGTAAATCTGAAAATACACATTTTAGAGGAAAAATAAAATCTATGCATTCTTATTTCAAAACAAAAAAAGAACTTTGTGATATATTAAAAAAAAGAAGAGGAATCCATTTTGTTTATTGTGATATACCTGCTCTAAGTCTATATATATATATATATATATATATATATAGTTCTACTTCTAACTAAACTGTTATATTTAGAAAAGTAAATTAGAAATGTATGATGCATTAAAAAAATAAATACATATATTATTAACCTATAAATTAAAATTTTGTTATCTACTATTCTGGTTATTACATAATATAAATACATTTACACAGTCTCTCTCTCACTCACACACACACATATTGCTATATATACATATGTATATATATATATGTGTATATAGAAATATGTATATATGTATATATATATATATATATATATATATATATATGTATATATGTGTGTGTATATATATATATATATATAAATATGTATTTTTAAATGTTTCTGGAAATAAAATAAAATAAAAGTTACAAAAAACAATTTTGCAAAGATTTTGTTTAGGGTCAAGTTATTTGTTTGTTGAAGTAGACCGCACGGGCCGCGACCACATAGTGGTCCGCAACCACTGTGTAGGTCGTGACCCACACAGGTGGCGGCGACCACTATGTGGGTCACGACCCTCACAGTTCCCTGTGTGGGCCACGACCCTCTCACTGGGCCACGCCCACTATGTGGGCCGTGACCCACACCACGGCCAAGGCCACTGTGTGGGCTGCGACCCACGCAGTGGGGAGACCCACTGTGTGGCATCGCGACACCACCAGAAGCCACCCCTTTAAACCCTCTCCAACCTCCGCCTCCCATGGCCTTCGCCTCCCACGACCGCCAAACCTCCTCACCTACACACACACACAGTCAAAAAGAAAATATTAGTAATAAAAAAAAAAAACCTAACCCAATTTCAAGTTAAGATTAGTAAATAGCAAAAGAAAACATAGAGACATAAAAAAAGAAAACCCTAGTTAGGGTTAATATAAAAAGGAGAGAAATAAAATAATAAGGGGGGAAAACCTTTTTAAATTTTGAAATGGGGAAAACCCCATTTAAAACTTAAGTTATTTGTTTTAAGATAGTTATTTTTTTTATGATAGGTATTCGGGTTAGTAATGATAAAGGTAGCATAAGTTAAAGTTATAAAGAAAAATAAACCCTAGTTAGGGTTATTATTATAAAAAATAAAAAAAGAGTAATAAAATAGGTTTTGGGGGGAAATTTCCTCATTATTAATAATGAAATTTTATTATTGTATGGAGAAAGATTTATAAATTTTTATTAAAAGATTAATTGATTTTATATAAGCATTATGGGTTTTTAAATTTTTTAGTTGGATTATATTATCTTGTGTGTGTGTGTGTGTGTGTGCATGCAAGTATATATATGTATATGTTTAATTTGTTTTTTTTATTAACATTTATTAATGGATATTATATAAAGTAAAAGGATTAATTTTAGGCTAAAGGGGTAAATTATTTTTGAATATTAAATATTAAATATTTAATACTTAAGGGGGATTTATTTCGACATTAATGTGAAGTTATTTGTTAGGAAATTATTATAATTGATTTAGTTAATCTAAATAGGCGAATTTAAAAATATTAATTGCATTTGCTCAATTAATTATTTTTTAATACAATGGGATATGTATTAACATTTATTTTAATTAGTATCAAAAGTAATTAAATACTATTAGGGATGATTATTATCTCTTGATTAAAAATTGAAGAATTATTTGGGTAAATTAATCAATTAATAAATAAAGTTGTGATGACCCCATAGGGAAAATTATTTCAATGTTAAAGATGAAAATGCTATAATGGTTGAGTTAATTATATTAACTTTAGGAACCCATTCTTTTAATGCATGAGTTATCCTTTAGTGTAAATAGATTTACTTATCACATCTTTTATCGAAGAACATCTAGTATTTTAGTGTTGTTAAAAAAAAATTGTTCTTGCGTTTTTGTCCAAAATTTTGGGCACGATAATAGCCATCTCAAATTCTTTCTGCATATCACCAGCAAACTTCATGCTCAAGTTATTGTCTCCTCCAAAGATAATATCATCAACAAAGACTTCAACAATCAAAATGTTATCATTCTCAATATCAAAGTACATATTACTATCAGCAGTCCCTTTATTAAATCCTAATTTCAGCAAGTACTTATCCAATCTAGCATACCAAGCTCTAGGGGCTTGTTTCAATCCATAAAGAGATTTCTTCAGTTTATATACCATGTCTCCATCATCTGATAATAAAAATCTAGCAGGTGTATAATGTTTTCTTTTGAAAGAAATTATTGTTTTCTTACCCAATTGACATTCCTTACATACCAGATTAGCATGCTTAACAATCTTAGGTAGATCACTAATAGCTTGTGTAGAGTTGATCTTAATCATTGAATCAAATTTAACATGACACATTCTCTTATGCCATAACCAACTTTCATCAATCTAAGCAATCAAGCAACTTTTCTAGCCAACATTCAAGTGAAAAATATTACCTTCAGTCCTAGTTCCAGATGCAATATCTATACCAGAGGCATTTAGGATCTTGCATTTACCATTCTTGAATTGTAAATCATAACCTTTGTCAACCATCTGTTCAAAACTCAAAACATTATGCTTCAAACCTTTACCATACAGAATATCATCAGTATTATGCTTACCATCAAAAGAAATAGAACCTCTACCACAAATCACAGAGGCTTTGTCATCTCCAAATATCACTATTCCACCATCATACCTTTTCATACTCACAAAATTTCTTTTAACACCAACCATATAATGTGAACACCCACTTTTAATCACCCATTCATCGTTTTCCTCAACTTTAGCAGCCAAATCTTTCTCCTCAATAGTGCAGCTAGTGGAATCAACAAGTATCGGTCCATCTTCTTTAATGGAAAGAAACACAACTCCATTCCTTCTGATTCTTCATCTGCAACACCTTCATCAGTAGCATAATAGAAGTTCTTCTGATGTGGATACTTCTGATTAGACTTGTAAGGCTTATCATACTTCTCATATCTATCATTTTTATCATGCTTATCAAATTTATCATGCCTATCATACTTAGCCATTCTCTTTAGGCACCTAGAAGAAAAATGTCCTACCTTATTGCAAGAGAAACATTTCAAGGGCAATTTTCCATCATACTTACCGGCTCCTTTAGGCAATCTCTGGGGAATCAATGCTTCAAGCTCATCCAATTCTCTTTCTTTCTCTTCCGTCTCTCTTCTTTATCTTTCATATCTGGATATTTTGCATTCTTAAGGATCGTACTTTTTCTTTCCGGATATAGATACCCCAAATGTTGTCTCAGACTTCCCATTTGATTCACCAAATTCACAGCTCAAATGCAACAATCTTCCCAAATAACATATCTCTTGTCATTGTAGTCATACTCTGGATCTCATCAATAGCAGCTACCTTGTGTTTATAAGTAGGAGGCAAAGATCTCAGTTAGCAACAATTTCATCTTCTTCAAGGGTTCCATAAACACATCTGATACCTAGGACAAGATCATTCACCTTAGCCATAAAAGGTATTTATATTCTCATCTTCTCCCATCTTCAACATCTCATATTTTCCTTTCAAACTCAATAACTTAGAAACTTTCACTTGTTAATCTCCTTCATATAGGGTCTCAAGATTCTCCCAGATCTCATGTGCGGTCTGAAGTCCCATTACATTTGTCATCTTTGAATTAGTCAGGACACTCAGCAATGCTTCCTCTCTCTAATGTTATGTTCAACTTCCTTGATCTCATCAGCAGTAACTTGTCCATTCAGGGGAGTAGAATAGGCATTCTTTGTAATCTTCCGGTAATCTTCTCCAAGACATCTCAAGTGCACTTCCATCTAGTTCTTCCATATAGCATAGCTACTTCCATCAAATCCTAGACTCTCCTTCTTAAATATAACACCTCCAGTTCCAGTTGCCATCCTGGATCTCCTCAAGTGGTTAAGCTTCTTTTGAAGGATCCAGCTCTAATACCAATTGTTGGCAACAACAATGAAGGAAAACTAAGAGGGGGGGGGGGTGAATCAGTTTTCACCAGATCAACAAACTTAACCACAAAAATAGATCTGATAAACTGTAGCAATAACATATATATGAAAATTGATAGCACAACACACAACGCCAATATTTTGACATGGAAAACCCGGTTAAGGGAAAAACCATGGTGGGAACCTACCCACAATAAGATGATACTCTGCATTAGTATGTGTAAATATTACAATGGAGAATGCACATGCATTCTAGTACACTGCCTAGATATCTCTTCTCAAAAGATAATGACCCAAAAGGCTACAAGCCTCAGGGAAGTCTCATTGACTTACAACAAGATTCTGACTAAAATCCAAAAGAAATGAACTACAATAATACCATCTCCAAATGCCTGATGACAGTTCCGATTAAGCACAATTGTCTGCTCTGCAACACCAATCTTTGCTCAATATCACTACTAAAGGATGAATCACTTGTTCGCACATACACCACTCTCTAATAATACAAGCACAACCTTGATACCTAAATTACATGACAATACCACATATTTATACAATTCATCAACCTTGACAACAAGGTCGGCTAAACCCTCAACTCACAATTATAAAATTACATCACATGATACAAAGATCAACCACTAGACCAATATAATGATATACATGACATAACATGGGCCTAAATCAATTCTCCAAACATACAACACCACCGGAAATCATGCCAATATCAACCACAACATGCTACAACACCGAGAAAACCGCATAACATGAAGAACATCACCGATTCATAAAAATCATCAAGAACACACACAATGATCAATGCAGATCATTAGGAAAAATAGGACACAATTAGGAAACACCAGCAAGCACATTAGAACCATCAGAAATAGCTACACCAACACCACTTATAAAATCTTCATCTGTCAACGTCTAAAACTCAAGAACACTCAAACATCAGCAACCGTCATGAAGAAAGATAACTTGTGGAGCACCAAATCACAAACCATCTTAAATGAAGATACACAAGACCATCCCAAAAAATATCCCAAAGACTTAACTCAAGATCTGATCACACCGGAATATACCAAAGTAAATATTGAACTCTACAAAGCATTGATCAGAAAAACAAACTGCAAAACCAAATCATATGATATGATCAATTAAGCTTCCCAGATCACCAAAACTATTACAGAAGAATATAGTGATTGTAGAGCCCCTCCCCGATCAAGCTCTAGTTAACTCAGTTGACCATGGTTGACCTTACTAATAAATGCTATAATTCAATAGGATGGGCTATGTTAGATAGATAGATTGGTGAGAAAAGTAATTGAACCAGGTTACGGAATCATTTCACCTTGCAGTGTACATTTTGATGTGTTATGGATACATAACTTTATATGATTCTAGAATAGGATAACTTTGAGATGATGTATGTCATTATTGTATTTGTGGGACTTTATTATGATGATAGAAATAAGATGCATAGCTTATGTATGGATCAAAATTATGAGGATTATGATAATTACTTATGCAGATTTATTTGGATATGAGATATATTGATTTGTTCAATGTCAATTGTATGCAAAGTGTTTGATGTGTATTCTTATTCATGTGTTTAATATTATATGAAGTTATTTGGAATTACTAATGTGTAATTGAGATGCACGAGAAAATTATCCATGTGACCATGGAAACATTATGGAGAACCAAACTTAGACCTATGTATGTTCGTAAGACCAGGGGTTGTCTATTTGGAGAGACAACACCCCGTATGTATCGTATTTTATTTGTAATAGTAAATGATGCATGTGTGTTAAAATTTATTAATTGATTTATTTAAATCCAACAAGAGACAATTTCCATGTGAAATTTTGTAATGTATTTTATTGTGTCACTTGACACATGTTTTGATTAGTGTCACTGTTTTTGACTTGTCTCTTGGAGGGAGTTGTTTTAACCAAAGCCCTTTCAAATATTTGAGTGTGGTCCCAAATTTGCCTTGGGTAGAGAGTCTTGGGAGTGGTCAACTCAGGTTTGACCCGACGGTTAACTTCAGATGGGTTTCTAAGGGGTCAAATGGACTCCTAGGGGTAGTTTAAAAGTTTTTCCTAAGGCCTATAAGGTATACCTATGGGTTAGGAGTATTTTTAGGCATGTGACTACTCCCATGTGACTCTTTAGTCACCTCAAAAAGTGGGTTTCCTAAGGTGAGCGAAAATTCAATTTAGAAGGTGCCATCTAGGTTAGATAACCTTCCTTTTTGATGTGAGATTCTTTTCCCCACTTTCTCTTACTTTTTCCTTTTTTAGTTTTAGAAACTTGTGAGAACTCTCATTGAGGCCTTCTTAAGCAAGGATGAGAGACTTAGTGGGTAATCACCCACTCTCCATTTTTGGAGATCATGCAATTTTGAAAAGAATAGTTTTTGGGATAGAAATTTGGCTAAGTGTAGAAGAAAGGATTGTGGAATTGGGTTGCTCATCCTCAAACTAGTTCTAGTAAACCTTTGGGCAGATTGAAGGTTGGTTCATCTTCTCCCTTTCACGTTGCATGTTTATGTTGGAAAGATTGTTTGTATGTAAAAATTATTTTCTTGTATTTTCCTTTGTGAAATTATTATGTGACCTATCTGTTATTTCTTTTATTCATTTTCTTGTGATTTGGGAGTAACCAAGGCCTTCTACTCTTGGGAGAGTAGGATGGTCTTGGGGGTGGAAGGAGTTTGAAAGCCCTCGAGTGAGAGGCTCTCATTATGAGAGTGATCTCAAGGGTTGTATATGTGACCCTTGCTGCATGGCCTTGTTTATGCATTTGGGGGTCATAAGGAGAGAAAGTATGGCATGAATGCCTTAGGGGGCATAAGGATGTGGGGTTAATGAACTTATGATATATCTTTGTTTGCCATGAGATGGCTTTGTGATCTACCATTCTTGCAGTCTCCTTAGGGTACTTGGTCCACTTCCATCCATGTAAAAACATCACATTTTGTGATGAAGTGTAGCCTTGGTTGGGAAAGTGTCATTGTGTGTTTTTCCCTTTTTTGTTGTGTTTTCTTGTGTGGAACCTGTCTAGGGCTTGGTTCTCCAAGCTCGGGGGTGGCTTCTAGAAATCCTAGGCTGGGAGGTGAGCTCTTCATGGTCATAGCCTTGTGATTTATTTGCAAGTTGCTTGGAAGGAAAAGGAAAGAGACAAGCTAGGAGTTGCTGGTTTTTACTTGATTTGTAGAAAAAAGATTAGGGAATGGGATACTATATTTAGTTGCAGCAATGTACATAAAAAGTTACATGTTGTATTTATTTTGAAAAAAAAATGTATTCAGTTTATTTAAAGTCCTCATTTAATAGAAATGAGAGACTAGTTGGGTATCTCACCCATTTGTAATGTTGACTATATTGTATTCTAAATATTCTTAAAAGAAAAGTATTCCTTGTTAAGTTGTTATTGCAAAAATATATATATGTCTTTTGGGGTTAAGTTTCTATAGTATGAGTAAAACCTAGTACTTTCATTTCTGAAAATTTAAAGAAATACATTCTATCTCTTTGAGCTTAATTAACTAAGGGAAATAGCCTAATGAAACTATGTAAATGCTGCTGTCATTTATATTGAATATGTTATTTTCCCCTCTTAAATACTGCAGGAAATATAGATAGATATGTAAAATTTATTTCAAAGAAAATCTAAGTATTGTAAGCTAGAAATAACATTCAATTCTAGTTATTTGGTTTGCAAGAATAATAGTTTGCATTTTAAATATTTTTAAGTATTTCTAGGCTTTTTAAATGCTACTCAGAAAATAAATCTAGATGAATTTAACTAGCTCTAAAAATTAGCTATATCATCCTTAAGATAGAGAGAGAAATACATTCATTTAAAATCTGTAGATGTAATTTTCTGCCCTAAAGTTTCAAAAAAAATGGATTTAGTCATGAAAGAGAAATCTAGACATCCAAATAGTTTTAAAGAAAATAGGGTTAAATTTAAATGCTATGTATTTTTATGTACTCATATTAAAAAAAAAGGAGTTATACACAAAAAAAAAGGAGAAATATCTAGCTATTTAAGTTGCTGGGTTATTTTCTTATTTATATCAGTCATTATAATCCCTGCATACATATATATATATATATATATATATATATATATATATATATATATATATATATATATATATATATATATATATATATATATATATATATATATATATATATATATATATATATATATATATATATATATATATATATATATATATATATATATATATATATATGTTCATATGTACATATATATATATATATATATAATGTTTTATTTTAATAAAGGAAAAGAAAATTTATAAAAACAAATTTAAGCAAAAAAATTCGGAGGGGGCATAGGGGGGCCAAACCACTGTGTGTTAACACAGTGGATGGCTCATGGGCCGAGCCACTATGTTTACACATAGTGGACGACGCGGGGGGGTGCCGCCACTGTTGACATTTGGCATTATAACAAACAAGGAGAGATTGTTGGCATTTCAATAAGGATATTAAGAAGGTTGTTGATGATTATGGATATAACTGATTAAGGATGTTTACTGTCTTAATATTATTATTTTGTCATTGATGTCAAGAAATTGATTTTCTAATTTAGTATGATGTTGCCATATCTTGAGAAGTATGATTTGATGAGTATAAAGAAGTCAGTAAAAGACACATAAAGAATATGATGAATGAGGGGAGGAATAAGTTATTCAATGGGCAACTATTACTGAGTTAGACAATGATGAGATCATGATGTTTAGATTGTTTTGATATCATACCTATGTTATTGATTGTAAGGTTAATACTATACTATGTTACCAAGCAAAGAACCTAGTCGGTAAACCCTAAGGAACCCATTCGGTAAACCCTAAGGTTATCGCTATCGATTAATGAAGGCAAAATGTCTATCGAGTGAAGTTTAGTATTTATCGAGTTGCAACCGAGTAATAATAGAGTGCATTAAATGATTAGATGCATTATTTAATGCAAGAAGCTAATGAGCTGGTTATGATTAAATGATTGGTATGCCATGAATGAATTTTGCTAAAGAATCTATGGCAAAGGAAAATCAGTACGAAGATCTACAGCTCAGATTGAACCATAATACCCTAGCACAAGTTCCAAGAAATGTATGCAAGTTCCTAAGTAGGGTAAAACATTTTTGGATCAAAGGATACATTGAACCTAGTCAAGTTTGAAGATCTAATGTCTATGATTGATCATGGGAAATGTGATCAAGGAGATTAAGCAGTTAGCTATTGTTTATAAATAAGGAACTGTTGATAAACAATGCATGCGGGCAAGTGTATGCACATGGATGCTACATAGTGATTACCGAGCACAGAAGCTTGAAGACCTGTTTTGAATAATAGAGTATAGAGCCCAACAGATGGACAAGATTAGTTCTATGTCTATATTGTATTAAGCAAATAAGAATCTACTTTATCATTTTAGATGTGAAGTTGTAAATAGATTTTTATTACTGTTATTTTGTAAAGTGACAAAAAATCTCTTAACCAAGTGGACTTAACAGTCTTATTTGTAAAACCCTCTAGCAAGGTGACATTCTGATTGAGTGTTTGAAATCCTTTAACAAGGTCACTTCTAACAAGGTGAAGATCCTAACAGATTTGAGGGAAATCCCTTAATCGGGTCACATCTAGCAATGTGTTTGTAATCTTTAACAGGATTTGCTTTTAACTGAGCATACTCTAGAAGAGTATATTTCTTAGTGGATCTGAAATCCCACAGTGGTTCTCCCTATTTGGGTTTCCACGTTAAATCTGGAGTTATGAGTGTTATGATGTTTATATGCTTTTGAGTTTGCATGTTTAGTAGTTTTGGTTATATTACTAATGTATAGGTTACTGAGGTTGAATCTGATGTGTTTATGGAAGACTAAGTTTGTATGATTCACCCCCCCCCTTCTCATCTCATCTTATTAGTTTGGCATCTATACTTAACATTAATTATCAAAACTATGAATTTGTATCAGAGCTTTGGACTCAAGAAGAAAAAGTTTAAAGGCACTTGAGGCAAAGATCCAAAGATGTATAAGAGGGATGCACCGAAGGTGAACAAATCAAGTTTCTCTACATGGTAGAAAATGATGAAGTTGCACCTATCGGGAGTTGGAGAATATGTTGTATATTATCTAGAGAATGATTTCATCACACCGAGCACCTATCCATTGACAATGGAAGAGATAAAGGCAAAGAAAGAACATATTCAAGCAATGATTGAAATAACATCTACATTGATCAATTCAGAGTTTAATGATCTAGAAGGCTGCAAGGATGCAAAGGCAATGTGGGACAAGCTCATATCTGTGTATGGAGGTAATGAACATGTTCAAAGAGAAAAAGTGGATAGTCTAAGAGGACAACTTGAATCTATGAGGATGAATGAAGGTGAGAACATATTCAAGCAATGATTGAAATAACATCTGCATTGACCGATTCAGAGTTTAGTGATCTAGAAGGCTGCAAGGATGCAAAGGCAATGCAGGACAAGCTCATATCTGTGTATGGAGGTGATGAACATGTTCAAAGAGTAAAAGTGGAGAGTCTAAGAGGACAACTTGAATCTATGAGGATGAATGAAGGTTAGAACATAACCTAGTACAATACAAGTCTAAAGGAGATTGTCAATCAAATCAAAGGAGCAGGTGGAACTATTGAAGAAAAGGATATAACAAGTAAGTTGTTAGGAACCCTTCTTCCAGCTTATGCAATCTGAGTCTCTGCAATCAATGAATTAAGGTATGTACCCAATATGTCAGTTTCTTTAGATGCTACTATTGGTAAGCTACATGCATTTGAGTTGAGTAACTTTGATAACAGTGGGTCATCGGTAAATAAAGTTTAATCTGCATTTAGTTCTTTTCATCTTGATGAATGTAATGATTACAATGAAAGAAAGTATAAGTACTCTGAAGGAGATCATAGTGGAACAAGTGAAAGATTTTGCAAGAACATGGAGGAAGTACACAAACTATATGAGGAAATCAGAAAGCAAGAAGAGTTTGAAGCATTATTAGCCAGAAGGTTACTGAGAGGCAAAGATAAGTATAAAAGAAAACTACCTTTGAAATGTTTCAATTGTGATAAGATAGGACATATGGCTTCTAATTGTCCTGACAAAGATTCTACTGAAAAAAGAGATTACCGAGATGATAGACAGAAAGATAATCATTACAGAGGACACCGAGACTTCAGAAGAAGAGATAGAAAGTACTGCTTAATAGCCGATGAGGAATCCAATGATGATAGATCAGATGAAACTGATACAGAGGAAGTAGTTTATGTGGCTATCAAAGATGGATCAAATGAAGAAAGGTATGAAGAAAAAGCCCTAATATCCCACATAAATACTAATGATTCTTGGATCATAGATAGTGGATGTTCACATCACACGACAGGTGATAAACACAAGTTTGTTATGTTAGAAGACTATGATGGAGGCTATGTAAGATTTGGTAATCATGCACCATGTCTGGTAGAAGGTAAAGGATGCCTACCACTTCTTGACAATGCAAAGTGCAATAATGTTTATTGGGTTGAAGATTTGAAATATAATTTGTTGAGTGTAGCATAGCTAAACAATATAGGTTACCGAATAGAATTTCAGAAAGGAATTGTCAAAGTTCATGACAAGCATGGAAAGTTAGCTGCTATTGGGAGACAAACAAAAGGTAACACATTTCACCTTGACTCAACTCGGAATAAATGTTTGTATGCAAAGATAGATGATACCTGGTTATGGCATAAAAGGTTTTGTCATGTAAATTTTGATAATCTGATCAAAATAAGCAAGAAGCACCGAGTAAGAGGTCTACTGAGTTTGGAAAAACCTGAGAATGCTATGTGCCGAGGATGCCAGATGGGTAAAATGACAAGATCAAGCTTTACAAGTAAGTCTTATACTTCCAAGGGAAGTTTAGATCTTGTGCACACTAATCTTTGTGGTCCTATGAAAGTTTAAAGTTATTATGGTGATAAATATTTCATATTATTTGTGGATGATTATTCAAGGATGATGTTAGTCATGTTTTTAAAAGAAAAATCAAAAGCTTTTCAAATGTTTAAATAGTACAAGGCAAGAGTTCAAAATGAGACAAGAAGACAACTAAAATATCTTAGATCAGATAGAGGAGGAGAGTTCACATCTGATGAGTTCAACATTTCAAGATATATCAAATGGATGACAACTAAAATGAGACTTTTGCGCCTGTTGCTAGACTTGAAGGAGTAAGAACATTGTTGGCATATGTTGCTTTCAAAAATTTCAAGATATATCAAATGGATGTCAAATATGCATTTCAGAATGGAATATTAGAAGAAGAAGTTTTCACTGAACAACTTGAAGGATTTGTTGAAGACAATAATAAAGATCAGGTATGTAAATTGAACAAAGCTTTATATGGTTTGAAACAAGCACCAAGAGCATGGTATGAAAGATTGCACTCCTTTTTTATTAAGATTGGTTTTAGAAGGACAAGTGAGAACAACAACATGTACATGAAGAATGATGAAAATGGAATACTGATCTCAGCCATATTTGTTGATGATATTATATTTTATGGAAATGAAATGAGCAAAGAATTTGAGATGTCATTAATTGGTGAGATAAAGTATTTTATAGGTTTACAGATACTGCAAATGAAAAATGAGATTTTCATTACTCAATCCAAGTACAAAAAGGAAATCTTGAAGAAATTTGGAATGGAGGATTCAAAACTAGTAAGTACTCCTATGACTATCAACTGTAAATTGTTAAAGAATGATGAATCTGCATCTGTTGATGAGACACTTTACCAATCAATGATTGGAAAGCTACAATATGTTGTTCACAGTAGACTAGATATAGCACATGCAGTAGGTATAGTTGCAAGATTCTTTGCAGATCCCAAGGAAACACACAATGACAACAATCAAAAGAATTTTTAGATACTTGAAAGGCACTGAGGATTATGGCTTAGTATATCAGAAAGGAAATGATTTTGATTTAAAAGTTTATACTGATGCTGATTGGGCAGACAACATTGATGACAGAAAAAGCACAAGTGGAGGAGCTTTCTTTTTAGGATAAAGACTAGTGATTTGGCTTAGCAAGAAACAAGGATGTGTTTCACAGTCAACAACAGAAGCTGAATATGTTGCCGCAGCATTGAATTGTACCAACATTGCATGGATCAAACAACTATTGGAAGGTATAAATGAGAAAGTTACTGAGCCAGTAACTATATTCTATGACAATACTACTGTCATTAATATTTCAAAGAATCCTGTTATGCACTCTAAGACAAAGCACATATCTATCAAATATCATTATCTTAGAGAAGAAGCTCAAGAGAAGAAAGTGGTGTTGGAGTATGTTAGCACAAAGGAACAAATAGTAGATATCTTCACCAAGCCACTACCAAGGGACACTTTTGAATATCTCAAAAGTAAGTTAGGGGTCCCACCCCTATCTTCTATTCACTGACTAAGTTCGGTGAAAGCATCAATCTGATGACTCTCTCGAATATCTTTTGGGAGTTGATGCTGATTTATACACTTTAGGATGTTTTCTAAAGGTGTACAAGAAATATTACAAGGAATAGGAATTGAAGACAAATACTTTGACCAAGACTCAGTTGATACACAACAGCAGGAAATAACTTCTTTCAGAAAGTAATTATGTTTTCGTTCTTTACTTTTTGGCATTGTTGTTAAAGGGGGAGAAGACTACTATAAAGGGGGAGAAGACTAATATAGAGGAAGAAGACCTATCAGGGGAGAAGACTAAAAGAAAACTGAGCAAACTATAGATTGGAAAGAAGACTGAAAATAGGAGAAGTCTAATGTATGGGGGGGAGCATTTCAGCATTTCAGAATCACAACAATTTGAATCTTTAAATGTCAAATCAATTGGTTTTGCCATCAATGCCAAAGGGGGAGATTGTTGGCAATATAGCTTTATAACAGACAATGAAAGATTGTTGGCATTTCAATAAGGATATTGAGAAGGTTGTTGATGATTATGGATATAACTGATTAAAGATGTTTACTGTCTTGATATTATTATTTTGTCATTGATGTCAAGAAATTGATTTTCTAATTCACTATGATGTTGCCATATCTTGAGAAGTATGATATGAAGATTATAAAGATGTCGATAAAAGACACAAGAAAGAATATGATGAATAAGGGGATGAATAAGGTATTCAGTGGGCAACTAGTACCGAGTCAGACAATGATGAGATCATGATGTTTTAGATTGTTTTAAACATCAAACATATGTTGTAAAATGTAAAGGTTAATACTATACTATGCTATCAAGCAAAGAACCTAGTCGGTAAACCCTAAGGTTATTGCTATTGGTTAATGAAGGCAGAATGTCTACCGAGTGAAGTTTAGTATTCGCCGAGTTGTTACCGAGTTGTAACCGAGCTATAACAAAATGCATTAAATGTTTACATGCGATATTTAATGAAGGAAGCTGATGAACTGGGACTAATCAATGATTGGTGAGCCGTGAATGAAGTTTGGTCATGAATCTAAGGCAATGAAAAGTTGGCATGAAGATCTACAGCTTAGATTGAACCGCAATACCCTGGCACAAGTTCCAAGATGCGGTAAAATGTTTTCAAATCGAAAGATGCATTGAACCTGGACAAGATAGAAGATTTGATGGCTATGATTGATCATGGGAAATGTGATCAAGCAGATTAAGTGGTTATCGAATTGTTTATAAATAGGAAACTGTTGATAAACAATGTATGCGGGCAAGTGTATGCACAGGGGTGCTACATAGTGATTACCGAGCACAGAAGCTTGAAGACATGTTAGAATAACAGAGTATAGAAGCCCAACAGATAGACAAGATTAGTTCTATGTCTAGATTGTATTGAACAAATAGGAATCTGCTTTAGCATTTTAGATGTGAAGTTGTAGATACATTTTATTAGTGTTATTTTATGAAAGTGATAGAAAATCTCTTAACCGAGTGGACTTAACAGTCTTATTTTTGAAACCCTCTAGCAAGGTGACATTCTGATTGAGTGTTTGAAATCCTTTAACAAGCTCACTTCTAACAAAGTGAAGATCCTAACAGATCTGAGGGAAATCCCTTAACCGAGTCACATCTAGCAATGTGTTTGTAATCTTTAACAGGATTTGCTTTTAACAGAGCATACTCTAGAAGAGTATATTTGTTAGTGGGTCCGAAATCCACACTAGTTTTTCCCTATTTGGGTTTCCATGTTAAATTTGGTGTTATGAGGTTTATGATGTTTATATGCTTTTGAGTTTGCATGTTTGACAATTTTGGTTATATTACTGAAATATATGTTACTGAGGTTGAATCTGATGTTTTTATGGATGATTAAGTTTGTATGATTCACCCCCCCCTCTCATCTTGTTGATAATTGGATTTGTACTTATATTAATTATCAAAACTATCAGATTATGGATATAACTGATTAAGGATGTTTACTGTCTTAATATTATCATTTTGTCATTGATGTCAAGAAATTGATTTTCTAGTTTAGTATGATGTTGCCATATCTTGAGAAGTATGATTTGATGAGTATAAAGAAGTCGGTAAAAGACACAGAAAGAATATGATGAATGAGGGGAGGAATAAGTTATTCAATGGGCAACTATTACCAAGTTAGACAATGATGAGATTATGATGTTTAGATTGTTTTCATTTCATACATATGTTATTGACTATAAGGTTAATACTATACTATGTTACCGAGTAAAGAACCTAGTTGGTAAACCCTAAGGAACCCAGTCGGTAAACCCTTAGGTTATCACTATCGGTTAATGAAGGCAGAATGTCTACCGAGTGAAGTTTAGTATTTACCGAGTTGCAACCGAGTAATAATAGAATGCATTAAATGATTACATGCATTATTTAATGAAGGAAGCTGATGAGATGGCTATGATTAAATGATTGGTATGTCGTGAATGAAGTTTGTTAAAGAATCTATGGGAAAGGAAAATCAATAGGAAGATCTACAGCTTAGATTGAACCACAATACCCTAGCACAAGTTCCAAGAAATGTATGCAAGTTCCTAGGCAGGGTAAAACATTTTCAGATCGAAGGATACATTGAACATGGTCAAGTTTGAAGATCTAATGGCTATGACTAATCATGGGAAATGTGATCAAGGAGATTAAGTGGTTAGCTATTGTTTATAAATAAGGAACTATTGATAAACAATGCATGCGGGAAAGTGTATGCACAGGGATGCTACATAGTGATTACTGAGCACAGAAGCTTGAAGACCTATTTTGAATAATAGAGTATAGAGCCCAGTAGATGGAGAAGATTAGTTCTATGTCTATATTGTATTGAGAAAATAAGAATCTACTTTAGCATTTTAGATGTGAAGTTGTAGATAGATTTTTATTACTGTTATTTTGTAAAGTGACAGAAAATCTCTTAACCGAGTGGGCTTAACAGTCTTATTTGTAAAACCCTCTAGCAAGGTGACATTCTGATTGAGTGTTTGAAATCCTTTAACAAGGTCACTTCTAACAAGGTGAAGATCCTAACAGATCTGAGGGAAATCCCTTAACCGAGTCACATCTAGCAATGTGTTTGTAATCTTTAACAGGATTTGCTTTTAACTAAGCATACTCTAGAAAAGTATATTTCTTAGTGGGTCCGAAAACCCATAGTGGTTTTTCCCTATTTGGGTTTCCATGTTAAATTTGGTGTTTAGTGTTATGATGTTTAGCATTTTTGGTTATATTACTGATGTATAGGTTACCGAGGTTGAATCTGATGTTTTTATGGAAGATTAAGTTTGTATGATTCACCCCCCTCCCTCTCATCTTATTAGTTTGGCATCTGTACTTAATGTTAAGTATCAGAACTATCAGCTAGTGTGTGTAGACACAGTGGACGGCCGGTGGCCGCCACTGTGTGTAGACACAGTGGACAACACCCGGTCACCACTGTGGGTGCACATAGTGGGCGGCACCGCCGCCACTGCGTGCATACACAGTGGTGTTCGAGAGCATCCCCCCCCGATGCACCGTTTCTTCACCCTCCTTTGCGCTTCCCTCCATGGCCACTGCCAAACTCCTTGGCCCCCGCCTCCTTCTTTTGTCCCTGCAACAAATCACACACAACACAACATAGAAAACTAAGAAAACAAAAGATGGGTTTAGGTTTTTTTTTTTTTAATATGCAACCCTAACCCAATTTTGGGTTAGGGTTAGCATGAAAATGTTTTAGGAAGAATATTAGGTTAAAATGAAAGGAATGAGATGAGGGTTAAGTGAAAGAAAACAACTTTAGTTAGGGTTTGAAAAAAAAGGAGATATAATTCTTAAAATAATGAGAAAAGAGGAGGGGAAATATCCCTCTAAGATTTGAAATGGAAATATTCATTTAGTTATTATTTAGTTTAATAGATTAGTTTGGTTTTAATGGAAAATGTAATGAATTATGTTATACTTGGGTAAATATATTTGAAGAGCTTACTAAGGAGAAGTTTAAATAGTGATGATTAAATTTTAGTTTTAAGGTGTTTATTCTTTTTAATGTCTATCATTGAATATGATTAATTAGTAAATTTGGGAATTATTTAATTATAGAGTAGTAACATACTCTTTTAGAGTAAATTTTTTTAAAAGGTTATGGGTGGAAATTTCATCAAGTTTAATGATTTAATTTAAACCTAGAGGCAACGTATATCTTAAATATTAAATATTTGTATTAATGTTTGGAGGGTTAACATATTACAACGTGATTTAAGTCATATAGATATTTTTTTTAAAGAAATTTTCATGGTATTTTTAATTAAATGGAACAATTTAATATTGATAATTAAATGTTTATTTGGAAGAGGATATCGTGGTGGAATTATATATATTTCTAAAATAAGTCCAAGACCTTGATCTTGCGAACTCATTTAGCCTAGATGGAATCTTATACTAAATAAAGCAATTAACATTTTAACGTTTGACACTTCAATTTTCAATTGCTCAATTAATTAATATTATTACCTTAAAATCATATTAATAATTAATTTATAGATGCAAGATTTAATCAAGTTATAAAGGAAGGATGTATTAACTCAGATGGAGGAAACTTGTTAGGAGATAAATAATTATTATTGAATCAAGTAATTATATTAATGCCTATTTAGTAGAAGTCGATCTAATTAAGTATTATAATTTGCAATTGTAATAAAAGGGACATTCGATGTGAATTTATTATTGTCCTTATAAAATCATTTTGTTTCGTTTGATTATAGGAGTTATCGTAATTGTTATGTTAGGAATATCCTAACTTTGTCGTCTAGGAGTTTTATAGAAACCTAAGACTTCTAGATAAATTTGTTTTATTCATCGCTAATGTTAGAAAAATGTTTTATTATGATTTAAGATTCCGCTTGGAGCAACCTGTTAAGTTGTCACATCTAATTAAGCATAAGTTGCATATAATTAAGTGTTTCAAAAAAAAAATTGTTTTTTGGGTTTTTGCCCAAAAGTTTGGGCATGACAGTGATACTATAAATACTCCATACATCAACCATAATCCCAATAAACCAATCTGCAATCACTGGAGTTGGAATATGTTGACATAAATGACAACAACATATCCTAGCAGCAACAATGGCCAACATGTCTTTGCTACTTCTTTAGTGCCAATATTTATTGATTGTGTAGGTTCAATAAATATTAATTATTTTTCCTAATAATGCTCAAGAAGAGTGTCAAGTCTCCCATCCTTCAGTGCCTCGAGGAGGTTTTCACCATTGGATACACCCTTTCTTTTTACCTTTTCATGATCTAGCACTACCATTGAATAGATTTTACCATTAGATTGATTTTTTGTTTTATTCATTTTGTGACTAAGAGACTTGGCACTCCCTTGGTTGTAAGCTTCATTATAAGATTCACTAGTGGAAATTATTTCTATATTTACTGAACAGAGGTAATGAATAATGGCATCATCATCTAGAAAGATGAGGATATTAAGAGGTTTTGTTTGTTCCCATTCAAAGAGTTCTGGATGTACCAATGGTAAGGAATCATCTACTTGGTTTAGATCTAAGACAATAAGTGTCATGATGGAAATATTGCTAAGTTTTTTGATAGAAAGGTCATGGTCTATGATGTTACTCTCCTCAGGATCATCTATCTCATTTTGAATCTGATCATCCTCACTAGAGCCATCGATATGTTGTGATCCAAATTCAAATGGTCTATACCCTGAGCTTTTTCCTGCATAGAGTCTGGGTGCATATGTTTCTATTATATCAATCTCTTTTCCATCACAAGATATATCATTCCCATTCACTGGAATTTGTTTCAGATTTAGCTTGTAAACTGTGTATTTGTTCATAGAGGTTCTGGGTAGCTTCTTCTCTCTTGATAGAAAGTTCTTCTTATTTTTCCTGATATTCTTCCTCTTGTTGTTTATGGACTATCTCTTCCTCTTGCTATTTACATGCTACTTCTTCTTCTTCTTGTTTGCAAACTGGAATGTCTTGTCCAAAACCTAGTCCTGATTTGTCTTTAGCATTTTGAGAAGGAAGTTGTATAGGTTCTAGAAAACCTTCTTTTCTTTTGCCAATAGGACCATTTCCATCATAGCCCATGTTTTTGCATGATTTTGAATCCTTTACCATATTTCTCTATTTGTACTCTGATATTTAAAGTTGTTGCTTTGTTTTCTTCTTCATCCTTGTATAGCTAGTTTAGGATGTCTTTATCATTGGATTCATCTACTAGAGTTCTTGCTTTCACAAATGCACCATCAAAGATCTTGATGAACTGTGAAGCTTATTGCTTATATGTTGATGATTGTCCATGAGATCTTGGTGAAATTGGTAGTTTTGATAGGCATAGGGAATGTTCAAAAGAATATTCTCCCATACCTTTATCTTTCAGCTACATATTTTTCTCAAAATCTATTGATAAATAATTGAGTTGTGTTTTACTACTTGATGAAGTAGAAGCGAGAGCTACCCTGTTGTGTGGTACCAAGACATCTTGAACGGCCTTGAGGTTATTGCAATACTTGAAGGGATTATAATTTGGTGAGATTGAGATTTCTTGTCCATTGTAGGGGAATTTCATACATTGGTGGTTGGTAGATGGCACTTCCTACATTTTATGGATCCAAGGTTGACCCAAGAGTATGTTATAGGTAAAATCCATGTCCAAGACTTGGAAAATTGTATCTTTCTAAATTGGTCCTACTTGAATGGGTAATACCCCTTATTTTTTAATATCTCTCTTCATCATCATAAGATTTGATGGTTATCTTTTTCTTAGGATCTATAGCATTTTCTAAGAAACCTAATGCATGGATAAGCTTTAAAGTATAAATATTTAGACTAGCTCCTACATCTATTAATACATGTTTGACTTGATGTTTGTGTATTTAAACTTCAATATGGAGGGGAGTGTTATGTGGATGACTCAAGGAGACATCATTTTTTTCAGAAAATGATAGATTGTGAGGCATAGTTAAATGTCCCACCATGGCTTGGAATCAATCGACATCCAAATTATTTGGTACCATGGTGTCCACTAGAGCTCTTTCTAGAATATCCTTGTGTGTAGGTGAGATTTTAAGAAGTTCTAGCATTTTGTGTCGGTGTCTTTTTGTAATTGATCTACTAAGTTGTAATGATTTGAAGGGATAGTAGATGTTTTAGATGTGTTTCCTTTCAAAACATACTTAGACTATGCTTGTGTGGTTACATTTACTAGTTTATATTCTTGTTTATCCTTGATTTTGATAACATTGATTTGATTCTCTGATATGGAAATGTGATTGATAGTATTGTCATAGATGTAGTTTGCTTTGTCTCCTTTGTTGTTTGATGAAGATGGTTCTCCCTTTTCATAATTAGGAAGAGGATCTTTGAATGATCTATGATCATCATTTGTTTTGTGTCCTTCCACAGTTATGTCAACTTTATTGAGCAAGTCTTGAACTAAATGTTTTAATCTTTGGAAATCATTAGTTCTATGATGTTTTCTTCTATGAAACTCACAATGATGTGCATCATTCCACCATGTTGGTTTGACTTATAGTTCAAAATATTGGGTATTTGGCAATGTTATGAGTTTGTTTGACCTATTCGAGTGACTGTCCCAAAGGCATGAATTTTCTTTGATATGATGTAGGTGCTAGTTTAGATTTGGCATTATCTGGATTGTTCAAGGGTGCAATTCCTAATAAGTTGAAGATTGGTTTCTTTGGTTTGATGTTATGTGCATCGACCACACTATAATTGCCAATATTATTGTTTCTTGTTCAGAATTTGGATTTGCCATTGTTATTGGTGTTGTTGTTGCTGTAATTATTGGAAAAGTTTGTACTCTCTTTAGATAATTTTAACAGTCCTATTTTTTATTAGTTTTTGAAAACTTGGTGGACATTGTAAATGGAGTCTATATCTCATTTCACTGTTTAGTGTATCAATGAAAATATCCATTTTTTCTTTCTTAGGTACAGGACGAGGATACCTAGCAAACAATCATCGCCATCTTTGTAAGAAGGCAAGGAATGTTTCATCATTTTTCTATTTTGTGTTGCATAAGTCAAGCATGGTTACTTTGTGTTGAATATTGTATGAGTATTGAGATACAAACTTGTCTACTAGCTTGTTGAATGTCCTAATACTTGGTGGAAGTTGTAAGAACCATTCCATGCTTTGTCTGCCCAAGCTTCTTAGAAATATCCTCATTAAATAAGTCTCATTGTGTGCAAATTCTAGACTCATGGTGCAAAATCCCCTCACATGGTATGGTGGGTCAGTTTTGCTAGTGTATTTATCATATCTAGGAATGCCACAATTGGGTGGAAATGGTATCATGTTTAAATTTCATTCAAATGGATAGGGAAAAATGTCTTCCAATGTATATCTTCTTGTTTCTCCCCTTTACATGTCTTTTATTTGTTGTTGAAGAGTCTGAATTTGTTGGGTTAATGTATTCAAGGGATTGTTATCACTAGTTCTTGACTCAGTTTCTACTCTCTTGGGAGTTTATTTTAGTTTTCTCATATTGAAGTCAACGGGTAGTTTAGCACCTTGACTTGCCAACATCAGAAAGTATTTTTATAGGTCAATTTCTAGAAGCTTTTGGATAAACTTTTGGAACGTGGGGTTTTGTTGAGACTCTTTAATTAGTTAATCATTTATGACCTTTATTTAGAGATCTTGATAACTGTAAAAGGGATTTTCCTCTCTTTCTGCCATGATTGGTTGTGGTTATGTTTCCTTCTCTTTGATTTTTTGTTTTTGAGCTTTGGTTATTATGGGCATATATGAGTGATCTAGTTGTGACTTTTTTAAAAGGTTCAATTTAAGTGTGAATTGATGAAATATTATTCTAGATGGTGAGTGACTCAATAAGTGATTTCTTGTTGGGGTAGATATGAGAATGAGATTTTACAACTTTTATTGAGAGATTGAGATAAGGTTGATCTTTGTTGAAAGGAACAAATTTTTAAAGATTCTTCATCAAACTCATTCCTATGATTGTGTAGACATTTGCAAAAATGGTGTAGGAAGGTTCGATGTTTCACAAAAGTTTATTGTTTATGTAAAGAAATCTTCTCTTCTTTAAGATTACCTTTTGACTAATTTTTCTCTTCTTCAAGTGATGGTGAATGGTCATGTAAGTGATTGGGATTGTTCTAAAATTTTGATCCTTGTTGTGAGTGACAATATGAGATACCTAAGTCGAATAAGAAAGATCCTTCCTATTGATAGACATTTTTAATCTAATTTTTAGCTTTGTTTCATGATAAAGGATGATATATCCTGATGATGAAACTTTGCTAGAAATAATAATGATGCTTGCACTCAATTTGTTTGATCTAAGTTTAGTTGAAAGTTTGTACTTGCAATAACCTAATTTTTTCTCATTTAAACTGATTTTTTTTTATGCTAGACAAGCTCAACTCTGAAAAGGGTATTTGGAAATGTTTCTAGTTTTCTGAAAAAGATTCAAATTTGCTCTCTATCTTTAATGATGGCAACCTAATGTGCTAAAACATACAATGAATGTGCTAAAATTTAAAATGAATGTGTTACTATGAGCCTCCAATGTGCTAATCTTCCCTTTGAATGTGCTAAGATGCCCTCTAAATGCGCTAAACTAGTGTCAATTTATTTGTCTTGGTGATTAAAAATTTTGTTTTCCTGATGCACTATTGTTGGCACTTTATGTGCTAATGTTTCACTTGTATTCACTACTATTTTGCTACTATGCACTATTGTTTTACTCTGATGCGCTAAACTACTCCGTGGCTCAAAATTTTGTGTTTTTGGATTGAAAATTTTGAGTTTCTAATGGATAATCTTCTAAAACATGAATAAAAAAACAACATCAATTAATAAGACAGTAGTTTCGACTAGTTTTCACCCTATAATCTAAACAATAAGTGTATGTTCAAGGATCTTTTCAAATCCCGTTTGTTTTTACTGGTTTGTAAAAATAAGGCACATCAGTCAGACTCTTCTATTCTCAAGGTTCATTTATAATACCACGGATCACATCCTGATTCTCCAACTCAAATAGCCTTGTCACACCCGAGCGTGAGCCCATTTTTTTTTCCTTTTTCCAGAAGTTGAACCAAATAGAATTTCTTCTCAATTGGATCATTTTCTTGGGAGATGTATGGTGAGTTTCTTGGGGGCAAATTCTTTCCCACCCTTGCACTGAGATATTACAAATGTTTCAATAAATAACTCGGCTTCTCTTCTACTCTTAAAGTTTGTAATAAGGGTTATGTTTGTTGTGTCAATGATAAACTCCCTGAAGAGGCTTCCCAACCTTTAGAACAAAGGATTTTCATATCTCAAGGATATTTGGGGAAGCCTATCAATTCACACTACCATTGGATGTGATTTTTATCACCATCCACATTTGATTACAGTGGGTTGGAATACTCTGTGTTAGCCATACCCCACTTAGGTCATTCCCCTCTCACTCGACCATGTTAGGGTAAGTCCACTAAAATGATTTAGCCTAATTGTAACTATTGAAAGTAAGTCTAGTTTTTTAATCACCGAAATAAGGGGAGAGCATAGGCCTATCACAAGACAAAGCAGATATTGGTTGTTGCTTAATTCTTTACAATTAGAAAAGGAAATATAACTTGTTCTTTTTAGCTAACACTAAAATGAAATGTGAGCTACTTGGAAAAAAAAGGAAATATTTTTTTGTTGCTCTTTTTACCCTTTGCAAGAAAAAGAAAGTTTAGTTTCTTTTATGGCACCAAATGAAATGTGAAATTCCTTTTAAATTTGCAAGAAGTAAAGAGGTGAAGTTCTTTATATATATATATATATATATGATCGAAGGACACACATACTCAGATAATGTGTTGGCATATCCCAACACATTATCCAATAAATCCTTGAATGATAATCATGATAACCAAGTTAGCCTCCGCAAGATTTCTTTTTCCTAGATTCATTTACCGATGCAGATACCTTAATTACCAAAATATTCAAGCATAACAACTCCAAACTCCAAGAATACTGATACTGACCCATTATCACAAAACTCAAGCATAACAACTCCAAACTCCAAGAATACACATTCTACGCATACCATAGATATCAAACCATAAGACATGAAAGGATACATTTTCCACAACCAAAATAGTTGATACCCGAACACATAACTGATACCAGGACCAATGTAAGTACAACTCAAAATTTTGGGTACAAGGATCTTTTCAAAATTACTCCATCAAATCAACTACATCTTACTGCAACACTTCCCATATGAATACCAAAATGTGCATCACTTGCTCATAGCAAAAACTGCGCATACCAGCTACATACAACATCTGGACCAAACCAGATAACAGGTTTGACTTTAATATATTGCATGTACCATATAGACCAAACTAGATAACTGGTTTGACATCAATGACAACAATATTCACACAAGTTTAACAATCTCCCCCTTTGTCATTGATGGTAAAACATATTTGAATATAACTCAACTCCTCCTAACTCATACATCTCCTTAATTCCAAAATCCACAATTGTTTCTCCCCCTTTTTGACATCAAGGACAAAGGATGCCTTTGATAAAAAAGAAAAGAAAGAAAGAGAAAAACAAAGTATACACTATGTGCACAGAAGTGTGACTTGTCAAATAATCAAATTGTTAGTGACACATCAATAGAACATTATATGAAAAAGGATAAAATTGACAAAAAAAAGTTAAGCAAACTATCCTTTTTAAAATATTTCTATTGTTTCTCTATCTCTAAGGATTCATCAAGTTATGGTTTTGCTCTCAAATTATTGAGCAATTGACCTTCCAAATGAAAATTCAAAGAATGAGTGCTATGATGAAATGATATATATTCTTTTGCAACTAAGATCTATGAGATTATAACAAATCTTGCTATAATGAAGATTTTATGCTATGATAATGAAACTAACATACTATGATAATGATATTTTAATCTAAAATGCCAAGTGAGAGATACTTGTGTAGCACAATGTATACAATTTGATCATGAAATAACCTTGATAATGTGTAGCCTTGATAATGAGAGGATGAGTCGTATTTGTAGATGAAATGGGTAATTGGATGGCTAATATTGAATTGACTTAGAAAGGGCTAGGATTGCATGAAGACGGCTTGATCATCAATCCATGTTTGCAACTTCCACCAATGTCATGGTGAAAATTGGCATCATGAGAAGTCCTGAGAGGAGAAAGAAGAGGTATTAAATGCCTAAAGAGACATGATGGTTACCCTAGGTGGTTTGGTTAGGGTTGGGTTAATGGATAAAGCTTTTATCCAAGGGATAAATGAATGTGCAAGGGTTAAAAGGTAACCATGGTCAAAGATTTGAATGATTTAAGAGACTGATAGTTCTGATACTTAATATAAGTACATATCCAATAGCCAACAAGATGAGAGGGGGGGGTGAATCATACAAACTTAATCATCCATAAAAACATCAGATTCAACCTCGGTAACATATACTTCAGTAATATAACCAGAACTATCAAACATGCAAACTCAAAAGCATATAAACATCATAAACCTCATAACACCAGATTTAATGTGGAAACCCAAATAGGGAAAAACCACTGTGGGATTTTGGACCCACTAAGAAATATACTCTTCTAGAGTATGCTCAGTTAAAAGAAAATCCTGTTAAAGATTACAAACACATTGCTAGATGTGACCCGGTTAAGGGATTTCCCTCAGATCTGTTAGGACCTTGTTAGAAGTGACCTTGTTAAAGGATTTCAAACACTCAATCAGAATGTCACCTTGCTAGAGGGTTTTACAAATAAGACTGTTAAGTCCACTCAGTTAAGAGATTTTCTGTCACTTTCACAAAATAACAGTATTAAAAATCTATCTGCAACTTCACATCTAAAATGCTAAAGCAGATTCCTATTTGTTCAATACAATCTAGACATAGAACTAATCCTGTCCATCTGCTGGGCTTCTATACTTTGTTATTCTAATAGATCTTCAAGCTTTTATGCTCGATAATCACTATGTAGCATCCTCGTGCATACACTTGCCTATATACATTGTTTATCAATAGTTTCCTATTTATAAACAATTAGGTAACCGCTTAATCTCCTTGATCACATTTCCCATGATCAATCATAGCCATTAGATCTTCGATCTTGTCCAGGTTCAATGCATCTTTTGATCTGAAAATGTTTTACCCCACCTTGGAACTTGCATACATTTCTTGAAACTTGTGCCAAGGTATTGCAGTTCAATCTGCGCTGTAGATCTTCATGCCGACTTTCCATTGCCTTAGATTCTTAACAAACTTCATGCATGGAATACCAATCATTTAATCAGTTCCAACTCATCAGCTTCCTTCATTAAATAACGTATGTAACCATTTAATCCATTCTATTATAGCTTGGTTACAACTCGGTTACAACTCAGTGAATACTAAACTTCACTCGGTAGACATTCCGCCTTCATTAACCAATAGCGATAACCTTAGGGTTTACCGACTAGGTTATTTGCTTGATAACATAGTATAGTATTAACCTTACAATTTACAACATATGTATGATGTTAAAACAATCTAAAACATCATGATCTCATCATTGTCTGACTCGGTAATAGTTGCCCATTGAATATCTTATTCATCCCCTTATTCATCATATTCTTTCCTGTGTCTTTTACCGACATCTATATACTCTTCAAATCATACTTCTCAAGATATGGCAACATCGTACTGAAATAGAAAATCAATTTCTTGACATCAATGACAAAATAATAATATCGAGACAGTAAACATCTTTAATCAGTTATATCCATAATCATCAACAACCTTCTCAATATCCTTATGAAATGCCAACAATCTTTCAGTCTGTTATAATGCTATATTGCAAACAGAGACTTGATAGATAGATGGTTGAGCTAGAGGAAAAGTCTCTAACCAAGAATCAAAAGTGGGTTAGTTAGATTAAAGCCTTTAAGGCTTAAGAAGACTTTGGGGGATAACTTGTGGATGGGAGAAAGCTTTTAATTCTTTTGAGAAGTGACTCCTTCCTAATACTTGGTTTAGGAATGTGCAAATGTTTAGAAGGGAATTAGACTAAATTAGAAGGGATTAGAAGAATTTAGAAGAAGGCTTAGTGTGCAAGTGGGTTTTGTAGGAGAATGCAAGTGGGATGGATTTTAGGATTTTAAATAAATATTAATTTATTTAAATCAATTGTGCAACTTGCATTGGATGGATTTTAAATAAATATTGATTTATTTAAATGTGAGAGGGTTTTAATTAAATATTAATTTAATTAAATGTGAAGGGAATTAATTAAACAAATATGATTTATTTAATTAATTAATAGTTTGAACTAGGCTATGTGAATTAAATCAAATAAATTGAATAATTTATTTGATTAAATAGAAGTGTGTTGGGTTGAATTAATTAAATATCAATTTAATAAATAATTGGAAAGGGGGAAAGGATTAATTAAATGTGAATTTAATTAAAAGACAGATGGATGATAATTAAAAAAATATAAAATTCATTTAATCAAGTGGACAGAAATAGGTGTCTACATATACAAATGCCACATGTTAAAATTGAGTACCAAACCAGATAGAACCTTCAAATATAAGATTTCATCTTGAAGAGAGTTTATTCTTTTCCTCTGCTCACCATCCTTATCTTCTATGAAATCAAAAGATTTTCCTAATGAAAACTGAAATTCATCTTCGATTGCATCAATTTTGGCTTTTTGCTTCAGTGCAATTGTCAGCCAAGACATATAATACTTGTAGACTCTACTAGCACTGCAGATACAGTCTCTCAATTCCTCAATGCATGTTGATAAATATTTATATGCATCAACAGGTTTTGCATGTCAAATCCTTTTACCACAGATACACTAGCCTCAATAGATTGCTCAGATAAATTCTCCTTAAGAACTTCACTTAGAGATTTTGGAAGCAAATTGTTGATATCTTGAATGCTAATACTATTCCAGATCAAGTGATTCATCAAAATATTTTCAATTCTATCTGGCTCAACCCAGGTCTAGGTCACATCTTTCCAATTTTCTTGATTCCATCCATGCTACCAACTAACTCCAAAAAATTAGATTCATCATCTAATTCTTTAGCTTCCTATTCTACAATATCCAACTCACTAGGGGACTGCGAATCCACAATTACAACAATATCTTCCTCTTCAAAATCCTTCTTGTTTTTTTTTACTTTAAAATACTCATAGAAACAAATTGTCTTCTTTTCCTCTTTCCAGAGGAAGATCCTCCAGAACCAAAAACTAGGGATACCAGACCAACATTCCACATGTCTAGAAAATATTTGAGATATGCATTGCATGCTTCCTCTTTACTATCTAAACTATTCAAATGTCTGAATATATACCTTGTAACTGGGACACCAGATTCCCATATTACATTTTATTTTGCCAAAACAAATCCCAAACAATACATAACCAAACAACCAATTAATGAACCAAACTAGAACTAATAATTTTTCTCTTTTGACATCTTAACATTTTCCTAAAATAATTCTCTCAACAATTCACACAAGTCAAATGATTTGGTTTTAATCACAAGAACATGTGCCATGTACACTATTTCCAAAGTGACACCTTCCCTATTCCTAAAATAGATCTTATAAGAAATGTCGTAGGCAACATACCTCACCACAAGATTGATAATCTTCTCAATGGTTAGTTCTCACTGATCACCCTTTATGCCATTTAGGGTTTCTACTTCTTTATTCTTTATAGAATTTTTAGCCAGAACATCTCCATTATCGCATAAACCAGTGATAACAAAGATACCCCCCTTCATGATTGGATAGGGTATATCCAACACGATATTCTCATTCCACACATGGTTAAGGATCACTTTGATAACCTCCGCATCATCGAACCAAGGGAATTGAGTCCAAATATTCATACCTTTGCATTCCAATTCCATAACTTTTTGTAACTCAACATCACTTAGATGAGCATCATCATTTTTCTATTTTCTTCGGGTCAAATTCATCCAAGAACACTTTTTCAAAAACCTAAAATTTTGCACTGCTAGAATTTTTTATGATCCTCTTACCTTCCATGATTGTGTGCTCTACACTCTATCACTACTTCTCTTCTATTGTTCACAATATTCTCAAATAAAAATGATTGACAATGAAATAATGAATTCAAAAAGTTGATACTTATCTCAAAAATCTCTTTTTAGGGTTTTGTTGCCAACAAATGTCTTATCGATGATGCTTGCAAAACACCTTTGATTATCAGATAGAATCTAAACATAGTCATGCTGCAACGATGTGATCCACTCAGATAGGGGAGAATAAAAAAAGTTTTTGTCAAAAGAGAACTCCCCTTGAGCCAAAGCAATATGCTCAGTTACTGTAGAAAGAGGTGCCTGCTCCAAATTTCGATACATCAAGCTCACTTCCTAAGTTTACTTCCTTCTTTCTTGAGACCAAGTTTTCCTTCTCCTTTGATTCATCATTCTTCATCACACTTCTCAATAGATTTCTCCACATTTTTAATTACACATTGATAATGTTCAAAGTTCTTGCACTTGAAACAACTGATAACCTTCCTTGTAGAGTTTACTGAATGAGATATATATCAGCATTGATTATTTTTATGACCATAGCGCTTGCAAGTATAACAATATTCATGAAAGTTGTAATTCATATTGTTTGCTTCAGCTGGATTATGATTCTGACTCATAGCATGTTTTCTATAGTTATTTTATTTATGACCAAAGCTCTTGCAACTATAACACTAAATGCTTCTATAGTTCACAAACTTGTGTCCAATTTTATTGCATTAAAAACAATAACCATTAAAAAATGGGTACCTTTGTGCATTAGGTTGATGAACAACTATCCTTCTTATAGTACTATTATGATTTTGGTATTTTCCTTCATCTTCTGATTTCTTCTCAGCTTTAGCTTTAACTTCTTTTCCTTTGTCTTTGTCTTTTCTCTGATGCCAATTGTTGGAAACCAATAACACTGAGAGGAGGGGGCGTGAATCAATGTTATACCAATATAAACAGAATTGAAAGAAGTAAAGCAACCAATAAGCCGAACACATAAATGAGAACCATAACACACAAATTTATACATGGAAAACCTCAATGAGGAAAAACCACGGTGGGATTTATGACCCTCACTATCAATCCACTAGCCATATAAAGAGATATTACAATATATGATGGGCCTACACTTCCAAGAAGTCCTACAACCTAGAGCACACTTCTCAATCACAATAGGAGCCTCACTGACTACATAACATTCTAGACAACAATCCAGAGAAGGATAAACTGCTAAGATAGGATCTTCTATGCCAGAATACAATTCCAGTTTAAGCTTTGTCTATTCTGGTTGAAACCCCAAACCGGGCTTTACCGAAATAACCCTTACAATAAATTCCTCACATACATAGTCTCTCTGATATATATTTTGCATCATATTACATTTACATATCAATCACCATGTCTCTATCCTTATTACAAAATGATCTAATCAATCTGCCCTATATACCCTATACAAATTTATGCCTTATGTCGGCTTACAAAGGTATATACAATATACGTTAGATGCAATGATAGTACCAAAGACACTGAGAGGGGGAGGGGGGGGTGAATCAGTGTCTAACTAGTTGGTGGAATATTTGAACTTATTTATAACTTTGCAACTCAAATTAATGTACCGGTAAACAAGTAATAATGTAGCAAATAGAAATAACAAAGACAACATAAATGCACACCATAACACAAGATGTTTTGGCGAGGAAACCCAGTAAGGTAAAAACCTCAGTGGGATTTGTGACCCACAATATTTACTCACTGTCCAATATGAATAAATATTACTTACAATAGGGGCCTGCACATGCAGGAAGGCCAACAACCTAGAGCTCATTGCTCAATGAAAGAGTCTCATTGACTATAAAATGGATAATTAAATCCAAGATAATGTACTACTCAAAATGGCATCTGCAATTCTTGATTCAGTACCAATTTAAGCTTTGTCAAAAACCTTAACCAAAAACCTGTCAGTGAATGATATTCACTCACATAACCTATTTTCTTTATTCCAAAATCACTTCTCTATCTTCTACATAACACCATATCATAATTGCCTCTCTATGCTATATCAAAAATGACCTATAAGATCTCATACATATGTGAGTCTTTACAATACATCATGTTAGCTTACAAATAATTAATTACATTACAATATAATTCAAATAAACAAAACTTGTCTCATGTCAGCCTAAGTGTCGGTATGCTTCGTTGCCAGTGTAAACTAGATGTCGATGAATAAACTTGTTGTGTCTGTCGGTGTCGATGAATGATGTCTATGTTGTTGGTGAACCTGTAGAATCATGTTACTAGTTGGTTTCCATCAATGACAACATTAACCATTCTCATGTGAGTGTAGAATGCCAACAATCTCCCCCTTTAGCATTGATGGCAACACTCATGAGAAAAATCCAAAAATTGTTATCCAAAAATGAAGTCCAAAAACTGATCCTCAAAAGGAGTGTTCTCCCCCTAAGAAAGTGATTTCTTCTGTGCATTTTCTTCCATACATTTTTCTCCATACTACTCCCCCTTTGACATCAATGACAAAGGATGTCAAAAAGAATCAAAGAATACAAAAATTCTACCTCATAGCCTATAATCGGTTGTTTACAATTTGAAAGATATCTGCCAATATTAGATTCAGGTTCTGCATGAATTTATTACTGTTAGAGATAATGGTTTTTGTCTACTGGATCATATCGGTCAGATAATGCATCTATTTCTCTAGTGATCATTCTCCCTGAATTAATGCTTTAGATAGCTCAACCCACTGAGTTATAAGATTGTCCAATTTTGGTCTGAGTTTTTTTTTCAGCTCCCGGGCCTTCAACCTTATCCTTGCTTTTTCCTACTCCAATTTCTCTATCTTTTCCTAAAAAACTACCATCTTTTGATCAAGAAATGAGGTAAGTTCTGAAGAACCTATCATATTATTTGCTATGTTATCTATCTTCTTTTGAGTTTCCTTAATCTTCTCATCAATGTCTTCAGTCAGGTGGTGAGGCTTGCAAGCTTCCTTATATAATTCTTTGCATTCTAAAATTATGGAATTAAGTACTGGTAATAAGGAATCAATAAGCTTAGAGCAGTCCTTGATAGTCTTCTCAAAGAATTCACCTTTTTCTTTATTTACCCTTTCCTCAATGGTTTCTTCATTGATCTTATCTACAGTTAGAACATTTGAAGCAATAAAATTTGGACAATGTGTCCAATTTACTCAAAGAACCATCAATATGATCTAACTTACATGTCGGTGCAATCATTTCCAAAATAGGCAATGTATCATCAATGGCCTTGTATGCTAAGTCGTTCCACTCTATGATCCTCTTAATTGAATCCAAAAGAACATCTGTTACATTTGTAGGTCTAAAATCTGTAGTAGATGTGCTCGGTTCTGCAATAACTTTCTTTTCCACAGATACTTGACCAATTACCTTAACAATTTCTTGCTTGTTACCATCATTTGTTTCCTCTTTATTTATAGTTGTCATCGGTTTCTCACTCTGTGTTGTTACCTCTACTTCTCTTGGTTTCTCAGTGTGAGGATTCTTAGCTTCTGTCGGTATTTCAATGTTCTGAGAGTCAGCAGTGTTAACCGGTGACTTAGAGATTTCAACATTCATAGCATCAGTTGTCTTAAGCTCTGTAATCTCTTTATCCATAACAATATTAAAATCTTATGTATCTACATTCATAGTAAAGAAAATTTTAGAATCCGGATTAGTATCATCATGTGTTATTTCTTCAGCCTCCTTATCTAGTTGACTGTCTATATGTACTGGTATCTCTGAAGTTATTGGTGGGGTGTCCTGTACTGGTGAAAAAAGGTTATCTATGACCTTTATAACAGGTACACTACCAATTTTTCTTTTACCTTTGTCCTTTTGATATACCTTCGCAAAAGATTTATCCAATTCTTATATCTCCCTTTCCTCTTTCTTTTCTTTTTTGACAAAAAATATCTCCCATTTGTCTGCAGTTTCATTAGCTATCTCTTTCACTCTCCCATCCATTAGGGTGACCTGCCGGTGACCACTCATAAAAACTAACTGGTTGGCTTCAGTAATTAGTTCATTAATCTCTTCCTTAGAATTAACAAGGTGAATAGCCAACAATACTTCAACCTTTAAGTTTTTGTCCAATTCCAGCACTGACATTCTTTTAGCCTCTAATCTTATGCATAAGTCATTAGGCAGATCAGCTACAACCTCAATCAAAACTTTCTTGTAGATGTCAAGATGCAAAATGATGCTCTCCTCTAGTGTGTCCTTATTGGAATCCTTGAATGAATGGTAAAGTTTATTTACATTGCAAAGATTACCATCTTGAGTTATCTCATTTATCAGTTCTTCTGATGTAAGGGTATCCGGTGCCTTAGGTTGTTTCTTCTTTGGAGTTAGTTTCTTCTTAGGCTCCCTTACAGCCTGCTGCTTCTTCCTTAATATTCTTGCCTTTTTAGGAGAAGGAGAAGGTACCGGTGAGGGTTTCCTCTTCCTCCTTTCAACTCTTTTGAACTCTGTTACCTTACCATTGTCTGTATCAGAAGAAGTGACAACTGGTGAAACATGAGTTACCGGTTCTAGTCCTTCCAGTTCACTAGAAGAAATGCCACTCAAGTTCATCACATTTTCCTTAACTTCTTTAGCCATCTTGGATGCATCCCCGATGAATTTTTCTCTTCTTTTTCTCTGCTTTTGCATTGAAACAACACTCTCAATAGTCTAAGCACTACCAAAAAAAAATTCTAAAGGTTCCCTTGGTGCATCAAGAAGTGTCTTAGCATAAGCCTCAAGAATATTCAGATCAACTTCATATCCCATCTCTATTATCCAAATAGTTCTAGGAGTAACAACTTCCACCCATGTTTCATCTCTTTTGATTACAAAACAAATTTGCTTGTCATACTTATCCACAATTTTATGCGGTATCCTTTCTCTAGGCTTTATTTTGGTTTGGAAGTTTTCGAAATAGGCTTTTACCATGTCATCAATGTTAGCACCAATGTTGGTAATAGCTTCCTTGATATGTCTACCTATTGGGATGTAATATGCAAAGTCCTTGTGACCAATGTCGGGTATCTCCTTTGTGAAGTAAAGCATTAAACACACAAGTAGATTTCCAAAATGGAATGTTCCCTTCTTGTCACCCTTAATCTTCTTTAAGTTATCTAGCAATTCATCCTTAAGCCACTCACAGATATCAATTTTAGCATTTTTCACATGAATACACAAACTAGAAATAGAATTTAACCTATTTGCATGTGTAACTCTATATCCAAATACCATGCTCACATATTTCACATTTGCATCAGTGATATCATTAACCATAAGAGATCTGTTGTCAAATGTAGCTCTAGTTAGGTCCATAACACCCTTGTTTTGTATTTTCTTCTTTCTGTCGGGTCTAGTACCGGTTGAGGGTAAACCAGTAACTGCCTTAATTGCTTCCTTAGAAATTTTAAAAACAGAGTCTAGCCACATAAACTCCCCATGAACTCTTCTCAGTACAAGATGAACTATCTTATCTAGAAATTCAGGAATGTTCAAAATTTCAACAAATCCTAAATCCTCAACAATATTATGCTCTGGCTTGACTAAACCTTGTTCATCTATTATAATATTTTTGTACATGTTCTTCAAGTCACAGACCCTAAATTCTCTATGCTGTAGTGAATATAAATCCTCAGGTCTTTGGAAAAAGCAACTCCCTTCAGAATCTTAGAAAAGGCTATGATGGAATCATCTTGCTTAGCAATCTCAGAGATGATTTTAAACACAGGTCTAGGGTGCTAAATGTTTTCTACCATAGTAGGGTTTGCAATAAATTCAGGTGTAGAAGATGAAGATGCCATTTCGAAAGATAAATACCTTTTGACTTGTGAAATCCTTGAATGCCTTAAAACTCTTTATTGCTTTGCCTTAGGATGCCTTTTCTCTCTCTTTGCACTCTTTGAATGCTTGGATTCTTGGTGGATTGAAATGAGGATTTTCCAGTGTTTTATAACCAAAAAGTTCTCCAACAACTGCATTAAATGCTTTTTGGTTAAATGAAATCTTAACATATCTGTCGATAAAGAAGTAATCTAACTTATTACCATCAACTGAGGGTAGAATGGATGATTTTCAATTTGCTACCATACCCCCTAAGGATTATTCCTTAGTTAGATGACGAATCTTCTACTAGTGGAGGGTTACTATGTTCTACCGATGTAGAGACAGATTCATCAACTCTCTGATCTCTCTTCTTAATCCATTGTTTTGAAAATTCTTTCTTTATTTCATTTACTTTTTCTTTTCCTTTCTCATTAGATCCTTTATTGTTTGCCGGTATAGTCTTGCTTCTACAAAAGTTTGCAATATGCCCAATCTTGTTACATGCATAACAAGTTACATTATTCCTCTAAATATCCTTTCCATATCCTGGACAGGTTTGTGTTCTACATTGATTAGATAAATGTCCAAATCTACCACAAACATAGCATTTCACATTCATTCTGCAATTTTCTGGGTTATGACCAACTTTATTGCATTTGGAACATTGACCGATGGGTAAATTTGTATTCTAATTATTTCTAAATCTGCACTAATTTTCTCTATGACCAAATTTGTTGCAATTAAAACATTTCCCATTGAATTTATAATCATTAGGTTGTCTTACCAGTATGCTATGATCTTGATTATTTGCAATCCCAGAACTTACTCCATGCTCAAATCCAAGTCCAATTGTATCTCCATCAGGTTTTTGTCTTTTCAGCATGTCATCAAGTCTTTCTAAACTTTTCTTGAATTTGTCTTTATGTTCATTTGCAGTGATAAACTCATTTTCTAGGATGCATATCATTCTCATGAAAAAGTCTCAGATTTTCATTTGCTCCATCATTAAGTCTCC
The DNA here is from genome assembly GCF_030272615.1 of Cryptomeria japonica. Taxonomy (NCBI): domain Eukaryota; kingdom Viridiplantae; phylum Streptophyta; class Pinopsida; order Cupressales; family Cupressaceae; genus Cryptomeria; species Cryptomeria japonica. The sequence continues at coordinate 353,439,934 of NC_081411.1, read as the reverse complement.
TAGTCAAGTCTTCTTCATTCTTCTTCATGTCTTCAATATCCTTACATAGCCTCATGGTTAAATCTTGCATTTCATTCCTCATGTTAGTGTTATCTTGCCTCAATTTCTCTACAATATCTCTAAGAGTTTCATTTTCATCATCATGTTTCTGCATTTGCTCATGAAGTTCCTTCCTCTTATTTTGTACTAAAATCATATTCTCCTGAAGTCCTTTAATGAATTCTTGGGCAATCCTCAGATCATCTTCAAGTTTGATATTCTTCAATTGTTTTTCATCAAAATCTTCAAGAGCTCCTTCCAACTATTTTCTCAAACTCTCCATCAGTACCGGTTTCATAATCTTCCTCAAGTTGTTAGGCTTTTGCAAATAGAGGATCGAGCTCTGATACCAATTGTTAGATGCAATGACGGTCCCAAAGACATTGAGAGGTGGGGGGGGGGGTGAATCCATGTCTAACCAGTTGGTGGAATATTTGAACTTATTTATAACTTTGCAACTCAAATTAATGTACCGGTAAACAAGTAATAATGCAGCAAATAGAAATAACAAAGAAAACATGAATGCACACCATAACACAAGATATTTTGGCAAGGAAACCCAGTAAGGGAAAAACCTCGGTGGGATTTGTGACCCACAATATTTACTCACTAGCCAATATAAATAAATATTACTTACAATAGGGGCCTACACATGCAGAAAGGCCAACAGCCTAGAGCTCACTGCTCAATGAAAGAGTTTGACTGACTACAAAATGGATAATTAAATCCAAGACAATGTACTGCTCAAAATAGCATCTGTAATACTTGATTCAATACCATTTTAAGCTTTGTCAGAAACCTTAACCAAAAACCTGCCAGTGAATGATATTCACTCACATAACCTATCTGCCTTATTACAAAATCATTTTACTATCTTCTTCATAACACCATATCATAATTGCCTCTCTATGCTATATCAAAAATGACCTATAAGATCTCATACATATATGATTCTTTACAATACATCATGTCGACTTACAAAAAATTAATTACATTACAATATAATTCACATAAACAAAACTTGTCTCATGTTGGCCTGAGTGCCAGTATGCTTCGTTGCTGGTGTAAACTAGATGCCGATGAATAAACTTGTTGTGCCTATCGGTGTCGATGAATGATGTCTTCATTGCTAGTGAACTTGTAGAATCATGTTACTAGTTGGTTTCCATCAATGACAACATCAACCATTCTCATGTGAGTGTAGAATGCCAATAATATCAGATTACATGTCGACCATATAACATAAATAAATAAAGATTAAAAAAAGTTTCCGATGCTGGATCCAAGATAAGTTAGCCTCCAATATTGATAAAATTTCTATACCATGTTAGCCTACATTTCTGGTTACCAAAAGAATTCATCTTCACCTACAGATGCCGATGTTGGTGTAGAATCTGTGAAGTGCATGCCGGTATACCATATGAAGCCAGAATCCAAAATCAAGCTGCCATCAATGACAATATAGTGAAACCAACCAATAGAGTGTCAATTGCCAACAATCTCCCCCTTTTGCATTGATGGCAACACTCATGTGAAAAATGGTCATGGTTTCATTTGTCGGTTTCATCCTACCATGTGACCCCTGAGCTGACTATGCAAAATACTCCATATCTCCAAAAACTCCAAAAACTCTATAACTCCCCCTAATGTATGCAACCCTTTTATCCTTTTTCAAATCTATAATACTCCCCCTTTGACATCAATGCCCAAAAAGAAATGTCAAAGAATAAGTATTGTACACTGAATACTTCCAAAAATGTCTTACCGGAGCTTGACCAGTTTCAAGATTTCTAGATAAGCTTTCTCTAGTAATTCCACATAAGTATCCCAGCCAGATTTGAATGTGTCAGAGATAGATACAAGTCCACTTAATAAATATGCAAAATATTCTTTCTCATTGACCTTTGTCGGTGTGGGCTTTCCCAACATATCCATGCATTCCTTCTTATGTACACAGAGTGAATCCAATCTTCGACTCACCAAACCTCTCAGACTTCCGGCTCTCCGAATGATTTTATCTCTTTCCTTTTCAAGAGAAGAAATTTGGTTCTCCAAAGTCAAAATTGTGACCATCAATTGATGTTGTGAGTGAAATTAGTCCATCAAAAGAGTTAGCAATACTAGAAATTTTCTCCTATATCTCTTTTATCTTTTTATCTACATTTGTTGTAAGTATCTTAGTATTGCAACATACCCTATATATATTAGTACATTGTTTCAAATAATTTTCTATCAAAATTAGCTTCTCCTCAATCTTTTTCTTCTCTCTCTCAATAATTTGATCAAAAGTGACTCTTTTAGCCTGAGTGAATCTTTCAAGTGCTTGCCGATTAGAGATCTATTGTAAGGATTGAAAGTCTTTTGATATGTGCTCAGTCATTACCTTAAGCTTGTCAGAAGGGCTTGCTTCATTTTAAATGTTAAATTCTAAGATGAATCTATGCAAAACAGTGATGGATTGATCTATAATCCCCTTGTCCATGGTTCCCTCCTTCATCAATTTTCGAGCAACCATCATCATCAATTATGTGGGACTCATCTCTGTGATGGTTTTATTTTCCACTAGAGAAGTGTCACTTGTCAAAAATGATGTGCCAGCAACTGGTTCCCTACCGGATTCCCCTGTTTTCTCCTCTGATATTTAATCCTTTATTACCTCCTCACTTGCATCGGTGGCTTCGCTACTTGGTGCAGTCTGTGTAACTATCGGTTCCTCTCTAGGAACAATATCCCCAACCTATGTTGGCATTCTTTTCACTATGAATGTTGATACACAAAATTTTAATATTGTTGTAGATAAAGAGACTGCAGAGGTTAAGACAACCGATATTAAGAATAGTGAGATTTCTGAGTCACCGCACACATTGTTGACTCTCAGAACACTAAGATACTAGTATAGGCTAAGGTAACTAACACTCAGAAACCAGAGACAGAGAAACTAGCAGTTGCAGAGGTACTAACATAGATTGAAAAACTAAAAGAAGCAGAGGTAATAACACAGACAAAGAAACTGGTAGAAAATGTAAATAAAGAGGAAGCAATTGATGGAAATAAGGAAGAAATAGTTAAGGCAATTGGGCAAGTATCTGTTGAAAGGAAATCTATTACAAAACCAAGCACATCTACTAGAGAATTCAGACCCACTAATGTAACATATGTTCTATTGGATTCAATTAAGAGGATAAAAGATTGTAATGCCTTAGCATTTAAGGCTATTGATAACACTTTACCTGTCTTGAAGATCATTGCACCAACCTATAAGATAGATCACATTGAGGATTCTTTAGGTAAATTGGACACATTATCCAAATTTATTTCTGAAAATATTCTAACCATAGATAAGGTGAATGAGGAAATTGTAAACGAAAGAGTAGAAAAAGAGAAAGGTGAATTCTTTGAGAAAACTATCAAAAACTATACTGAGCACATGGATTCATTATTACCAGTACTTAACTCAACAATTTTGGAATATAAGGAGCTGTATTGAGAAGCTAGCAAGCCTCACCACCTAACTGAAGATACTGATGAGGAAATTAAGAAGACACAGAAGGAGATAGATGACATTGCGGATAATATGATAGGTTCTTCTGGACTTATCTCAGTTTTTGAAAAGGAAATGGAAACTTATGAGGAAAAGATTGAGAAACTTGAGAAAGAGAAAGAAAGGATAAGGTTAAAAGCCAGGGAACTAAAAAGAAAACTTGGTCCAAGATTTGATAGTCTTATTACTCAGCGGGCTGAGCTATCAAAGGAAATAATTCAAGGAGAATGGTCGCCAGAGCAATAGATGCACTATCTGACCAGCATGATCCAGCAAACATAAACCATTCTTTCTGATAGTAATGAATTCATGCAGAGCCTGAATCTAATTTTGGCAGACATTTTTCAACTTGTAAGCAATCGGTTATAAGCTATGAGGTAGCATTTTTGTAATCTTTGATTATTTTTGACATTCTTTGCCACTGATGTCAAAGGGGGAGTAGTATGGAGAAAAATAAATGCATAGAGGAGATCACTTGCTCAGGGGGAGCACACTCTTTTTGGGATCAAATTTTGGATTTCATTTTTGGATAACAGTTTTGGATGTTTCTCATGAGTGTTGCCATCAATGCCAAAGGGGGAGATTGTTGGCATTCTACACTCTATGAGAATGGTTGATGTTGTCATTGATGGAAACCAACCAGTAACAGGTTGAATAGGTTTTCTGACAACACAGACATCATCTACCAGCACCGACAGGAACATTCATCAACATCCAGATTACACCAGAAATGAAGTATACCAGCACTCAGGCTGACATGAGACAAAGTTTTATTTATATGAATTGTATTGTAAATGTAATTAATTATTTTTAAGTCGACATGATGTATAGTAAAGATTCATATAAGTATGAGATCTAATAAGTCATTTTTGTAATAGAATGTAATAGCATTGAATAGAAGCATATTATGTAGAAGATAGCGAAAGGATTTTGTAATAAGGAAAACATGCTATGTAAGTGAATATCATTCATCGGCAAGGGTTTTTTTGTTAAGGTATCTGACTGAGCTTAAACCGGTACTGAACCAAGCATTAGAGATGCTATTTTGAGCAGTACATTGTATTGGATTTAATTATCCATTTTATAGTCAATGAGACTCTTCTATTGAGCAGTGAGATCTAGGCTGTTGACCTTCCTGCATGTGCAGGCCCTTGTTGTAAGTAATATTTATTCATATTGGCCAGTGAGTAAATATTGTGGGTCACAAATCCCACCGAGGTTTTTCCCACACCGGGTTTTCTCGCCAAAACATCTTGTGTTATGGTGTGCATTTATGTTGTCTCTATTATTTCTTTTTACTGCACTATTACTTGTTTACTGGTATATTAATGTAAGTTGCAAAGTTATAAATAAGTTTAAATATTCCATTTAATAGTTAGACATAGATTCGGCCCCCCTCTCAGTGTCTTTGGGACGGTCATTGCTTCTAACAACCTGTACATTAGTATCTAGAGGATAATTGTCCTCAATGTTAGTATCTTGTACAATGTTCTCAGTATTAACTGGCATTTCAGTATTTGTCTATACATTTGTGTTTACCAGTGGCTCAATTTCCACTATCTTCATATTCTTCAAAACTGAGGGTGGAGTACCCATGATCCCTTTTCCTTTCCCTTCAACCAGTGTATCTGTAGTATCTATCTTTGTCTCCAGTGAAGTAAAGAATCCTCTGTGTTCTCTCAAAAATTTAATCCATGCCTTCTGAGTTTCCTTTATTGTTTCATTCATTCTCCCTAGCATCAGGCTAGTTATCCTATGTTTGCTATTAAATATCTTTCTATCTATAGCCTCAATTATCTTATCCATTTCATCTAGAGTTATGCTAACATAGATAGCTAAAAGTTCTTGCATTTTAATGTTCTTATCCTCTTGCATAGCAGATAATCTTCTAGCATCTAACATGTTATATAACTCAGCCAGTATTTGATTTTCTATCTCTATTAATGATTTCTTATAGATATCCAAATACAATAGAAATGCTTCCTCTACTTCTCTCTGCTCGTCAACCTCTAATTTGTCATAATAAAACTTAACATTCTTCAGCATGCCATCCTTTGTTATTTCATCAACATTCTCTGCACAAGTTTTAGGTGTAATCTTACCATAATCAGTGTCATCCTTCTTCTTCCTCTTGACAGTACCAGATGCAGCTGTAGGTGTAGCCTTAGGTGCTTGCTTCTAAGCCAGTAACTTGATTGTGACCTTTCTAATCGGTTGCTTCTTTTCTTCCTAACAACCCTCTTGAATGCTAATGGTGTGTTATCCTCTGATTCAGAATCTGCAGTTATAGGTTCAATGTGAACTACCAGATCCTTCCTCTTTCTCCCTTTCTCTGGGACGACATCAATAAGTACCTTTATGTCCTTTGAGACCTCATGTACAAATTTAATTGCTTTTCCTTCTTGTTTTTTCCTTCTCTTCTGGTTGAACTCTGTTTCAACCTCAAGAGTCTTCTATTGTGCAATTCCACATGGTTTCTCTACCTCATGTATTTATGCATCAATTAGCATTTTCGCATAGGCATCAAGAATATGTGCATCTACCTCATATCCCATTTCCTCTATCCAAATCTTATGGGGTTTGACTACCTCCATGAGAGTCACATCCTTCTTAACCATTAAACATATGTCGGTAGAGTATTTCTCTACTATATGCTCAGGTATTCTTATCCTATACCTCATAGATTTTGAAAAGCCTTGAAATAACCCCATATCTTATCATCTCTTTGACTTCCTAATGCAGCAATTGATTGTTTTAACTGTCTTCCTACCAGAATGTCAAAATCCCATTGCTTCCCACCAGAACTGGGTGTATCATTCAAAAATTATATCATTAAGCAAACTACCAAATTTCCATACTCGAAGGTGCCCTTCTTCTCACCTTTAATCTTCCCTAAGTTGATAAACAACTCTTCAAGCATCCAACCATAAATATCTAACTTTACATTTTCTCTCGTCATCTTATATGCAGCCAAAATGCATGATTTGGAAACAGAATTCATTTGGTTTGACTGAGTTACCTTGTATCCTATGACCATGCTGTCAAACTTGATGTCAATGTCGGTGATAGTGCTCACTTTCATCGATCTCTTACCAAATATCGCATCGATGATTTGCCTCATGAAATTGCTTGACACGTTCTTATCCAGATGTTGCCCTACTAATGGCAAACCTGTAATTGCCCAAATGGATTCCTTAGTGATTTTATAAGGTCTATCCAGCCATATGAATTCCCCATGTACTCTGCTCAGTACATATCTGATTATTTCATCCTCAAACTCTAGAATATCTAGAATATCTATAATCCCTAGATCTTCAATGTGTTCATATGCCATTTTGATCTTTCCAGCTTCTCCCATTAGTTCATTCATATACATTCCCTCGATCTCTGAAGTTCCTAAGTCCTCTATATGACAGTGAATGTATGCCTTAACATCTTCTACATACACCACTCCCTCCAGAACGTGAGAAAATGCTCCAACCGAATCTTCCTTGGTAGCCACATGTGGATACCATTTGAAAATTGGCCTGGGGTGGTCCTTAACCATTACTACAATTGGATTTGCAACAAAAATAGGAACAGAAGATGATCATGCTTCCATGTTTCAAGAAAAATACCTTTTGTTTGCTCTTGATGAAAACCTTCAACAAATCCTTCCAAACGTCGATGTGAACGCTCAAGAAGAAATCTGATTGCTTTTGAATAGCCTTGGATTGTACTTAGTCACATTGAATCACTTTGAAATTGCTCTGAATGTAGGGTGATCAACAATGAAGTGTATTTGACCTTTTATCCATCAAAAGAAAACCTTAATATTCCATTGACATAAATGTTTGCTAATGAAAGATACCGGATCTCGCTTAGAACATATCCATGCTAGATAATCCTCTCCAATATCTAGAACATCTTCCAGAACCTCTTCCTAGGGCATATGCACCATCTTCATCAATTTTGCATATCCCTAAGGCATCTACCTCACTTACCAGATGAGCTCACTACTGGTGTAGGAGCATCCTCTTCTATCAAATAGGTAACCAGTACATTCTCGTCTGATGATTGTTCTTCAATCTTCCTAACCCATCTCTGAGTATGATCTTGCCGGATTTCATTAACCTTGTCTTTTCCTTTTTCATTTGATCCTCCATTACTAACTGATGGATTCCTGCTTCTACAGAATTTAGCAATATGTCCAACTTTATTGCATGCATAACATGTAACATTGTTCTTCTGAATTTCTTTGCTAAAACTAGTGAAATTTCTTGACCTGCACTGATTAGCCATATGTCCAAATTTTCCACAAGCATGGCATTTTACATTCATTCTGCAATCTTTTGTCTTATGACCAATTTTATTGCATTTAGAATATTTACCTAGAGTAGAATCAGGGTTATGATTTTCTCTATTTCTACATTGCCTAGCCATGTGACCAGCTTTATTGCAAACAAAACATCTACCATTGAATTTATAAGAATTAAATTATCTTACTGGTTCCTTATGGTTTTGATCTTCATTAGCAGTACTAGAACTCTATCCTTGTTAAAATCCAAGTCCACTAGAATCTCCAATCTGCCTATGTCTCTTTAGTAACTCATCAAGCTATGCTGAGTTGATATTGAATTTTTCTTTATACTCACTTGCAATAGTTAAATCATCTCTTACTATTTTCATTTGTCTCTCAAGCTCTTGCTCGTTGCTCTAGGATTTTACCAAATCAATTCTCAACATATCATTTTCATGAAACAACCTACCACATTCTTAAAATTTGTTCATGGATACAGCAAGATTGTCTTACTTTTCTTTTTGTCCTCAATCTTCTTAGACATCCTCATAGTTGTAGGTTGCATTTCATTCTTCATAGCCATGTTCTCCTTACTCAATTTCTGACATTGTTCCTTAAGTGCATTTTTCTCTTCATCATCCTGATTTTATAAAAGTTCCTTCCTCCTAGCTTGAATAGATGATAGCCTCTCTTGTAGGAAAAGAATGAATTCCTTAGCAGAATTCAACTCATCTTGTAGCTTTAAGTTATTCAATCTTTCAACATCATAATCTTCAAGTGCCATCTCAAGCTGCTTCTCCAAAGCCATATTCAATGATTTTGGTTTCAAGATCTTCCTCAAGCTATTAAAATTCCTCTGAGGCAAAAGGCTCTGATACCAATTGTTGGAAACCAATAACATGGAGAGGGGGGATTGAATCAATTCTATATCAGAATAGTAGATTTTACCCTTAACAAAACATTCATGTACCAACCAGTATACCGACATAAACAGAATTGAAAGAAGTAAAGCAACCAATTATCCAAACACATAAATGAGAACCATAACACACAAATTTATACATGGAAAACCTCAATGAGGAAAAACCACGGTGGGATTTGTGACCCACAATATCAATCCACTGGCCATATGAAGAGATATTACAATATATGGTGGGCCTGCACTTGCAGGAAGGCTTATAGCCTAGAGCACACTGCTCAATCACAATAGGAGCCTCACTGACTACATAACATTCCAGACAACAATCTAGAGAAGTGTGAATTGCTAAGATAGCATCTTCTATGCCAGAATATAGTTCCAGTTTAAGCTCTGTTTGTTCCGATTGAAACCCTAAACCCCTTTGCGGGAATAACTCTTACAATAAATTCCTCACATACATAGTCTCTCTGATATATATTTTGCATCATATTACATTTACATATCCATCACCGTGTCTTTATCCTTGTTACAAAATAATCTAATCAATCTGCCCTATATACCCTATACAAATTTATGCCTTATGTCGGCTTACAAAGGTATGTATAATATCAAATTACATGTTGGGCATATAACATAAATGAATAAAAATTAAAACAAGTTGTCGATGCTGGATCCAAGATAAGTCGGCCTCCAATACCAATAACCTTTCTATACCATGTTGTCTTGCATTGCCAGTTACCAAAAGAAGTCCTTCTGACCTATCAGTGCCGGTGTCAGTGCCGGTGCCGGTGTAGAATCTTTGAAGTGTTTGCCGATATGCCATATGAAGCCAGAACCCAAAATCATGTTGCCATTAATGACAACATAGTGAAACCAACCAATAGAGTGTCAATTGCCAACATAACCATTAAAAGATGGGTACCTTTGTGCATTAGTTTGATGAACTGATATCCTTCTTACAGTACCATTATGATTCTGGTATTTTCCTTCATCTTCTGATTTCTTCTCAGCTTTAGCTTTAACTTCTTTGCCTTTGTCTTTGTCATCTGAACATACACCAAGCTTAAATCCAAGTCTGATCTTGTCCAAATTATCTTTCTACATGTTGATCAGGTCTTCTAAGAGCTTGCTACTTCAAGGACCTTATTCTCTATCTTTAGCTTCTTCACTTCTTACTCTAGCTTCTCACATTCCTCAGACTTTATCTTGATTGTTATTTCAGGGTCTCTTCTAACTTATCCTTCTCTTCAATCTTCTGCATCAGATATTTAACAGTCTCATTCACCTACTTCAACTGATTGTTAACCTCTTTATGCCTCAGTTTGAATTTTTGAATTTTTTCTCCCATCTTCTACACACATTCATTTGCTACCCTCACATTCATTTTCAATTCCTCATTCTTTGATTCAACACTTTCCAAATATTCAATAGTTATCTTTAATTTTTTATTCAACTAAAATTCTCCAGTCATGCACATAGGTACCATGATTCAACCAACATAGATCTACCTTAAGTGCTCAATCTTTCAGACAAGGGACCAAAGCTCTTATACCAATTGTTGGATTGGTTGAAGATGTTGCAAGGTGTGTTCCCTTAGTCTCTTTGATTTGTGTAGTGTAGCACTTAGTTTTGTGACATGGCTTAACTGCCTCCTGTGGATTTTATAATTCTAGTGGTTTTATCAAGAATTAACAAGTCAATCTTTTGGTGCAACAACAACCACACTTGTAACAAGTGGTATCAGAGCTTGGTCACAGGTTCAAACCTGTCGCTTGTGCTAGGGGGATTGCAAGGTGTGAACCCTTGGTCTCCTTGTGTTGTGCAATGCCCTTCTCAAGCTTGCGACATGGCTTAACCACCTCCTATGGATTCTATAAGTATAGTGGTTGTATCAGGCATTAACAAATTGATATTTTGGTGCAACGACAACCACACTTGTAACAAAAGAGACTGCAATAGTAAGAGGGGGGTGAATCAGTATTCCCACATATTCTAAAACTTTCACCAAACTTAAACCTTTTGTTGATATATCAATCTCATTAATTAAGAATTTCATACATAAAATAACAAATGTAAAAATAAACATCACTCTGGAATCCTTCAATTTTCAGAAATGGGTTGTCGAAAACATCACTAGTATGCAAGGTAAGCAAAGGGAGCTAGAAGATAAGATTAATAAGATGATTAAGAATTCTGACTCTGGGAAATAGAATGAGGATACGAAAAATAGTGAAGCTGGGGAGGAAATGGAGATGGAGGACTGGTTGGAGAAAGATCTGATCAAAGGGGACCTGAAACATTTGGAGGATGTTATTAGAACTTTGAAAGAGTGGGTGGAGGAGGACAAAGACAACATCAACACCTGGATCACTCATAATGAGAAGGCTTTGAAAAGCCTCATGAACCACAGCCTCCAGGTCCTTAAAGTTTCCTCCCAGAATATGAATGCTTTGGTGGATCATTTGAAAAAGAAAAATCAGGATAAGAACCTGGTAATTATAGAAGATGCTTCAACCTCCAGCCCCACCCACCAGAACCCTAGATGCAGAACTAGGCAGACCACTATTGGGAAGGACACCAAAATAAAAGAGAGCCAGCTAGGATAGGAAAACAATGACCTAAGGGAAGCAGCCAAGGCGATGATGCTCTTGGTACATAATGCTAAGGAAACTATGAAGAGTTTTTAATTAACTTGTAATGCTGGGCTTGGGGCCAATTTCTTGTTGGCCTCTTGCTGTCCCTTTCTCTGCTGCTGGTTTTTTTGCTGGTTTTTTGCAGCTGTCTTGTTTTGTTTCCTTCTTGGATATCTTTTGAATGTAATCAAGTTTCAGGTCCCTTAAAACCTATTTTTACTTAATCAAAAGCAAATGTAAAATAAACATGAAACACATCCACAAAAGGAACACCGGGATTTATACGTGGAAAACCCAAATGGGAAAAACCACAAAGAGTATTGACTCTCAAGAAAATATAACTAGTTATATGTTGTTTTATAGAATGTTGTCTCACTGCCAGAATACAAAAATAACTCACTGTCGAAATGCTCACTGCAAAGTTACAAAGATCACTTATTGCCAGAATGCTCACTACAACAAGTAGGATTGAAATAATAAGGATTGTATCTCTAAATGCATGAGATCAATTCCAAGTTAAGCTCAAATCAAAATTCTTAAACCCTACACTAGATCTAGTGAAAGATCTCTATACAACTATCCTCTTCAATAGATCCATTGAAGGATTACTACAACATTATCTCCAGACTGATTTTGCACCAACTACCTTCGATATCTACTACTTGCACTTCATTCTCTATCACTTGCTTTGTTGATATCATCACAACCATATCGCACTCATATGACATACTTCTCTCTCTCTCTCTCATGATAATCATGATAACCAAGTTGACATCCGCAAGATTTCTACATGCTTCCTTTTTCCTAATTCTTTTATCGTTGCATAAACCTTAATTACCAAAATGGGACAGGGTCATCCGAACCCAAATATACTAACCCATTATCACAAAATTCAGGCATAACAACTCCAAACTCCAAGAATACACATTCTACGCATACCATAGATATCAAACCATGAGACATGAAAATATACATCTACTACAACTAAAATAGTTGTTACTAGAACACACAACTGATACTGAGACCAATGTAAGCACAACTGAGAATTATAGGTACAAGGATCTTCCAAAAATTACTCCATCAAATCAACTACATCTTACTACAACACTTCCTATATCAATACCAAAATGCGCATCACCTGCTCATAGCAAAAATTGCACATATCAACTACAGATAACATCTAAATCAAACTAGATAACTAGTCTGACTTCAATATACTGCATATACCATCCGAGCTAAACTAGATAACTGGTTTGACATCAATGAAAATAATATTCACATGAGTCTAATAGGGGTGACTTTTTCCTCCATTTTTCCTCCACTTTTCATCTCTACAAAATATAGATATAATTGTCTCTGCCTTCTCTACCTAAATTTGCAATTGTGTCTTTAAATCCTACCACCTGCAGATGTAAAGGACAAAACAATGGTGTCATGGATAGGGGCTTTCCTCGGTCAAAACCTAGGTTTGGAATTGACCTTGAATTGAATTGAAATTTAATTAGAAGTGCTCAAAAAATATGTTGAATATTATTGTATCATCTTAAATTGTATGCCTATACAATTTCATTCTCACATAGACCTCACTTTAGCATTCTAGGCTTTCACATTTTGACCATGTTTGGTTTTGTTCACATTGCCTTAAAATGTCAATATTCATGCTCACCAAGCTTAGTGGTATGGAATCCAGCTCTAATAGGCTACACAAGAATGTCCTAGACATCCTTTTCCTTAGAAAAGGACATCTTAGGTGCTCTTGTCCTGCTTAAAGGAGCCTAATTTTGAACTTGACAATGGTCATAGAATTTGAGCAATATTTTCCTTCCCGTGTCATCCTATCTCAAAATTCTACACACATTTGATGAGGAGAGGTATAAAATAAAGCCTCCCCCTCATTTGAACATTCATCCACATCCATCTTACATCTCTCCTTAATTTTCCAATTCAATTTCTCAAGAGAAAGATTCAATACAAGTGTGCAAGAAATCCAACATTCTCATGGATTTGAAGGAAAGGTCAAGTATTTAGATTTCAAGCATTTAGGATGGCATCCACGATCAACACATTGTGAAAAATCTTACATTCCTACATGACATCATAATTTTTTTCATGAAGACTTCAAGGAAATACTCATCAAGGTATAGCATTCTAGTTTCAACATTTCACTTCAAATCTAACTTCTACCCTCAAAAGTAAAACTTTGCACTTCCATTTTATTTCAATTATAGGGTTGATTCCAAACCTGAGTTTTGAGCTAGGTAAACCCTATCAACAACATAATTCCTCTTCTTTCATGTGTAGGCAACAAGTTCATAAGTAATTGTGAAATCAAGTAGAGTAGGCTGAGATGAATATATCCATCTTTTGTAGGAGTGAAAAGTAGAGAACAAGGTTGACCCACATAGCTATGTCCAACAAATTTATGATGAAACTTAATTTACATAAATTTAGAGGTTTAATTCACAAAAATCCTAAATCTTTTGATAAAATTGACTTGTGGGTTGCTTAATTTATGATTTCTATACTCAAACATGATTGTTATTTCATATCATTTAAAGATTTAGAAGCATATATTGATCACATCTATCATTTCTTTAGTGCATTTTGTTCGCTAACCAATCATTATATTGAGAAATTATATTGTTTAATCATATCTTTTTCTTACATAATCAATTGTATGATAGGTATTGTGAATAAAAATCCATGCATTCATATTTTCCCTCTTTTCTGCATGAGTTTTGTTACCCTCTCCTCCACATCCAATATTATAGTGAGAAGAATTTATAGACATATGGCTTCCCAAAATTTAAAGACTGAGGGGTGTGAGATTTATTTGAATAACCTATTCCATTGGAACTTGGGTGAATCTTCTATTCATACACAAGACATACCTAACATTATGGAGAACCATTTCCCTCACACTTCCCATGATGAGGATGAATTCTTAACTCAAGTAACAATTGACCAATTGGGGAAGCTTGACCATGAGCTAGATAGGCTTCAACAATGAATGACCAATATAAACACCCAAGTAGTGAAGCAATCCCATAGATTGAGAGCTTTTGGGGAATGGTTAAAAGTGATGAAATTGGTGTGGAAGTGTTACATGGAATTTCTCATATTATACACTCTAATGTTATGCCAATAAAAAGTTATGTCAAATCCTTTGGTCTTTCCAATCCTCAAAATCAAGTTGAGAATTCCATTCCTATTCCTACATATTTGAGTAATCTACCTACACATACACAAAATGTTAATCCCACACATGCTAGTATTATAAGAAAATCTATCAATCAATACTCCTGCATACCTCCTACCAATAGCCTTCCATTTGTGCCACAACCATCTCCCATACCTACCTATCAAAATGTTGTTCCTTATACTCTCAAGCTCCACCTATTTATCCTAATATTACATGACAATCACAATCCAACATATCCATTTCCAACTCATGTGAAACTATTTCAAACATTGTATTGTGACTTTTAAAGAAAAAATCATTAGAAATTTGCAAAAGGATATTAGAAATAAGCTTTTAATTTCTAATTTTATATCTTTCACACATTTATGCATAGTGCTTCATAATTATCAGCTTCAATTGATAAAGTTTGAATCCTCTCCATAAAATGGATTTTATTGATAATAATGAGGGTACCCAAAAAAATCATTTCAAACGTTTTAAAAACAAAACAAGAATTTAATCAAGATCAAAAACAATTCTTCCAATCATATTGATACATAAGTGGTAGCCACAAATTTAGGCATTGCTCTTTTATCATCAATCTTAACAATATTATCATGCTTGAGTTAATTAATGTGAATGTGGTGAAGCTTCCTCTCATGAAACCCATAGGTGCCTCAAAGCCTATGCAAATTGCCTTTGATCCAAAAATATTTTTCCAATACCATCATCAACCCAGCCATGATACTGAGAAGTGTTATAAGATAAAGAATGTGATTCAAAATCTTATTAATTCCAAACATTTTTCTTCTTTTCTTAAATATTTGTTTAGGTTTAAGGTCTTATAGGCTAAATCGTACCCCTTAAACCCTAAACCCTAATGTTGGTGCCTACGTTTTTCCTCCCTTTTATTATAATTTTATGTTGGATTTTAGTAGTTTGTTTCCAGTTACCTTAGTCATGACTTATGTCCTTTAAGTCATTATTTTGACTAGACCTATGTTACAAGTGTGGTTGTCATTGCACCAAAAGATCAACCTGTTAGTGCTCGATACAACCACTAGACTTATAGAATCCATGGGAGGTGGTTAAGCATGTCACAAACCCAAGTGTTGCATTGTACAACATAAGGAGACCAAGGGCGCACACCTTGCAACAATCCCCTCCTACCGCAAGCGATGGGTTTGAACCTATGACCAAGCTCTGATACCACTTTTTACAAGTGCGGTTGTCATTGCACCAAAAGATCGACCTATTAATACCTGATACAACCACTAGACTTATAGAATCCACAAGAGGCAGTTAAGCCATGTCACAAACCCAAGCATTGCATTGCATAGCACAAGGAAACCAAGGGTGCACACCTTGCAACACCCTGCACATTAGCCTTCCTATCACCATGTTCCAAGCTTCATTACCTTTATTATGTAATCCTTGCAAGATTGACAACCATGATCTTCGTGCAATTGAATTATTAGGCCAAACTGCTCACCTAGGTTAACTCTACAACCCTTCTTGGGGACATGGCATGAGGGCCCCACCAAGGTTGAGTCATCACACATGGATCAATCAAATCAACACACATTTCTACCATGTTACATGATATAATTTTGGGCCCCTCATATCCACCATGTAGCTGAGGTAATGTGCACTTGTACCTGAAGAGATCAATAGCTCAGATTGAATGCACAACTATGCTACTAATGAAAGGTGCACGTAAAGCCTAACTTTGCAGCCACAAAAAGATTATAAGTAGTGACCATTTTATAAATATTAAAGGAAATTACATGTGCATGGAAAGTGATTTTTGGTGTATGTCAGCGGAAGGAAGTAAGGGAGAGGATATCAACATGCCTCTTAAGAGTATATCTCAATATGCAATCAAGAAGTTGTTTGAGGAGATGTTTGAAAACAAAGTGAAAGAGTTAGAGAAGGCCAAGGGCAAAGGAAAGTAGGGTGAATGTGACTCTAATGGAGAAGAAGAATAGGGGGGAGAAGAAGAAACCCCAAGACAGGAAGCTGAGTTACTTGGAGAGCAGAGAATGTTTGTCAAGGTCCCAAATTCCATTGGAAGGGAATCCTCATCAAGTAAAGATGGCATCCCTATGTTTAGTAGGAAAATGGATGTAGAAGAAGTGATGGATTGGATTGAGGCATTGAACAACCATTTTGAATGCAAGGAGACCCCTAAGAATAAGAAGGTTATCTTTGATAAGTCCAAGATGAAAGGAGCGGCACTCACTTGGTGGAATTACCTCCAAGTGAGAGGGTGAAGGAAGGTAGAGGTACCTCATGGGATAGAATGTTGGAAAAAGTGAAGGCATACTTTATCCCAGTGAAAGATGAAGTCCAAGTCTACAAGAAGTTACAGAGTTTGAGAAAAAAAGATCTTTATGTGAGAACATATATCGAGGAGTTACATAGGTTGAGTCTAAGGACCAAACACCATGAGGAGGATCTAGAGAAAGTGGCAGGATATCTTAGTGGATTGAAATATACTCTCCAAGATGAGATCAACATACTAGCACCTGAGACAGTAAACAGGTGCTTTCAACTAGCACTAAGGGTAGAGGAGAAGCTAAAGAGAAAGAATGATCAGAATAATAGAGGTAGAGGGGGCAGAAACTTCAAAGGCAGAGGCCATATGAATGGTAGAGGAAAAAGTACTAGGCCACAAGGAGAAGCTAATCAAGAAAGTCAGCATGGAGATGGTAACACAAGAGGGGGTTTCAGAGGAAGAAGACCCAATCATAGAGGTAGATTTGGTGGAAGAAGATTGGAACCTTTCAGATGCTACAACTACAATCAAGTAGGTCATACCATAGTCAAGTGCCCAGAGAAGACCAAATTAAGCTCCCAAGGAGAGAGGAGAACACATTTGGTTCAAGACACTGAATGTCAGAGTGTCAATTCACCTAATTCCTATGGACTTCCAGAGAGAGGAGAAGCCTTGATGATGAGGAGAACATTATTGAATATACCAAGCAATATTGAACCACCACAAAGGAAGAAACTCTTCCAACCACATGCAAAGCAGGAGGCAAGGTATGTAAGGTTATAATAAATTCTAGTTCAACTCAAAATTTAGTATCCTTAGAAATGGTAGAGAGACTAAAATTGAGAATAATTCCTCATCCATTTCATATAAAGGTTTTTGGCTTACTAAAGGAAAACAAACCTTGGTAGAGGATCAATCATGGGTTGAATTTCAGATAGGAGCATACAAAGACAAAATTCTATTTGATATTGTTGAGATGGATGCCTATCATCTTATTTTTGGGAGGCCATGGCAATATGACCTCAAGGCCCATCATGATGGACATAGGAACACCTACTCCATCACCAAAGATGAAAAGGTGATTGAGTTGATACCCCTGCCTGATAACAGTGAGGATCAAAAGGAGAAGGAGGCCAAGATCATGATCATGGATGGAAAAAAATTCCTCAAGGAAATCAAGGAAGAAGGAACACCTTGTTTTGCAATGATGTCAGTACCAAGGCAAGAAGAAGAGCCCACTATAGATGGAAAGGTAGAAAATAAAAGGGTGATAGTCCTTGAGGAGGTGAAGGAAATGTTAAGTGAATACAAGGACATAGTTGAAAAAGAGTTGCCAAGGACCTTACCACCAATAAGGGAGATAAGCCATTGCATTAACTTCAGTCCCAGTGTCACCTTACTGAACAAACCAGCCTACAAAATGACTCCCCAATAAAATGAGGAAGTTGTAAGGCAAATCAAAGAGCTGCTTAATAAAGGTTTGATAGGGAAGAGCTTGAGCCCTCATGCAGTCTCGACTATCTTGGCACCAAAGAAGGAAGGAACATGGAGATTATGGACGGATTCCCAAGCCATTAACAAGATAACCATCAAGTATAGATTCCCTATGCCTAGAATAGAAGATTTGCTTGATAGTTTAGGAGGTGCAAGATATTATGCCAAGATAGATTTAAAAAGTGGTTATCACTAAATAAGGATTAGATCATGTGATGAGTAGAAAATTGTTGTTAAAACAAATGAAGGATTGTATGAATGGAGGGTGATGCCATTTGGGTTGTCAAATGCCCCTAGCACTTTCGTGAGACTCATGAATGAGGTGTTGAAGGAGTTAATTGGTAAGTATGTCATAGTATATCTAGATGACATCCTAGTGTTTAGCAAGACAAAGGAGGAGCACCTAAAACATTTGGATATGGTCTTAAGAAGGTTGAATGAAGAGAAACTAATTATAAACATGGAAAAGTGTGTGTTTTTGCAAGAAGAGCTGACTTACCTTGGGTTTGTGATTTCTAGAGGAAATCTGAAAATGGATGTTGATAAAGTGAATGCCATTCTCATGTGGCCAACTCCTAGAACAATTGGTGATATAAGGAGTTTTTCATGGCCTTGCTACCTTTTATAGGAATTTTATCAGGAAATTTATCCAAATTTGTGCTCCCATGTTAGAGACCATCAGGGGTGGACAAAAGTGGAAATTTTCATGGACGAAGGAGGTAGATGAAGCATTTGAAATGTTGAAGAAAAAGGTATCCCAACAACATGTTCTTATCTTACCTAATTTTGACAAAATATTTTAGATTGAATGTGATGCAAGTCATTTGGCAATAGATGCAATACTCGGCCAGGAAGGTAGACCAATTGCATTTTTTAGTTAAAAGTTGAATGATGCTAAAAAGAAATATTTTTCCTATGATTTGGAGATGTATGCATTAGTTCAAGCACTAAAGAAGTAGAGGCACTATTTTCTTCCCAAAGAGTTTGTTGTGTATATAGATAATCAAGAACTAAGCTTCCTAAATAGTCAAGTGAAATTGAGCCATAAACATATGAAGTGGGTTGAGTCCATTTAGGCCTACACCTTTGCAATCAAACACAAGAAAGGTGTCTCAAACAAAGTTGTCGATGCTCTTAGTAGGAGAGTACTAACAATTTCAGAAATACAATTGGAGAGTGTAGGAGTTGATTCCCTCAAGGGCATGTATGTTGCATATGAAGATTTCAAAGACATCTACAAGGTATGCACTGAGTTTGGTAGCGGGTATCATTTAGAGTATTCTAATTATTTGATTCAAGATGGTCTTCTTTTCAAAGGATGCTAGTTATGCATCCCAAAATTTTCAATGAGGGATAACATAATTAAGGAGAAGCATAGTGGTTGCATGGGAGGAGACTTTGGAATAGACAAAACTCTTGAGTTGGTAAGAAGATTTTATCACTGGCCTAAATTGTAGACAAATGTGAGAAAAATTGTGGATTCATGTGTGGTGTGTCAAAAGGCCAAGGGGACAACAACAAATGCAAGACTATACTAGCCATTGCCCATTCCTTCAAGACCTTGGGAAAGTGTGAGCATGAACTTTGTGATGGGTTTTCCAAGATTTAAAAAAAAATTGATAGTGTTTTTGTGGTTGTTGACAGGTTTAGCAAGATGGCACATTTCTTGCCATGCAAGAGCACAAGTGATGCTACATATGTTGCAACCCTTTTCTTTAATGAGGTTGTGAGAATACATGGTCTACCCTTGAACATTGTGTCAGATAGAGATGTGAAATTTGTAGGACATTTTTGGATGACTTTATGGAGAAATTTGAGCACAAACTTGTCTTTTAGTTCAGCTTATCATCCCCGAACAGATGGCCAAATAGAAGTGGTCAATAGGTCACTTGGAAACCTATTAAAGTGCCTCACCAAGTAGCATGGTGAAAAGTGGGATTCCATCATCTCCCAAGAAGAATATGCCTATAATCACTCTATTAATAGGGGTATAGGAAGAAGCCCTTTCCAAATTGTCTATGGGTTGAATCCAAGAGGTGTGTTGGAATTGAGAAACCTACCCTCAACTGAACATATTAGTTCTTGTGGAGAAGAATTTGTTGTAGGGATAGATGAGATTCATGACCAAGCTAGGATGCAATTGTAGAGAAATGCAAAGAAGTACAAGGTGAAGGCTAATAGGAGAAAGAGAGATGTGCAGTTCCAAGTTGGAGACATGGTATGGGCAAATCTAAAAAAGGTGAGATTGCCAAAAGGGAAACACACAAAGTTCATGATGAGGAAGGTTGGACCCTGTCAAATACTCAAGAAATTTGGGAACAATGCATATGCAATCTAATTACCTTCAAATATAGGTATATCCCCAATCTTTAATGTTGCAAATTTGACACCATTCAAAGGTGCATGGCAGGAAGATGGTACATTCCCAGTGGAAGATGTTGTCGACATCCTGAAGGAATTTTCAAGTTAGGGGCCACCCAAACTTGAAAGGATCTTGGACACCAAGGTTGTGAGGAAAACTAGGAACAAGTTCAACAAACAATACCTTTTACAGTGGCAAGGACTCCCTAAGAAAATGTAGTATGGATGGATGAAGACAAGATGAAGACACATGGGACTACATTGCAGGAACTCATCTCAAGTGGACTTGAGATTCAACAACCTGGGGAGTATAGTGAAGGAGCACCCAAAGACACAAATGAAACCTAAAGAGTTGGATATCACCCATGAGGTGAAAATGTAATGACCTTGTTACATTGACATCATATGTAGTAGGTTGATAGGTTTGTGAGTCAATAAGACCCAATTGATGTAAGGCATTGTCATGGTTGCATTTTATGAACCACCATGGAAAAATGACCATGAGGGTCAGTATGAGTCAAGACATGAGAAAAAAAAAAAATATTGGTCTTAGAAACATTAGACAAACCCTTGGAATAGGTTGAATATGCCTTGGAGTCGCCAAATTGGAAAGTTGCAAGTTGACAACTTTTGTTGTCATTGCAAAATATTGTAAACAGGGGTAACTAATCCTCCAATGGTTCCAAAGTTGAAAAGTGGTTGGAAATAATTAGGGAGGATATATTAGGCCCACTTGGATTGATTCAAGGGTTGTTGTTGAAGTTGGTGATGTTTTGGAGTTTTTGGAGCAATACAATATACTTGGAGTTTCCAAAAAATCTATGTGTTTGAAGTTCATTTCTGACCTGTACAGATTGGTGGATGCCTAAACCAAATTGGATGAGTTATGGAAGTATATTACCTTTAATTTTTATCAATTTTTAGGTCTTATAATAATTGGTTTGTAGAGATTTATCAAAACCTATCTGGATTGGTCACAAACCCTGCTAGCACCTTGGGTTTTACTGTAAAAATGCCTTAATCTGACATTTTCACTAGAGGACCATACAACCTATGGGAAAATATTATAGGGGCCATTGTACCATAATATTTTGGTTTTGTTTTGCAAGGAGGATCCAAGCCCGAGGAGATTGAATTGACCCTAGGTGGGCATCTCTATGTGATCACTTGAACTATAGAAGTGAAAATCACTTGCAGTAGGGAAAGGAGATGGGATCAAGTCCTAAAACATTGGATTTGGTGGTTTGACATCTTAACTCACCTTTAAAAAGTGTTTTTTAAGTCAAGGAACTAATATAAGGGGTACTTGCTTTGTAAATTAGGCCTAATTAGCTTAATTAGGTCTGTAAGGATAGTAAGGGCATAGACCTTTAAAATTGGGGTTAGAGCCTAAGCCTTTGGGGACTTGTGTAACTTGATAAAGGGTATCTGAATATTTCCTTATTTTATCTTTTCCCTTGGAATTTATTTAGTTGTGTGGGAAAAACTCAACTGGTAGGGCTACTAGACAAATAGAACAGTTGTGAGACAAGTACCCCCTAGCACATTTGACCATCAAACCTGATGGATTTTTTGAGTTGGTTGGACCACCAATAGACAAAATCCAATAGTTTTCCATCCCAATGGTACCAGAAGATTGTCTACCATTCACACAAGGGTTGAGAGTTTCCATTCCACCAGTACTAGAAGATACAAATCCTTTATGGGTCTTGTCACCCAATTTATTGTGTGAGTTGAGAATTGGGTAGGTGTGTTGTTTGAAACCTTGAAAAAACAAAAAAAATTGGTTTGGACATATTAGTTGTGGGTGAGAGAAGATTATCACCTAGTTTGTTGTCTAGTTCTACATCACTCCTATTCATCATTGCTTGAAAGAGGTAATCAGTTGTTAGGACCGTAACATTCAAATATGAAATTTAATGACTACTTTGTGCCAACCCACCACATACATACATGCACTTAATGATCCAAATTTATCATTAAAGTCTAGATTTATGTTATATTTCATTCCACTATGATCTTTCTATTCTCTTGTATTATTCTAGTGTGCTCTATATAACTTTTGCAATTTGCATTTTTCAGTTATTAGGGTTTTGCACAATAGTGATTATACTTTCTTTTTTCTACAATCTCTATGAATTCTTTTAGAACTCTGGCCTTCTATATTATTGTATTATAAGGGATTTTCAAGTAGGCATTTCTACAAAGTTAAAATTTTAAAACCCTAGGGGTTATCTGTATTTGTCTATCTAAAAACCTTGAGCTTAGAAAATGGTTGAATCATCCAGCCAGGGCAAGAGGAAATTTTTAAAAGATATCATTGCACAACTTTCGGGATCAATTGAGACTCAAAGGAGGTCCAAGCCTAATGCTTAGCCAGATGAGTTTATAATTTACTATACAAATGAGAGCAGGGACCCTATAATTGATCCCTAGGGATTTAGCCTCTGGAGGAGGGGTTATAATAAGAAAAAGGAATTGATGCATATGTGTAACATTTGGAATCTCAATTTGGGAAGCCTGATTGTCTCAAATGTATTTGTGAATATTGATTTGATTATTGTAATTTCTCTTAATTACAAGCCTGATGGGAGAGAAATTTTAGCTAAGGATGGAGGGAGACTTGTGGATATCACCAAAGAAGTGATTGAAGAGGTTTTGTATGCTTAATGTCAATATTGACTGGCCCAGCAATCTTGAGGAACTAGAAAAGGGGTATAAGACACATGAGAGCCTATATAGAGAAAAATTTAACCTTTAGGCTCCAACACTTGAAGAGGGATGAAAGGGCCTTGACTTCAAAGGGCATTACACCCTATAATATCAACATGTTTGCTAGATATTTCAAAGATACATATAAATGCTCTATGTCAAGTTTGTGGGGTCAATGCTTGAAATATGATCCATAATTGGATGCTTGTCTTGTGCATTGATATTCAATGTAGGGATATAAATAGGCCTTTTGATTTTGTAATCTTGTTGGTTGAGGGGTTTCATAAGGACCTTTGTGATTTGAAGAAGGGACCTTAATTTAACATTAGGTATTATTCTATCCTACCGCATGTTTTATCGTATAAATATCTTAAAGTTTGTCACCCTGATTTGAAGGTAGTGCCAATTCTAAAGGATGAGCCAATTCGTTTGCAAGAATGGACATATATTTGGGATATGTGTTTAAGGGAATCTAGTTATATTGCATTTGAAAATTATATTTTTAGGAAATTGTTGAGTATCCTCTAGGGGGAGGTATGGTGGGGTCTAAGTAAGGAAGTAAAGGAATTCCTAAGGCCTAAAGACATCTTTCCTAAGTTAGGCTTTGACCACAAATAGGGGTCATGGTTTTAATTTAAGGACCATACAATTATCAAATTCTTTGGTAGCCCTCTGGTCCTCACATTCCTTCCTATAACAATGCTTAACAAGGTTGGTTTTTTTAAAATTACGCATCAATTAGTTGAGGTAGAGAGATCCATTGTTGGGGGATCTCACAAGAAGGGCTCAATTCCCCCTTCACTGGTTAAAGTGGGAATGTACCATTTCACTAATAGAAAAGATTATGATATTTTGGATGCTACATTGAATAGATATGATCTCTCTAGGGCCAAGTATAGGTACTATGATTCAGAGTGGTTTGTGCAAGGTCTTGGAAAAGAAAAGACCCAACACCATCAATGGGATGATTAGAAAGAACTCATAAGGAATTCTTCTGATTATCGTGAGGTCCTAAAGAGGAAGGAGAGATATTAGTGTTAGGATTCCCACAGATACTGAGAGGGGGGATGAATCAGTATCTAATTGGTTAGAGCAATTTCTTAACTTAAAACATGCAAAACATATTAATACTGTATACAGGTAAATAGAAAGTAATGCAATAAATAGAGATAACAATAACCACATGAAAAGCACACCATAACACAATATTTTAGCAAGGAAACCCAGTGTGGTAAAAACCTCGGTGGGATTTGTGACCCACAATATTCACTTACTAGCCAATAAGAGAATATTACTACTACAATA
Source organism: Cryptomeria japonica (assembly GCF_030272615.1). Taxonomy (NCBI): domain Eukaryota; kingdom Viridiplantae; phylum Streptophyta; class Pinopsida; order Cupressales; family Cupressaceae; genus Cryptomeria; species Cryptomeria japonica. Next base: position 353,415,192 of record NC_081411.1, on the reverse strand, counting down.
GGGGCCTGCACATGCAAGAAGGCCAAGTGCCTAGAGCTCACTGCTCAAATACAAAATAGGAAGTCTCACTAACTTACAAAATGGATTATATAAATATAGTGTCTTGTACTGCTTCAAAATAGCATCTATAATACCAGATCCAGTACCGGTTTCTGCTCTGCTTCTTACATAAACCCTTGACCTATAATTCACATAATAGGTCTGTCGTATTACCTTCCTTCACTCTTACAATAAATGTTCTACAATGATCTCTTATATGTATGAGTCATTTTACAACGTTACCAAGTTGGCTTAGAATGATTTTACAATATTAAACAAAATATATTGCAACAAAAATCCTATCGGCCTCTGTACCGGTATGCTTCCTTTCACTGTCGGTGCTAGTGGTCTGAGTGTCAGTGGAATGCCTTGCCGATGACATGGGATTGTAAGGTTGCCATCAATGACAAAACCTTCAATCACCTACAATGTATCATTGGAGTGTGCATTTGCTTACAATGTCCCCCTTTGGCATTGATGGCAACACTCATGAGAAAATTCAAAAAGTGTAGTCCAAAAATATGTTACCAAAAATGTGTGAACTCCCCCTAAGCAGATGAGTCTTTAGCTGATTATTTTCTCATACCACTACTCCCCCTTTGGCATCAATGACAAAGGTTGTCAAAGTGTCAATAGAGTATGGTTTCCTGTCTCAACCTTGTAACCAGGTGGTTACAATTTGAAAAAGATCTGCCAAAACCAAATTTAGGCTTTCAAGAAACTTTTTACTGTCTTTTATTGTTGCCTCTATTCTGTGAACTATACCGGTGAGGTGTTGTATTTTCTCTGCTGGTGTTTTCTGTCCTTGAACTAATGCATCAGATATTTCTTTCCTTAAACATGCGAGGTAGTCCAACTTTGGACTTAATCTCCATTTTAGATCCTTAGCCTTACTTTTTATTTTCTCCTTTTCTCTTTCTAGCTTTAGTAACTCTTCCTCAAAACCTATTATCTTTTGCTCAAAAATTGATAATGAATCAGATGAATTAATAAAATTGTCAGCTAGCTTATTAATTTCCTCCTGTATCTTGCTCATTTTCTTGTTTGTCAACTGTCAAAAATTTTGTCTTACAAGTGTCTGTACAAAGTTTTGAACTCCTTAAGTGTGCTGCACAGTTTTGGTAGAAGTGTGTCAAACTACATTGTACACTTCTTTATTTGTTCCTCAAAGAATTTTTCTTTTTCTTTCTCTAACCTCTCTTTGAATGCTTCTTCCTTTATTTGCTCAACTATCACTGTGTTGTCAGTAATATACCTAGACAAAGTGTCGAGTTGACTCAAAGAATCCTTATTATCTACATTGCATTTTGGAGCTATCATCTTCAAAATTGGAATTGTGTCATCTATAGCTTTATATGTCTATGAACTATAATCTGTTATTTTCTTTATAGAATCTAAAAGAACTTCAATTACATTTGTTGATTTAAATCCTGCAGTTGAAGGGTCAACACTCTGAATTCCGCCCGTGGGAGCAATATCCTTTCTTGTAGTGACCTCTGGTAGGTCAATCTATGTTTCCATTTCCTTAAGAAAAGGTTTTTGTTGCTCTCCTATTGCTGGTGGCACTGTTTCCACATGAACCTGTTGATGAGAGGGAGCCTGTTGCTCTATGTTACCATCTGCTAGTTTTCCTTGTGTGTTATCTGTTTCATTATTTATCAATGGCTCACTAGCCATATCTATCTTAGCAGTTGTGTCCTTGTCTATCATAATGTTGACTTTCTGAGTATCAACAACAACTATGTATAGTACCTCAGAATTAGGATTTGTATCCTCTTGTGATACATCCATACTCTCATCAGCCAGTTGATCTTCAGTTGTTGTTACCGGTGGAGTAACCAGAGGTGGTGGGGATAAATTATCTCTTAGTTTGATGCTTGGAGGTCCACCAACCTTTCCTTTTCCCTTATCCTTGTCCTTCTGATATACCTTGATTGGTTTAGGGTTTCTATACTCTTCCTATTTTTCCTTCTCAACAAGGAATATATCCCATGCATTTTTAGTTTCCTCTGCAACCTCATTTACTATTCCAACCATTAGTGCAATATGTCGGTGTGTAGTAGAGAATACTAACCAGTTAGCCTCTGCAATTAGATCATCTATTTCTTTTGGAGAGTTAACTGGGTAGACAGCAAGTAATTTTTCAACTTTTAATTTCTTGTCAAGCTCTACAACAACTTGTCTTCTTGCTTCCAGTCTCCTGAATAGTTCATCTGGTAGTTCATCTACAACTTGCATCAAGAACTTCTTGTAGATATCCAAGTGTAAAATAACACTATTTTCAACCTTTTCTTTATCATCAACTGATAGTGAGTCATATAGTTTGTTGATGTTTTTAAGTTGTCGTTCTTCTATGATTTCATCCAATAGTATGTCAATCAGAGTAATATTTTGTTGAGTCCTTTTCTTTGGTGTCAACTTCTTCTTCTTAGGAGTTATCTTCTTGACTGGGGGCCGCACTGCCTATTGTTTTTGCCTGGTTCTTCTAGGTGAAGGAGTGGATACCGGTGAAGAATCCCTTTTCCTTACAACTCTTTTAAATGTTGCAGACATATCACTCTCTAAGGAAGTTTCTACCGGTGAAAGGTGAGTTTTAGGCTGTAATGCTTCTAACTCATCTTCAATGGTTTTGGTTTTCTTGAGTACATCTTCCTTTATAGCCTTTGCCTACCGAGATCCCCTTCTTACTGTTGCCTCAACCTTCTTTACATTTTTCTTTGATTGGATCTATTTTTCAATGGTTTCAGCACTACCGAATACCTCTTCCTTAGGTTCCTTGGGTGCTTCCAGAAGGGTTTTTGCATATGTTTCAATGATGTGGTCATCGGTCTCATAACCCATTTCAGTAACAAAAATATTTCTTGGGATAACTACTTCCATTTAGATATCATCCTTCTTGATGACAAAACATATCTCATCCTTGTATTTATTTACAATTTCCTATGACAGTCTGACTCTAGCTTTCATCTGGGCCTTCAATGCTAGAAAATACTCATTGATATTCTTCTCTTTTTTTTCACCCATATTGTTCAATAAGTCAGATAACTATTTCCCTACTTGTATGTCAAATCCAAGGTTCTTGTTGCCTATACTGGGCACATGTTTCATTATATGTAGCATTAAACATACAAGTAAATTGCCAAATCTAAATGTCCCTTTCTTATCCTTCTTGATCTTTCCCAAATTGTCAATAAGTTCATCCTTTAACCATTCACATACATCAATTTTCACATTATCTTTAACCATATCATGAGCACTTTTTATGCATAAGCTAGAAACTGAGTTAAGTCTGTTTGCATGAGTTATTTTGTAACCTAGAATCATGCTAATGAATCTCACGTTTATGTTAGTTACATCATTCACCCTTAAAGACCTTTTGTCAGATGTTGCACCTGTTAGGTTCATTACCAAGTCATTTGAGACCTTCTTTGTCTTGTCTGGTCTGTTACCGATGGAAGGTAACCCTGTTATAGCTTTCACAGCTTCCTTGGCAATTTTATGAACTGAATCTAGCCAAAAGAATGCACCATATACCCTGCTCAATACTATCCTAATAACTTCCTTAGGGAAATCTGGAATGCTAAGGATTTCAGTGAATCCTAGGGTTTCAATAATCTTGTGTTCAGGTTTCACATTACTGAAATCATCACATATGACAGTCTTATACATGTTCTCAATTTCCTCATTGCCTAATTCTTCTATGTGGCAATGGATATACATTCTAGGGTCTTCTGCAAAAACAACTCCTTTGGGGATTTGGGAAAATGCACCAACATTATCATCCTTTTTAGCTATCTCAAGAACTAACTCAAATACGGGCCTAGGGCATTTGATTACCTCGACTATAGTAGGGTTTTCTATGAATTCAGGTACAGAAGATGATGCCATGATTATAAATACCTTATTCTGTCTTTGGAAAGATTGATTGCTGAAATGCTTTGCCTCTTTGCTCTAAATGCCTTATCTCTAGAAATTTCACGCTCTTCGAATGTTTGAATGCTCGATGAAGTAAAATGGAGCCAAAATCACTAATTTATGTGAGATTTTGCCAAGATCAAGAGCTCAATGAAATGTACAAAATAGAGACATAATACGGGACAAGAATAAACTGTATTCTCATTAATAGAAAATGATCAATAACAATGATTCAATAGTTGTTACATACAATGTAGATGAGCCTGCTTATATAGGCAAGGCTAGGGATATGTGAGCACACAAACATGACATGTGGCTCAATAAGAAACAAGGGTAGGTAGGAAATAGGTGTGGGTAGGTAGGAGAAATAATATAATAGTCCACATGAGGTGGATCACCCACTGAATGTGGAGTGTAACAACAAGAGTGAAGTGTAACAACAAAATCAACACCATAAAAGGTGGAATTTCTCCTACACACACTATCCCAATGTGGCACAAACACCCAAGTGTCTCATACCCAAACTACTATGAAATGCATTATCCTAAGTAAACTTAAGTAAGTGTAATAATATCCATGATGAATAATTATTTACACCAACAATTTATAATGTTAATTCGCCAACTACCACATTTGATGCATGTTGGTTAAGTAGTCACTTAACTTTATTTTCCAGTATAGAAGTAATTTCTACTTCTCACCATCAACCAAGGGAATGATAGCATGATTTTTATTTGATTGCTAAACCCTCAAAAGAATTTATTCTTCTGGTGGAGTGTTGCTTGGTTCTACCGATGGAGGAGTATTCCTAGCACTATTCAGGTTTGACTTTCTAATCCATTGTTTTGAGAACTCTTGCTTAACTTCTTCAACTTTTTCTTTTCCTTTCAAACTAGAACCTTTGTTGTCTGCCGATGGTGCCTTACTTCTGCATAATTTTGCAATATGTCCAATCTTGTTACAAGAATAACAAGTCACATTATTTTTCTGAATAGCCTTCCCATAACCTATGCTGGTTTGTATTCTACATTGATTAGATAAGTGTCCAAATCTTCCACAAACATAACATCTTACATTCATTCTACATTTTTTCAGAGTTATGACCAATTTTGTTGCATTTTGAACATTGACTAGTGGGTGCATTGGTATTCTGATTACTTCTAGATCTACATTTATATGACCATACTTGTTCCAGTTAAAGTATTTGCCATTGAATTTATAAGAAGTAGGTTGTCTTACCGGTTTGCTATGATCCTGTGTGTTTGCAGTACCAGAGCTTTCTCCAACTTCAAAGCCAATTCCACAAGTGTCACCTTTAGGTTTTTGATTCTTCAGCAAGTTACCAAGTTCTTCTAAGCTTTTCTTGAATTTCTCTTTATGCTGATTTGCAGTATCTAGTTCTCTTTCTAAGATTTCTTTCTGCCTCATCAATTCATTTGAGTCATTCTGTGCATGCATCAAATATGTCTTCAACAAATCATTTTCATAGCTAAGTCTTGTGTTTTCATTTGCAGCATCACTTAGTCTTCTAGTCAAATCTTCTTCATTCTTCTTTCTATCTTCAATTTCCTTACAAACTCTCATAGTCATATCCTGCATCTCATTCTTTATTGTCATGTTCTCTTGCTTCAGCTTGTTTATCATATCATTAAGAGTTTCCTTTTCATCATTCTCAAATTGCATCTTTTCACAAAGTTATCTTCTCTTGTTTCTTGCAATAGTAAGATTTACTTGAAGTGCTTGAATAATATCTTGAGCTGCTTTTAGATCATCTTCAAGTTTGATATTTTTCAATTTTTCTCCATCATAGTCTGGGAGAGCTACTTCAAGTTGCTTCATCAATTTTTCCATCTCTACCGGTGTCAAGACCTTCCTCAAGCTGTTAGGCTTATGAAAATAAAGGACCAAGCTCTAATACTAATTGTTAGGATTCCCACAGATACTGAGAGGGGGGCGTGAATCAGTATCTAACCAGTTAGAGCAATTTCTTAACTTAAAACATGCAGAACATATTGATATTGTATACCGGTAAACAGAAAGTAATACAATAAATAGAGATAACAGTAACCACATGAAAAGAACACCATAACACAATATTTTAGTGAGGAAACCCAGTGTGGGAAAAACCTCAGTGGGATTTGTGACCCTCAATATTCACTTGCTAGCCAATAAGAGAATATTACTACTACAATAGGGGCTTGCACATGCAGGAAGGCCAAGTGCCTAGAGCTCACTGCTCAAATACAAAATAGGAAGTTTCACTGACTTACAAAATGGATTATATAAATCCAGTGTCTTGTACTATTTCAAAATAGCATCTATAATGCCAGATCTAGTACCAGTTTCTGCTCTACTTCTTACATAAACCCTTAACCTATAATTCGCATAATAGGTCTGCCTTATTACCTTCCTTCACTCTTACAAAAAATGTTCTGCAATGATCTCTTATATATATGAGTCATTTTACAATGTTACCAAGTCGACTTATAATGATTTTACAATAATAAACAAAATACATTACAAAAAAAATCTTGTCGGCCTCTATGTCGGTATGCTTCCTTTCACTGCTGGTGTCGATGGTCTGAGTGCCAGTGTAGAGTCTAATCTTGCTAGTGCCGATGGAATACCTTGTCGATGACATGGGATTGTAAGGTTACCATCAATTATAAAACCTTCAATCACCTACAATGTCTCATTGGAGTGTGCATTTGGCAACAATTATAAGATTCAATATGAGGAGAACAAGAAGAGAAGAGTTGATGGTTTATACTCCCTTGCATGGGAATAACTCGTAATACCAAAAGCAAGGATGAGAAATATTTTTAGTACTTATATTATTGTAGATAATATTCCTTTGCACCATAAAAGGCCTAGAGTAATAGAACCCAAAGTTCAACAAGTGGAAGAGGAGGAACTTGATTCTCCTTAGTCTATTTTTTCTCCTATTTGCTCTATTTCCCCTCCACCATCACCTCCACCCAACTTTGATGAGTCACAATCCATTCCTGCCACTATTGAGACATCACAACCCCCATCTCAAGAGCCCCATCCACCACCAATATTTTTTGTTTAAGCTTCCATGAAGAAGCCTGTGGTTGTTTCTTTTCCTCTAGTGGATAATCTCTCCTTGTCCTAGGGAGCCCTAGAGCTATCAATCCCTTGAAAACTTTTTCTCCTAGTAGAGACATCCCTTTTCAATCTTATGAAGGATTTGAATATAAAGGAGAGGAAGCCTTGCCTCCAAAGAGATTTGACACCAGACTTGGTGTGAGGATTAAAGACCCCTCTCAAGAATGGGCCCTTGATGCATTAAAGTTAGGAGGGGACCTCACTAATGATATTAGGCTTAATGCTTGTGAGGAGTTTATGGATTATGATGATTACATTCATACAAAGGATTTCTGACAATTCATGATAAGGAACATGGTTGAGGAGATGGATAGAAGAAGAGGTATTTAGCTTGACCAATTGGGGTAGGAAGGGAACAAGATGAACTCTTGAGAAGTGCAAAGGAACAATTAGCCATCATGACCCCTAATATGAGAAGACAGGTGTTAAGGAAAAGTGGTTTACTTCTTGAGGGATGGGACATTTCCTTTTCTATTTCTTTTGAAACCTTGAGAATAAGGCATGATGTTGATTTACAAACCATGGATCTAGAGCAGAGACATAAAGTACTTTCTGGTACTATCTTTTATGATCATTTAGATCAGCTTGCTATTTGGTGTTTGCACCCAGTCACATAGAAACCTACATTGAACCAAGAGATCGGCAGACTCTTTTGTAGTATTATTGTTAAGAGAGTGGCAAACACTTCTACCATAGAGGTTATAGATATGACAATGCACATGGCTAAGTCTTCCCATATGGTGGCACTTAAAAATGATGAAGAACTTCACATCCTGAGAGACAAAATAAAGCAGTTTGAGGAAAAATTATATTTAGGACCTACATATACAAGCCTCCAACTTTGTAGAAATATCCTTCTAAGGAGGGTATGTGATTGAGAAATGATCTAGCTCATGATAGATTAGACATTTCAAAGATGAACAATGAGATTGATCAATTGAGGTTAGATGCCTCCAGAATAGAGAGGAAAGCAGTCATAGAAATGACAAAGGATTTGTTGAAGTCTAAATCTGATGCTCATATTGACCATGGAGATGCAGAATGGGATGAGCATAGGGAGCTTCTAGTGTTTTATCAAGAACACCTGAGATGACAAATATTTATTGCTTGTTCTATGTCAATCTTGGGCAAGATGATCACAGTGTTGGAATTTGTTTTGGTTAAGCCCTTCGCTCCTCATCTATGTGAAATTATGATGGTTTTGAGGTTAGGACACTCTGATAAAACAACTGTTCATCACTCACAGGATGTATACTTAGAAGATCAAGTTAGAGCTATCAGGTTTCTAATGTCTTGTCACCTATCATATGTCAACCTTGTTTGACATAGATAGGAGAGATTCTGAAGGGAGAAAGGTATTGAGGTCAAAATAAAAATGGAAAGTAGAAATCATAACCATTTTGGATCCAATGTTGGTTGATATATTTTATAATGACATGCGGATAGTGAGGAATTTGGGGACTTACATTGATGAATTATTAAAGATTGGCAGTGGAATGAAAAGAGTGGAGGTAGCACAGACTTCAATAGATTATGAAGGCTACTAGATACACATCAGAGGACTTCAACAACTCAAGCAAAATGGATTGTGAGCTTCTTAATCTTTTTCTTTCTCAATTTATATATTTTAAATTTTTGAATTATGCAAGTAGTCATTGTTTCCCACCTTTTTTGAATTTTTACTTTTTCTTGTTTCCTTGGTATGTATAGAGGCAAAAGGATTTTCTATTTTGATTAGGTGGCCAACTTATGACATTCTTTGAGAATTTTTACTTATGATCTCATTTTTTAATGTATATATTTTTAAAAGATATGGTAAGTTTCTCTTTGTCCATGTGTATTTAATAGGTCCACAGGGTTATTTGATTCTCAATCTTGCTAAGAGATCTCATGTGAAGAAAAGGAGAGTTCCAAATCATTTACAATAGCTACCACCTATGGAGAGAAGAGGGATAATGTTTGTCCTTCTCAAAAAATCCAAAAAGTTGTTTGTCTTATCTGTCACGTGGTTGCCTACTTTTTGAGATTGTAAAAGGCCCAAAGCTTGTTGCATCATTAATTTTTCTATACAAGGATATTCAAGGCCTTGTGTCGACTCTCTAGGTTTAGATTAGAAGTATTATTCAAGTCTTGTAAAATCATTTTCACTAAGGGTGAACTTGCACACAAAAAGTCCAAAGCTTCTGCAATACAGTATTATTTCAAGTTTCATGTCCTATCTGTAGTCTTTTTCCAATGGATATGTGAACTACTATACAATTTAATAAACATCTTTAACTCTAATTCAATGATTTCCATGTTTTTCTCATCATATGTTCTCCAAAATCTTGTTTAATCAATGAATGAAGGATTTTTTTATTTCACCTTTGCATTGTGTTGTTGATTGTGTATGAGTTTTGGCTTCTTCTTCTAAAGTAAAAGATTAAAGTTCTTAAGATCATTCACGGGGATTTTGTAGAGATTATATTTGATTGTGATACATATGTGAATTCATTATTGTGCTATGACTAATATCAAGAGTTAGTTATACAAGGCTACAAATGTTGCAGTATTTTCATATTCTATATTGTGATAATGGTTCATATAGCCTAATGGATAGGCACTAGTTATATTATCTATATTGCTAACCTTGGCATCCAAAGATAAAACAAAATTACTGCAACTTACGATTGGTTCTTATTTTAAATTTTAAATTTTCAATATTAGGATTAACCACTTCTTAAAGTGATTCAGACTATACAAGTCAGGGATAGAAGCCATATCCAGTCAAGTTTGAAGTATCTTTGATTGTCGTATGAAATTGAGAACATATTTGATTGCAGTACTAAAGAAAAGGAATTAGGACTATAAAGTATTACTAAAAAGGTCCACCCACCTCAGTCCAATGGAGCCTAAAGTGAAGAGGATGTAGCTAGCCTCTTATCCCTAGTAATTATCTTGTCAATTGGCCACTGATCCAAACCCTTGAAAATTGAAGTTGGCTACTTATAGAGGTCATTTGGAGATATCAGTTGGAAATGCCAACAATGGTAATGATAATAAAAGATGCATGGACTAAAAATCATATGCATATGACCTATTTACATATGCAGATGATGATGATGATGATGATGATGATGAAAGATATGTATATACTAACAAATCTTATGTGTATGACCTACTTATATATGCAAATTATGATGATCATAATGAAAAAGATGCATAGACTAGCAAATCTATGTGTATGACCTACTTATGTATGCAAATTATGATGATCATTATAAAAAAGATGCATAGACTAACAAGTCTTATGCGTATTACCTACTTATGTATGTAATTTATGAGGTTGATGATGAAAAATATATTAAATTTGTGTGAATATTGTCATTGATATCAAACCTAGTGATCTCGTTAGGACATTGGAAGATCGGTATTTATGTGATATTAAGCATTAAGACATATATGGTTTACAAGAGCAGTTTCTAGAAGATCCCCTTCTCTAAAATCTTGTATTTTTCTTATCATGGTTTGTATCGTGTTCTGGTATTAGTTGTGTCTGTTGTATTGTTATTCGAATAGTTGTATTGCATTATGATTTATGAATCCTATGCTCTGGAATCTATGGAATATGTATCTTGAAGATGCAAATTGTTATGCTTGGAATTTGTGTCTATGGGTTTGGTGGACCCTTGTTTTGTTTTGGTGATTGAAGTAATTGAAGTGTGTGAAGGAAGCATGTAGAAGATAAATGAAGACCAACTTAGTTACTCTATTTTTGGTCATCTTTATTGGATAATGTGTTTATCTGAGAAATGCTTTATTGTATAAACCTTTTGTGTTTGGCCAACATATTATCTCGGTGTATGTTCTTACCAATATGTGTGTGTGTGTGTGGATGTATTAGTTGTGGACAGGAAAGCAATATAAGTATGTGAGAAGTGTGTAGTGTGAACAATGGAGTATGATGTATGTGTAAGAGCGAAGGTGTATGTGAAAAGGTGCAAGTGCAGTGTTGCAGTAATTCCTTATTAGAACTGTTGCAAGTAGTTAAATTGATAGAGTGCAGATAGTGTTGCAATAATCCTTTATCAGATCTACTATAGGCAAGTGTGGATAGGTTGGAGAGATCCCTTATAGGACCAGTTGTGAGTTGTTATCTGAGCTTATCTTAGAATTGACCTCATGCATTTGAAGATGTAGTTTTACTCAGTTTACTTATTTCTATTGCAGTGAGCATTGATTTGCATTGTAATCAGGCAATGAGCCATCTGTTAGTGAGCCACCCTTTTTGTAAACAACATATAACTAGTTATATTATCTTGAGAGTTAACCCTCTTCATGGTTTTTCCCATTTGGATTTTCCACATATAAAATATGGTGTCTATCTTGTGATTATGTTTTTCATTTATTCTGCATTTGTTGATTCATGATGATGAGATTAATTACTAAGGTTAAAATATTCATAAAATTTTAAGTGTTGTGGGAATACCGATTCATCTCTCCTCTCAATATTTGAGACCATTCAACCATTCAACCATTCAGCAATTGGTATTTGAGTGTGGTCCCTTGTGTGCTAGCTTAATCGCTTTAGGGAGTTCCTTATTGGTTGAATCATAGCACTGATGAGTATGATTGAACAATATCATCTAGGTGAGGAATTGAAGACAACTCTTGAAGATCTATAAAGTGTGTAATTAGAGAATAAAAAATTAAAATAAAATGTGAAGGTAGCAAATGAGTGTGTTGTGAAGTTGAGAGAACAGATTTGGAAGTTCAAATTGAGACATAAGGAAGTTAATAATCATTTAAAGTAGGTGAATGAAAAAGAACAAGATAGAAGAAATCGTGAAAGATTCAATTAAGCTAAAGGCTAAATAATGTGAGAAGCCAAAACAAGAAGTGAAGAAGCTGAAGGCAGAAAATAATGAATATGAATCAAGGTACTAATGAGTATGATAGAACAATATCATCTAGATGAGGAATTGAAGACAACTCTTGATGAGTATGAAAGTGTGTTATTAGAGAATGAAAAATTAAAAGAAAATGTGAAGGTAGAAAATGAGTGTGTCATGAAGCTAAGAGAACAGATCTGGAAGTTCAAGTTGAGACATAAGGAAGTTAATAATCATTTAAAGCAAGCGAATGAAACCATTAAAGATCTAATGATGAAAATCAAGGAAAAGAACAAGATAGAAGAAATCGTGAAAGATTCAATTAAGCTAAAGACTAAAGAATGTGAGAAGATGGAACACGAAGTGAAGAAGTTGAAAGAGGAAACTAAAGTTATTGAAAGAAACAATCTACTAGAAGACTTGATTAACATGCAAAAATCTCATGTAGATAAGACTGGACTAGGATTTCAAACTGGTGAATGCTCAAATCAGAATGACAAAGACAAAATCAAGGAAGTTAAGATAGAAGCAGAAAAGAAACCTGAAGATACAATCAAAATCTAGAATCAAAGACCTGCTACAAGAAGACCACTTGTTCATCAACCGAATGCACAAAGGTACCCATGATTTAATGGTTATTATTTTTAATGCAATAAATTTGGTCATAAGGCTATAGATTGTAGAAGCATTCAACATTACAATTGCAAGAAGTTTGGTCACAAAGAAAATTACTATAGGAATCATGTTGAGAGTGAAAATCATTACCTAGTTGGATTGAGTAGGATGAATAGTAATTGTAGAAACATAAAATTGACTAAATTAATATTTAATTAATTAACCCTTTATCACATGATTAATTTAATTAATCATATTGTCCTATCATTACCTTTAAAAATTGATTAAATTAATATTTAACTAATTAACCCTTTATCACATGATTAATTTAATTAATCATATCATCCTACCTTTAAATTAATTAAATTATATTTAATTAATATCTCCTTTCCATTTCTTCCAAATATTGATTTATTTCAATAAATCAAACTCACCTTTATAGAATATTCCATTTTATCGCCAATCCTAATTAGCTAATTTAAACCATGATTAATTAGGCTAACTTAGTGATTCCTAAAAACCTATCATCTAATCCCCTCATTATCCTAATTAACCCAAATCCTAATCATTGTTAGTATTTATTCAAATTTAAAATACTACACACCTACCCAAGTCACCTCACCCGTCCACATCACCTTTGACCAAGGGGTGCTCGCACATGTATGATAATTTCTCCTCCCCATGAAGTCGCCCTACACTTTCCTCTTTTGGCCCGTATGTCATAAACCCATTTTTCTAGCCCTTATACCTTTTCCACAAGTGCTTCCCCTTTTCAAATTCATGAACTTCCCAAGGTTGCTAACACATGTGTGAGCACACCTTCCCCTTTCCCCTAGGACAAGTGGGCTTCCCAAAGTTTATGCACACTGTTGAAATAAATTAACACTAAGAGGGGGGTGAATCAGTGTTTTGGTATTTAAAAAATTATTATTCTGATTCTTCAACCACCAGATGCAGATAACTGAAAGAAAAGTGCAAAAAAAAAAATCCAAATAAACATACAACTATAACACCAAGATTTTTTATGTAGAAACTCAGGAAGGGAAAAACCACGATGGGATTGAGTACCCACAATATTATTTTACTATGGTTAGTAGTAGAGCAATTTTACATAGAGGAATGCACTTGCATTTAGGTACATTGCTTAGAGCTCACTGCCTAATTACAAAAGGGCTACTACCCCAAAGGACTTAGTGTCCTACAAAAAAGATATAGAAGCTAATACAATGTGTGAACTAGAGTATAGCATCTACAAATACCTGAAATTAGTTTTGGTTAGGCTTGGGAATGATTTCTTGTTGTTGTTTTGATAAACTGCTTTGTTCAGCTCTTCTACCAAGTACTGAATTATAAACACTCAAGATCCATACTTGAAACTGTGCTCAATCGCACCAAACAAATTTCACATACATACAAAAATATCACCCAACACCAACTTATATATCCACACCACCAAAATTGCTCTCCCACAAGTTGGCTTCACAAAATATCAAAATATGAAACATGTAACTTCAAGTCAGCCCAAATCTTCACAAAACTATATACCAGATCCAAAACATATGATCACACACTTTCCATAAGTCAATCCAATTACCTTGAACTTACCAACAACCACCGGAATCACCTCAAGACATCTGGTCCACACTTGACACCACCAATTATGAAGATAACCCTATTTTACAACTCTACCAGATACTGGAGCTTCTAACATGCATAAGATAGAATACTGAAGGATAGAATTGTGTCATAATCTGCTTCCCATACTCAATCAACTTAACTTTGATCATCAAAACCAAAAACACATCACTGGAAAGGAGAACTGTTCAACACAACTATACGCTAAGAATTACCGACAGACTTTACTCAAGACATCCAGATAAGATCAACAGGCTGAGTTACCATCAATGACAACTCCTAAGAAATATCATGCACCAAACATCATCAATCTTCATCAAAGAATCACCGGACTATTATCATATGCCAACAATATCCCCCTTTGGCATTGATGGCAACATTGGGAAAAATGATAAGTATTCCAAAACTCCAAAAATCGCACACAATCTGATAATCTGAGTTATGTACACTCAACTAACTCCCCTTAAGAATGAGCATCATTTTTCACTTCTCTCTCCCAACAATCTCCCCCTTTTACGTCAATGTCAAAGGGTAGGAGTAAGCTAAAACTTATATACAAATAAATGCATTTAATTACTGTAGTGATGAACAGATTTTTTAGCCGCGTCATTCCTTGCAACCTCTAGTCTAAAATGTTTCCAAGAAAAGAGACTTGTGCCTTGATTTTGGTAAGCCTAATGGGAGTATCCATAACTCAAGAAAATTCTTCGTTGAGCTAACTTTTGTGCAAAGAAATGTTTAAAAAGACATATTTATAGCTGATTTCTAGCTCTCAGTAATAAAATCAAATTAAGAGCCAATGCCCTTGATCTTCGATGTGGTTTCCTTTCTCATTACTCGCACAAGTCAATGGAGTTGATCTTGAAAGTTGCGAATGTCCTGTCTAGAGCCTCGAAAAGAAAAATATGATACTTAGATGCCACATGTATTTTAGAGTACGTCATTCCTTAACCCAGTAGTCTGCAATTCTATTTTGGCTCATGCGAGTGTCGTTGGCTGTGTATTTTCTCTTAAATAAGGAGATTCAATCTGGACAGGCAAATCATCTCTAGTGGATTGGAATGATGACGTAGTGGGCTAATTTATTTTCAAAAATGCAAGTGGTGATGCTTCTTCCCATTTTATCATTAATGTTGCCCAGAAAATGAAGTGTCATATGTGTCAGCAGATGCCTATCATGAATGCATCCTTTTCACCCACAAATCTGGGCATACGATACATTTAAGGAAGAGAGCTTCAAAAGTGCATGTCATATTTGCAATTTGCATTCCCAGTGCCAAAAGTTATAGTGTCAGAAAAAGCTTGCCTACAAAAATGGAAATGGATACCATAGCCTCAAATCCTTCCCAGGGTGAAATGTGGGTGGACATATATGAGGAAATTTCATACACGTCCCACGCCATGCCCCCAAAGTGAGAATATCCTAGAACCAAACCCAAATCAAAGATAGTCACCCATGATTCCATGGCGGTGATTGATTCCTTAGAAGAGGTCATGGAGCCCGAACTACACAAACATCCAAGAGATCTCAGGGAGACTGTGTTCAGAAGAATGCTAAATCATATAAATGAGCCGCAGTCTACGGTGTTCAAATTTTGGAATTCTGGCACTCCTCAGTTCATGGTCCCTATGGTTCCACATTGTCCATAATTTGTGGTTGCATGCACAAGAATATTCATGCTAGACTCTCTTTCAATACAGGGATCCTCTCTGCGGATCATCATAACCCTAGAAGATATCTGAGACATGCTTTGCCCTAGAATTGACAGCACATAGGTGTTTGATAAAGATGCTATGGAAGACTATTGGAATTCTAGGCGAGATATTATCCCATTTTGTCAAGCTAATCTGAACCAAAGTTTGGTGGTCAAGCCTCCAAAGCTCCCTATCCACTATAGTGATTTAAGGAGCAATAATCTCAAAGATATCTCCTCTACCATTGTGCTCTTGTGCAGTCATGACAATGACCAAGAGATCACTGCTCCTATGATGGGTTTCTTATTCAAATGTCAGAAGTAGAAGGAGCCATTCCATTTGTACTTCTCTATGTTGATAGCCAGAGAAATGGTGAGGTAGTTGGTTGAATTTGAGCAATCACAGTGGTTCAGGTTTGCCTTATTCCTAGTTCATTTGTTCATGCACCAAAATGTCATTTTCTTTAGTCAATTCATGTCATTAACTACTCATTATGAGTTAGGAAATAGAATACCTGTGTCCGCCTAGACCCCCATACTATTAGCCACTTATGAAGTATACCAGTTTTTAGACTGTTTCCTAGATCCTGTCCTTCTCGATTTTGGTGTCATCCCTAAGGAGCCTCTTGCTCATTTTTCTCAAATCTAAATAAATTGGATGAGTAATGAACGCCCCCGCTACGACTAGTTCTTGGGTAAGGATTTATCTTTCGTTCAAGTACATGGATTCTCTAAGGAGACCTTCCACCTTCCTACCTACATTACTGAGAGAACCTTGGCCCTCAAGATATCATGACATCTGGTGGAAGTTGAAAAAGATATAGGGTTGGGAAAACATGATACATCTATAACTGAGGACCACAAAGTTATTGGCCCTATTATTCTTGAGCGAAGAAGCATCGCTAAGAGGGTCTTGACCTCCAAGCTAGTGCAACTAGGCTTGGTAGCATTGGATGATGTATGGAGCTATGACTTAGATGGTTGTCTATCCAGTAAACACAAGAAAAATGCTATTAAACATTTGTCATAGAACTCATGGGAGGGACACATCTTCCCGCTGGTGAATGACCCAATACTTTATGTGGGTCCTAGTTACTTTCCTATCATTGAGTTCCCCCCATCGTTGGATTTTCATCATATCTTTCAAAGGAACAATCTGGCTAAGCCTATTCCTCAAAGCATGTGGCAAGTCATGAAAAATGATCGTTGGCCGAAGAAGAAAATAAATTATTTTTGGATCTACCACCAAGAGACTAATTAGCCTAGGGCTAATCTAGGAAACACCCATTTTGATGAGCGTTTTGAGGAAGAATGGCATAATCATAACAAGTCAGAAGAAGAGACAAGTGACGAGTCCTCGCATGATGACTCCTCCTCTGAGGAGATTCGACCTCAGGAAGATGAGATTATAAATGTACAAGAGAAAGGTACCGAAGTTGACATTTCAGTTTATCTCGTTAGCTCAGTTTGGAGGCCCCATTCCCAATCCACCAAGAGATCAGCTGAGAAGCAGACACTCAATTCCCCTTCTAGGAAGAAACAATGTTTGGGTTCAACAAAGAAGGGTTCATTTTCTCAAGTCCATGTGGTTCCTCCAGCCCCTCTGCAACCGGTGGCTTCCCCGGTTCAGGTACGCTCTACTCTTCCCTTCCTCTCTACTCAATCTGTGGTTTCCTCAACACCCCAAGTTGCATTGATGTCTGCTCAGGTCCCTACTTCTCTTACATTAGCCCTCATCGAAATGCCGATTGAGCCTCAATTTGCATCGTCGCAGGTTGTTTCTTTGCTCCCTGCCCCTGATGTTGTATTTCCTGCAACATTTTTCCCATAGATTTCTGCTACAAGCACCATTTCGCATAGGCTTGGTTTTGGAGATTCCACTCCTCCCCTAAATATCAATACAACATCCGTTGATCTTTCTCTTTTAGGAGCCTCTCCTTTTGTGCCATTTTTCTCCCCAACTATGTTAGCACAACCCATTCAAACCACTTTTGGTGGCCCTGTTTCTCATTTCCCCTATGCCATCTTTCCTAGTGTAGCATTTGTAGGACAAGCCATTTCAGTCCCGAATACTTTTTATCAGCAAGTTACCTATTCCAAATCTATCCAGGTTAGCTGGGTACACAAGAGAAGGGAGAAAGATGGTGCAAAGATAGCTCAGCCACATGTGTAGAAACATTTCAGTGAGGAAAATAATAACCTCCTCTTTGCAACCCTGTTCCCAAAGTTCAACAAGCTGGAGGCCCAAATGAGGCCCAACGATTTCACTCTACATGCTTTTGGGGTTAATATCTCGAATGCCATGGCTATGGATAAAGTAGAAATGATGGAAGAAACTGAAAAGGTGGTCTCTTTAGATTTCATCAAGAAGAGTCATCACCTAGACAAGATGCAAGTAGAGCTCATCCACCTCAAAGAATCTTTGGATACTCAAAGGAAGGAGGACAAAGCTAGAAGTGTTGAGATAAACTGCTTGTAGGGCTTGTTAACTCAAGCCAATTTTGGAAAAGGCAAGTTGCAATCCACCCTCAACAACATGAGTTCTTAGTTGAAAGGGAAAGAAGCAATGAGGAATGTGGCACTGAAAGAATTGCAGGAGAGGGGACAAGAGATACAGCAGCTGAAAGCAACTTCCAGAGATGCTACCAAGATTCATACTCAGCTGCAAGAGGAAGTCTGCCTGAAGGAAGAATATGCTCGACAATTGAGAGAACATAGGTCACACTTTCTGAGGAGAGAGAAAAGTTTGAAACAGAAATGCGTGAGATGTAGAGTAACCTAGAACACATTGAGAAGAAATTCCAAAATATAAATAGATTATTATAGCAAGAGCAGGATCTCACAACATAGCTACAGGAGGCTTTTCAAGATGGAAGTACTAAGATCCTCGCTTTGAAAAATTAGGTGTCCCATGAGCAGGACAGATTCAAAAATATCCAAAATGAGATAAGAGCGAAGGATGATGAAATCGCACACTTATCTCATCTTCCTCCCCTGCTGGAAGTTCCTCAAGATCTATCCCTGGTCATGGAAAAATTATATGTTTCTCATTGGGAGAAGATTAAGCAGTATTGCTCTTCGCTATAGCCTGTGCTGAGCTTCCTAGGTGAGGCACAATTTCTCTATGCCGGAGTGGGAGCTCTTATTGACAACATATTTTTTTCATTGGTCCTAAGCTCCCAATGGCCCAGAGTTTGATTTAGCTATTGTATGCTTCTTCAGATGAGGAATTAAAATCAAGAGGAGTTGCAGATTGCAAACAATTGGTCAGGAAGGCCAATATTTTCATTAACTAACACAAGGAAACCATGCAAGCATCAGCAGCACTCGAGTCCTTGAGGATTTCAGTTCTAGACATCAAGCAACGTGTAGAGAAGTTTGTGTTCCTGGGTCTATCTTCACCCTTTCCCACAAATGGCTCCGTGCTAGGGATTGAGCAAGTTATGAATTAAATCAAGTAATTGCATCAAGATCGAACTTTCCTACAACACCTTAGTAGTCCTATTTCAATGGAGGAAGTCAAGCATCTCTTTCACCCCTTGGTGCAACTCTATGCGCTACTAAAGATGGTCCATGATGAACCAGTGTGCTTTCCATTTAATGAAGAGATCTATTTGGACCAGAATTGCCAGAATCTGGAAGCTCAGGTGCTACCCTCAAAAGATGAATGGTTTCCATTGCAGCAGGTATTTGATCTTCTTTTCCTTGTTCAAGCATGAATTTTGGTCTCCGAACCAGCAATTTTGGGTCCTAGCATTCCATAGACAGAATTCCCCATTTAGTCGCCAAGAAATGTTACTATTCTTTTAGAGTGGTTCGTGTGCGGCATTTTGGTAAAGTTTTGGCCCCTTCCTTTAATTTTTGGCCCATTGTCCCAATCGCTCGCGCATGTACCAAGTGGTGTCTCGACATTTCTCTAAGCAGCTCTCTCTTCTCACTCAGTGTTGAGAGTATGCAGAGCTACTGTGTCATGCAAGTCTTTTCTTCGGCGTATGTTTCTCGACCCCACTGTCTTCCATGTGCTAGCAGCGACACTTGCTGCCCCCATGTTGTATGTTCTGGTTCACTTTAGGTCTCCCCTAAGTCACTGCATGTCTTCTTTGATGGTTCGTGAACTAGAATTTTGTTTGCACCACGATTTTCTTGTTTGGCAGGTGCAGGGGTTGCCATGATGCGGTTGGAGTAACAACATTAAAGGTTCATTTTGCCAGGTATCATCTTAGGGAGTGCCACGCTGGGAGATTCTTGATCGGAAGCGGTTGCTAGGATTTTTCTGATGCTTTTGTGTTGTTTGTTGAAGGTTGAGGGCTCTATATAGGCCTTCTTTTCTGCTTTTTGAGGAGTTCAGACTTTCGTGAGTATTGATTAGACTTTGGCTCATTTAAAATCCTTTATGTTAATTAAATTAGTCGAATGATAGACATATCAAATTGTGCCTATGTCCTCTGTGGTTGTTTTATTCGAAGCTTAGTAAATCGACTTATGTGCTATATTCAGATTCAGTAACTTCTATGATATACGTTGTGAGACTCTACAAATTAAACTAAATTTTAGGACTTGTTATTTGTTGGATGAATGTTGAAGGCCATATTATATTGAATGAAGTTTAGTTTAATCATCTTCTCTAATGATGTTGAGCATGTAGATTGTTGAATGGGCTTTAAAACTACATGTATCTAGGTTTTATATGTTGCTAGTGTCCTAAAAATATTCTGGTGTATCGCCTAAGTAGTGTAGCTTTTCAAGTTTTCCTCTTCCCCTTTTCTCCCCAAATTGTATGAAGAGTCGACTTCTCAAACCTAAAGGTTATTCAGTGAATCTTGAGCACAAGGTCCCCTATCACTGAATTTCCAATAAGCCTATTAGCATTTAATGTAAAATTAGGAGTGAATAGTTCCAATCAAAGATTAACAAGAAAAAACCCTAACATAGAAAGCATTATTTTCCTTTCTCTGCATTTGTGTGCCTTTTTGTGAAGAAGTTCAAAGGATTTTTTGATTTTCATTAAGGATCTATGTCATAAAAAAGCAGTTTTGAATGTCAAACTCAAAGAATATACAGTGAGTAACAACTCATAGGGCATTATTTTCTATATAGTCCAAAGGTATATGGGACTGTTAAAGCAGAAAAACTTGTGAAGGCATATCCTCTACACAAAAAATTCATTGACAAAGGATAGAGTTTCAAAGCAAATGTAGTAACCTAGACCAAAAGAAGTCATTGTAGGTTGTGATAATCATAGGAGCTCTGAATCAAGCCTCAAGAGGACAATGCTAGATATAGTTATGATAGGAAGATAGTGAGGTTAAAGGTATTAATAAAGCATGAGTTCAAAGGTCACTTCATTTCCTAAGCATGAGGATACAAAGGTAAGATGAGTGAGCAATAAGCCATGGTTGCAGCTCAACAAAAGCATACAAAGCCTCTTCAACTAATGATAGAGAAGACAACAACAATATATCTCATTGTGTAAGGAATGGTCTTTTTATTGTTCTTAATTGGCACATTCAATATATTTTCACACAAGTTTGGGTTCTCTTGGATTCCTTTGAATCATATAGTATCTCACACACATACAAAGAAGGAAATAGGTTATCTTACAACCTAGAAATATGGGGTGCAATAACATAGAAGTAGACTTGACAATTGATGGCATTGACTTTAAACTATTTCATCACCTCAAAGACATTGTGAAGGAGGAATTGTGTTTAACAAAGATAGGAAACTAACAAGCGATATATCTTATGAATGCTAGAAAACTTTATCATAAATTTTGCTCTCACGGGAGTGGAAATTATCAAGGATGGGCATCATTATATTGCAAGATTTAAATCTTGCATTCTTTTTATTGATAGTAATAGCAATTATAATCAGCAGGGGTTAAAGATGTATGTGTACTTATATTCGTTGAAGCTCTAAGAATACATATGCAAAAGGCATTTTCTTGTGTAAAGGATGTAATGTGTGAAATGATTTCACAAGTATTAACCCATGCTCCATACCACTTCAAAGCCTACGATTTGTGTGAGATTTCCACTTGTGATGTCTTATTTGCTTGCGTAAGTTATCATATTTTCTCAAGGTTCAAGAAATAGGTGGTATCTTTTGCCATAACAACTGCTTAATAAATACACCCAGCTATACTATGCTTCCTACATTTATTTCTACAGAGGAGAAAAATGGTTTGAGTCAGTCTATTTTATATGCCTTGTTTCAAATACAACAAATTTCATCTTCTTTAGACGAAAGCGAAATTCAAACAACTCAATGGTGTTCAGGCTATCGTTTGGCACATATGGAGTATATATTGCACAACTGCAAGGTGAATGTTTCAGTTCAACATTGGGAATGCCTTTCACGGACCATATTTTGGATAAAATCCTAGGGAAAGTGTTTAAAGTTCACAATTCTCAGGTTAGGAAATGTGTGAAGCAACTAATTGAGAAAGAAATTCTATTCCCATGGGCAAGAAGAATCATTTTCCCTTCTTAGTTGCTTTCTATCTTTTTATCAAATGCCCTTGATTTGCTTCAATCGTTCGATTCTCTCGAGCTAATTGCAAGTAGGTTTGTAAGAGAAGAATTCATCTCTGGTAACAAATTATTGCATGGGGTCCAACATTATGATCTTTGGAGAGGGAAAGCACATATTAAGGGTCTTTTTCCCTGTCATTTTCTCCTCAATAGTCATGCTTATATCTTAGTGTATGACATTATTAAACATACTTTGGAAATGCAGAGTATTAGGTTCATTCAGCAAGCATTTGATAGACACAATAGGGTCATTGGACAAGATATGATAGAAAGAGTATAAAAAGGTCAATTCTCTCTTATTCCTATTACACCATGATAATGCAGACTCTGCCCCTGCTCAACGTAATCCAGCTACTCACAATCCTCTTTCTCAGGATAATGTTTCTCCATCCCAAGGTGCTCAAGGTCCTCATGCTCATGACAACATTCAGCCTCCAATCTTAGACCTGAATAACCCTCCAAGAATGGGGAATATCGATGATTTACAAACAGCTAGCAATCCAAAAATATCGCCTACATAACAAGTGGGTTCCCTAAAGAGAAGCATGATGCAAATGAAGTTGGCACGCAAGCCATGAAAGAATGAGGATAATTACGATAAAAAAAAATTATGTAGGTAATATGTCAAGACTATTTTGCGACTGCATCCTCTACAATTTTATCAACTTCAGCCATTTGATATACTGGCCATTTTGTTTTGTAGAGAATCACTATGTGATTTTGGCCAATTGAACTATTTTGTTCATGTATGCATGAAAATTTGTATAGGATTAGCTATAGGGAATTTTAGAATAGGTATCAACTCGTGCTACAACCGAAGGTTTTCTTTCCTCTGGGTATTCTCTTTGAACCATTTTTTGTAATCTATTATATTATATTAATATATTCTATTATATTTTTGCAATAGCATTCATTTGAACGAATTTTTTTTTTTAAACATAACATTTTCATTGTAATTTTAACAAACAAATACCGACAAACCCCTTAAATCATCTAACAAAGTTGTTGTATGCACGACAGAATTTTCATCGTAAAGGCTTGCTACACATCATCAAAAATTATGACGAACAACCACAAAATTCCAATGAGTGCGCTATATGCACGATGACATTTTTGTCGCAATAACATGCTCAATATCGTTGTAATTGTGACGATATACTAAAAAACATCTGACAAAGTCATTGTATGTGAGATGATTTTTACGTTGTAATATACACTCTACATCATTGAAATTGCGATGGACTTTTGGCACTTTTTCGATGTTCAGAAATAGACATTTTGTTATCTTTGTGGTTTTTTTTCGTGGCAAGATGGACAAAGTTTCTATCGCTTTTCCAACATAAACCTGTCGCATTTTCAAATGTCTCTTTATCGGGGTTTTGACAAATTATGGCATGTCGAAAAAGTGATGAAATTTTCTTTGGCATTTCATCAGTAATCTGACAATAGTTTGTCAAAGTTTCAACAAACATTCATTGGAAATTGGTGCCAAATATAGTAGTGTCTATCTCTTTTATCTCTGTCCCTCAACCTTTATCTCTCTATCTCTCTCTCCCCTCTCAAGTGTCTCTCTCTTCCACTCTTTCTCCTCTTCCCCTCTAACTCTTTTTCCCTTCATTTCTCTCATTCCCTCTCTCCCTCTCTCTCTATCTCTCTCTCTAACTCTCTTTCCCTATCTCTTTCTATCCCATTGTTTCTCTTTTAAGTCTCACTCCCTCTTAGCCTTTATTGCTCTATCTCACTCTCCTCCTCTCTCAAGCATAGCTCTCTACCATTCTCTCCCTCTCCCTCCCTCCCTCCCCCTAACTTTATATTTTTCTCTTAAGTCTCTCTCTCTTTCCTTCTAACTCTCTTTCACTCCTATTCTCTATCTCTCTAGCTCTCTTTCCATCTCTCTTTCTCTCCCATTCTTTATATCTTAAGTCTCTCTCCCTCTTAGCCTCTATCTCTCTATCTCACTCTCCTCCTCTCTCAAGTGTATCTCTCTCCCATTCCCTCCCTCTCTCCTCCCCCTCACTCTCTCCCTCTCTTCACCTCTCTCTCTAGTCTCTTACTCTCCTTCTATCTCTTCCTCTCTCTCACTCAAGCTCTCTCTATCTCTCACTCTCTCACACACAATACCTCCATCCACCTCTGAGGTATCTCTATATTTCCCCCACTCCCTCTCCTATCTCTCTCAAGTGTCTCAATCCTATTTTGTCCATTCTCTCCCTCCCCCTCCCTTTCTCTTTCTCTCTCACACCTCTCTCTCTTTTCCTCTAACTATCTTTCTCTCTCAAGTCTCTCTCTTTCCCTCTCTCTCTCTCTCTCTCTCTCTCTCTCTCTCTCTCTCTCTCTCTCTCTCTCAGGTGTCATTGTCCAATTTTTCCATTCTCTTTTGCCCCCTCCCTTTCTATTTCTCTCCCCCATCTCTCTCTTTGCCTCTCTCTCTCTCTCTCTCTTAGGTGTCTTTGTCCCATTTTTTCCATTCTCTTTTTCCCCCTGCCTTTCTCTTTCTCTCTCACATCTCTCTCTCTTTTCCTCTAACTCTCTTTCTCTCTCATTCTCTCTTTCTCTCTCTCTCTCTCTCTCTCTCTCTCTCTCTCTCTCTCTCTCTCTCTCCCTCCCTCAAGTGTCTCTATCCCATAACGTCCTTTCTCTCCCTCCCTCTCCCTTTCTCTCTCTCAAGTCTTTCTTTGTCTCACACAATCCCTTTATCCACCTCTTAGGTATCTCTATATCTCACCCACTCCCTCTCTCCCACTCTCTCAAGTGTTTGTATCCCATTCTTTCCCTCATTCCCTTCACATCCTTTTCTCTTTCTCTCTCAAGTCTCTCTCTCTTTCCCTCCCCATCTCTCTCCCTCTCCTAGGTCTCTCTATTCCATTCTATCCAGTATCTCCCTCCCCATCTCTCTCTCTCTCTCTCTCTCTCTCTGAAGTCTCTACCTCTCCCTCTGTTGGCATATGGACACTCCAATGAGACATTGTGTGTGATTGAAGGTTTTGTCATTGATGGCAACCTTGCAATCCTATGGCACCGGCAAGACATTATACCAGCAAAGCATTACTCAAACAAGACAGTGCACTGGCATCAGCAAGATCAATCTACACCGGCACCGGCATAGAAGATGTACACCGGCATAGAAAAGAACATGTATACCGGCACTGAGGCCAACAAGATTTTTGATATGTAATATTTTGTTTATTATTGTAAGCCAACTTGGCAAATTATAAAATGACTCTTGTATATAAAAGAGATCATTGTAGTCATTTGTAGGATATGAATAGGAAGCATAAAATAAATTATAAGGTAGACCTAATGTGTGAATTGTATGTCAAGGGTATATGTAAAGAATAGAGCAAGAACCGGTACTGAATCTGGCATTGAAGATGCTATTGTAAAGTAGTACAAAATATTGGATTTGTGTAAATCCTCATTGTAAGTCAGTGTGACTTCTTATTGAGCAGTGAGCTCTAGGCAGTTCGCCTTCCTGCGTGTGCAGGCCCCTATTGTAAGTAATATTCTCTTATTGCCCAGTAAGTGAATATTGTGGGTCACAAATCCCACCGAGGTTTTTCCCACACTGGGTTTCCTTGTTAAACATCTTGTGTTATGGTGTTCTTTTCATGTGGATGTTTTTGATTCTGTTATTTACATTAATTCTTGCATACCGATATACTGTTACTTTATGTTCTGCATATTCAGTTTCAAGAAAATCTCATTACCAGTCAGATACTAATTCACCCCCCCCCCTCTCAGTATCTGTGGGAATCCTAACAATTGGTATCAAAGCCTGGTCCTCTATTTTCAGAAGCCTAATAGCTTGAGGAAGATCTTGACACCGGTAAAGATGGAAAATTTGATGAAGCAACTTGAAGGAGCTCTTACTAACTATGATGCAGAGAAGTTGAAAAATATCAAATTAGAAGATGATTTAAAAGCAGCTCAGGACATTATTCAGGCACTTCAAGAAAATCTTACTGCTACAAGAAACAAGAGAAGAGAACTTTGTGAAAAATTGCAAAATGAGAATGATGAAAAGGAATCACTAAATGATATGATAAGCAAATTGAAACAAGAGATCATGACAACAAAAAATGAAATGCATGATATGACTATGAGATTTTCTAAAGAGATTGAGGACAGAAAGAAGAATGAAGAAGAATTGACTAGAAGACTAAGTGATGCAGCAAATGAGAACACAAGACTTAGCTATGAAAATGACATGTTGAAGACAGATCTGATGCATACTCAGAATGACTCGAATGAACTAATGAGACAAAAAGAAATCTTGGAAAGGGAATTGGAAACTGCAAATCAACACAAAGAAAAATTCAAGAAAAGCTTAGAAGAACTTGGTACCTTATTGAAGAATCAAAAACCCAAAGGTGATACTTCTGGAATTGGATTTGAAGTTGGAGAAAGCTCTGGTACTACAAATACCCAAGATCATAGCAAACTGGTAAGACCTTCTAATACTTACAAATTCAATGGAAAATGCTTTAACTACAATAAATATGGTCATAGGGCAAATGAATGTTGATCTAGGAATTATCAAAATATCAATCCTCCCACTGGACAATGCACCAAATGCAACAAAATTAGTCATAACTCTGAAAATTGTAGAATGAATGTAAGATGTTATGTTTGTGGAAGATTTGGTCATTTATCAAATAAATGTAGAACACAAACCGGCATAGGTTATGGGAAAGCTATTTAGAAAAATAATGTAACTTGTTATGCATGTAACAAGATTGGTCATATTGCTAAATTTTGTAGAAGTAAAGGTACACCGGTAGATAACAGAAGTACTAGCTTGAAAGGTAAAGAAAAGGTTGAAGAGGTTAAGCAAGAATTTTCAAAGCAATGAATTAGAAAAGGTGATCTAAAAATTGGGGATACTCCTCCACCGGTTGAAACAACAAATGCTTCACCGGTAGGACAATATGATGCTCCACTGGTAGGACATAGCAATGCTCCACCGGCATGATGTTCTTCATCAAATTAAAGAAAATTATCTTCAGGGTTTGGCAATCAAATGACACATGTGCTATTATTCCCTCGGTTAGAGAAAAGAAGTTGAAAATCTTTCATTAAGTTGAGCTAATACATTACCGGTAAGCAATTAATGTGGTAGGTAGCAGAAAAGACTTTATAAAATAAGGTTTTTGGCTCCATTTCATTTCACTGTGAATTCAAACTTTCAAAGAGCGCAAAGATTTCTGAGCTAAGGCATTCTGAGCAAAGAGGCAAAGCACTTCAGCAATCAATCCATCCAAAGGCAAAAAAAGGTATTTATCATCATGGCATCCTCCTCTGCACCTGAATTCATAGCAAACCCTACAGTAGTTGAGGTTATAAAATGACCTAGGCCCATGTTTTAGCTAGTTCCCGAGGTAGCTAAGAAAGATGACAACACAAGTACTTTTTCAAAAATTCCAAAAGGTGTTGTTTATGTAGAAGACCCTAGAATGTATATTCACTACAACATAGAGGAATTAGGTGACGAAGAAATCAAAAACATGTATAAGTCTGTTATATGTGACAACTCTGGGAATGTGAAACCTAAACATAAAATTGTTGAAACCCTAGGATTCACTGAAATCCTCTGCATTCCTGAATTTCCCAATGAAGTGGTTAGGATAGTTCTGAGTAGGGTACATGGTTCATTCTTTTGGCTTGACTCAGTGCATAAAATTACAAAGGAAGCTATGAAAGCAATAATAGGGTTACCTTCCACTAGTAACAGACTCGATAAAATCAAGAAGGTCTCAAATGACTTGGTAACAAACTTAACTGGTGCAACATCCAACAAGAGATCATTGAGGGTTAATGATGTGACCGATACACATGTTAGATTTGCTAGCATGATTCTAGGTTACAAAGCAACTCATGCTAATAGGCTTAACTCAGTTTCCAGTTTATGCATAAAGAGTGCTTATGACATGGTTAAGGACAATGTGAAAATTGATATCTGTGAATGGTTAAAAGATGAATTAATTGAAAATTTAGCAAAAGTCAAGAAGGATAAGAAAGGAACCTTTAGATTTGGAAATTTACTTGTATGCTTAATGCTACATATAACCAAACAGGCTCCCGATATAGGCAACAAGGATTTTGGACTCGACATACTGGTAGGAAAACAATTGTCTGACTTATTCGACAACATGGGTGAAAACAAAGAAAAGAATATTAATGAGTATTTTCAAGCACTAAAGGTCAGAATGAATAAAAGAATCAGACTATCATAGGAAATTGTCAACAAATACAAGGATGATATATGTTTTGTAATAAGAAAGGATGAGATCTGGATGGAAGCAGTCATCCCAAGGACAGTTTGGGTAACAGAGATGGGGTATGAAATAGATGACCACATAGTGGAAACTTATACCAAAGCACTTCTGGAAGCCCCCAATGAACCAAAGGAAGAAGTATTTGGTAGTGCTGAGACCATCGAAAGTCAAATTCAATCTAAAAAGAGAGTAAAGAAAGTTGAGGCATTTGTGAGGAAAGGAACCAGACAAGCAAAAGCCATAAATGAAGATGTATTAAAGAAAACTAGCATAACAGAAGAAGAGTTGGCAGCCCAACAACCTAAAACTCATCTATCATCGGTAGATATGCCAGCAACTTTCAAAAGAGTTGTTAGGAAAAGAGACCCCTCACCGGTATCCACTCCTTCACCTAGAAGGACAAGACACAAGCAACAAGCTGTGAGATCTCTGGTCAAGAAAGCCACACCTAAGAAAAAGTTGACCCCCAAAAAGAAGAAGACAAACACTGACTTGGCCCCTCTTGACATATTACTGAATGAGATCACAGAGGAAGGTAAATTGAAAAACATAGGGAAAATCTACGACACCCTATCAAATGATGAGAAAGGACAAGTCAAGGAGAGTGTTATATTACACATGGACATGTATAAAAAGTTTTTGATGCAAGTCCTAAATGAAATTCCTGATGAATTATATAAAAGACTTGAGGCCAGAAGGAAAGGAATAGTTGAGTTGGATAAGAAAATTAAAATAGAAAAATTACTTGCAATATACCCGGTCAACTCACCTAAGGAAATTGATGATCTGATAGCTCAGGCCAACTGGACAGTTTTTTCCACTGCACACCGGCAAATATCACTAATGGCAGGTAGAGTTACTGAAGTTTCAAAGGAAACAGAAGATGGTTGGAATACATTCTTGGTTGAAAAAGAAAAACAAGAAGAATATAGGAATCCCAAGCCCATTCTGGTATATCAAAAGGACAAAGGGAAAGGTAAAGTTGGTGGACCACCAAGTATCAAGATTAGAGACAACTTACCCCCACCTCCTTTAAATACTCCACTGGTAAAAACAACAACTGCAGAAGATCAACCGGCAGTTGAGAGTATGGACACAGAGGATAATAATCCTAATCCTGAAGTCCTATATACTGT
Organism: Cryptomeria japonica; assembly: GCF_030272615.1. Taxonomy (NCBI): domain Eukaryota; kingdom Viridiplantae; phylum Streptophyta; class Pinopsida; order Cupressales; family Cupressaceae; genus Cryptomeria; species Cryptomeria japonica. The sequence continues at coordinate 353,385,350 of NC_081411.1, read as the reverse complement.
GAATGTTGATACTCAGAAAATTAACATAGTGGTAGATAAGGATACAACAGATAAATCAGGAAACAAAGAGCAACCGGCAATAGGAAACAAAGAGCAACCGACAGCAGATTCAGAGAAAAAGATGGAATCTGGAACACAAACAGAGAAACCAACAGAGCTAAAGGCTCCATAATAGATGCCATTGGTAAGAAATGATGCAAGATAACCAGTGCTTAAAGAAATGGAGACACAAACAAACCTACCATAGGTCAATACTGGCATGGTCACTTCCACCAACACTCAGTTTGTTGGGTCACCATCAAATGTAACAGAGGTATTGCTCAAATCTATCAAGAAAATAACTGATTATAGCTCACAAGCTTATAAAGCGATAGATGATTCAATTCCAGTTTTGAAATCAATAGCTCCCAATTGTAATATAGCCAACAAAGATTCTTTAGGCCAGTTGGATACACTTTGTAAATATATTTCTAGAAATTTTGAGCAAACAAAGGTAGAAACTATAAAAGAAAATGTAGAAAAAGAGAAACATAAATTCTTTGAGGAAGGAATAAAGAAGTGTAACAGGGAATTTGACACACTTCTACTGGAACTGTGCAATTTATTGAAAGAGTACAAAACTCTATACAAAGACACCTGTAAGATAAACTTTTTGACCATAGATGTAGACAAAAAGATGAGCAAGGTACAGGAAGAGATCAATAAACTTGCTGATAATTTTGTTAACTCACCCGATACATTATCAATTTTTGAGGAAAAGATAACAAATTTTGAGGAAGAATTGCTCAAATTAGAAAGAGAGAAAGAGAAAATAATAAACAAGGAAAAATTCTTGAGATCTAAACTAAGTCCAAGATTGGACTATTTAGCATCTCTGCAGAAGGAAATCTCAGAGGCACTAACACAGGGAAGCAAAACACTGGTAGAGCACTTGCAGCATCTCACCGGTACAGTATACAGAACTGAGATAGGAATAAAGGAGAGCAAGAAGTTTATGGATGGCATAAACTTAATTTTGGGAGATATTCTTCAGATAATAACCACCCAACTACAAGGTTGAGGTTATGAATTGGTACAACTACAAAATCTACTAACCTTTGTCATTGATGCCAAAGGGGGAGTAGTAGGATGAGAAAATTCAAAGCATAGGGATCACATGCTCGGGGGGAGCTCTCACATTTTTGGTAACATTTTTGGTCTACACATTCTTGGATATCTTTTTGAAATTTCTCATGAGTGTTGCCATCAATGCCAAAGGGGGAGATTGTTGGCATATGGACACTCCAATGAGATATTATGTGTGATTGAAGGTTTTGTCATTGATGGCAACTTTGCAATCCTATGGCACCGACAAGACATTATACCAGCAAAGCATCACTCAAACAAGACAGTGCACCGGCATCAGCAAGATCAATCTACATCAGCACTAGCACAAAAGATGTACACCAACACAGAAAAGAACATGTATACTGGCATTGAGGCCGACAGGATTTTTGATATGTAATATTTTGTTTATTATTGTAAGCTGACTTGGCAAATTGTAAAATGACTCTTGTATATAAAAGAGATCATTGTAGTCATTTGTAGGATATGAATAGGAAGCATAAAATAAATTATAAGGCAGACCTAATGTGCGAATTGTAGGTCAAGGGTATATGTAAAGAACAGAGCAAGAACCGGTACTGAATCTGGCATTGAAGATGCTATTGTAAAGCAATACAAAATATTGGATTTGTGTAAATCCTCATTGTAAGTCAGTGTGACTTCTTATTGAGCAGTGAGCTCTAGGGAGTTGGCCTTCTTGCATGTGCAGGCCCCTATTGTAAGTAATATTCTCTTATTGGCCAGTAAGTGAATATTGTGGGTCACAAATCCCACCGAGGTTTTTCCCACACCGGGTTTCCTTGTTAAACATCTTGTGTTATGGTGTTCTTTTCATGTGGATGTTTTTGATTCTGTTATTTACATTAATTCTTGCATACCGGTATACTGTTACTTAATGTTCTACATATTTAGTTTCAAGAAAATCTCATTACTGGTCAGATATTGATTCACCCCCCCCTCTCAGTATCTATGGGAACCCTAACAGCCTCACCCTCTCTTAGGTCTCTCTCTCTCTCTCTCTCTCTCTCTCTCTCTCTCTCTCTCTCTCTCTCTCTCTCTCTCTCTCTCTCTCTCTCAGGTGTCTCTTTCCCATTCTATCCATTCTCTCCCTCCCTCTCCCTTTCTCTCTATCTCAACTTTCTCTCTCTCTCACAATCCCTTCAGCCACCTCTCAGGTGTCTCTATATCTCCCCCAATCCCTCTCTCTCTCCCCGTCTCTCAAGTTTCTCTACCCCATTCTTTTCCTCATTCCCTTCACATCCCTTTCTTTTTCTCTCTCAAGTCTCTCTCTCTTTCACTCCCCATCTCTCTCCCTCTCCTAGGTTTCTCTATGCCATTCTATCCATTCTCTCTCTCTCTCTCTCTCTCTCTCTCTCTCTCTCTCTCTCTCTCTCTCTCTCTCTCTCTCTCTCTCTCTCTTTCTCTCTCTCGCTCTCTCTCTCTCTCTCTCTCTCTCTTTGTATATATATATACATATCCACCTCTCTTAGGTGTCTCTATCCCATTATATCCATTTGCTCTCTCTCTCTCTCTCTCTCTCTCTCTCTCTCTCTCTCTCTCTCTCTCTCTCTCTCTCTCTCTTCCCTCCCCACTCTTTCATTCTCTCACTCCCCATCCCTTTCTCTTTCTCTCTCAACTATCTCTCTCATTCCCTCCCCATATCTCTCTCCCTCTCTTTCCCTCTTTCCCTCTTAATTCTCTCCCTCCCACTCCCTTTCTCATTTTCTCACTCTCTCTCTCCCTATCTCTATTCTTCCTCCCTCTCCTTATATATCTCCCTCTCTATCCCTATTCCTTATCTCTCTTCCCCTCCTCTCTCTCTCTCTCTCACATACCCATCCTTTTCTCTTTCTCTCTGAAGTCTCTCTCTCATTTCCTCCCCATCTCTCTCTCTCCCTCTCTCTCCCTCTTTCCCTCTCAATTTTCTCCCTCCCACTCCCTTTCTCTTTTTCTCAAACACTCTCTCTATCTCCCTATCTCTATTCTTCCTCCCTCTCCTCCTTTATCTCCCTCTCTATCTCTATTTCTTCTCTCTCCCCCATCCTTCCCTCTCTCTCTCTCTCTCTCTCTCTCTCTCTCTCTCTCTCTCTCTCTCTCTCTCTCTCTCTCTCTCTCTCTCTCTCTCTCTCTCTCTCTCTCTCTCTCTCTCTCTCTCTCCCACATACACACATACACGCCTTTTTCCTCCCTCCCCTCCTATATCTCCCTATCTCTATTCTTCCTTTGTCTCCTCATATATCTCCCTCTCCATCTCTATTCTTCTTTTCTCTCTCCCTCCCTCCCTTTCTTCTCTCTCTCTCTCCAACACACACATGCTTTCTCTCTCTCATTCACTCACACACACATGCACCTTAATACTTTTGGTGAATGTTAAAAAATTTGATAGAGCCAATTTGGCATGTGCCAAATCAATTTCACATGAAAAATAATAAACTTAGATATTGGACCTGTGATTCTGGCCCACATTCCCTAGTTTTGTCTGTGCTTTTGCTCTGATCATGATAAGGAAATACTTTTTCATGTTTTTGACTTATAATAGAAGCATATTTAGCATATTCCATCAAAATTTCACCACCTTTTTGCTAGTTGCACATAGTAGAAGACAAACATTTCAAGTTTTTGCAAGGATTTCTGTTATATGAGGTAATTTTATCATGTTTTTATAACTAAAATATTTATTATGAAATTTTTTTTTCTATTTCACAAAATACAATTTAACTACATCAATAAGAGAAAAATCTAAGTAGTGCATATGTGAATAAGACCACCTTTATCACATCTTTCTAGTTAGGTCATAACTTCATCAATATTAGCATTCATAACTTAATTTCATATGTTACTATTGGTTTATGCAATTCTTTCCATAGAAATGATGATAACTGTAACTTTTGACTTCCACAACCAAAACTTGGTGTACAATATAATGTGAAATTCAAAACAGGGAAAAAATCTTAGCATAAAGAAATGTATGCACCAATCGTCAACTCAAAATTGTAATGACGATAAATGCATGGCAATAAGTACTCAAAATTAGAATTAATTCTAAATGATAAATGCATGGTAAATTATTAATGTTTCCAATCTTTACTCTTAGGACTTTCCCAATAATTTATGAGTGTCTGGAATCCATTACAAGTGTCCTACATTCATCACAAATGCCCAAACTTTAATAGGACATTCCTAGCTTCATTAGGATTGTCATAACTTTAATATGGTACTCCTAATGAATGTAAGATAGTCATAGATTAATTTGAACTGTCATAACTTCACTGTGGAAGTCATAATCAATGTAGGACAGCCATTAATTCACCAAGAACTTACCTCCATACTCTCTATCTCTCTCTCTCTCACTCTCTTTCTCTTTACGAACTAACTTCATTTTATTCTTTGTGTATGTACATTTAGAAATCACCATCATGCTAAGGAAAAGACAACAAAAGATAACATGGGAAGAGCATGAAGCTAAGAATGCAAAGACAAGAGAAAATATGAGGCAAATTCGTCAATCAAGGAAATTGAACACCATAGAAGAAGACATGCCAATTGAATAGGAACATGACAAATATATGGTATTGGTAAAACAAAGAGAATGAATGCAAAACCTTCATGTAAAGAGACAATTGATATTTGAGGTTGAGAGCACACTATCTCTCACGTCTCAAGTTGAAGGAACAAAATCTCTCACATCTCAAGCTGAAGGAATACCATCTCTCACATATTAAGTTGAAGGCACACCATCTCTCACATCTAAAGTTGAAGGAACACCATCTCTCACATCTCAAGTTGAAGGCACACCACTTGTCATGTCTCAAGTTGAAGGCACACCATCTCTCACATTTCAAGTCAAAGGCACACCATCTCACTTGTCAAGTTGAACACACACCTTCTACAACATGTCACGTTGCAAGTATATCTAAATTTCAAGGTACGTCATCATTTTCATCTCCGGTTGAAGGTATGTCATCTATCCCTAATGTTTTTAACATCACTAATATTAAGGCAACTCAAACTTTGAGAACACTTCCTAAAATTTTACATAGAGATTCACTAATTATTTAATTAATATTAATACTTGTAAAGTGGAAAATTTGGAGCTTAGCAAATTCGCCACTTGAGAGGGGAAATCACTAAGATCAATTTTCACTTGGGGAAATTTTACATTCAAAAGAGGGGTTGACTCTACTAGATCCCATGCAAGGACTGAATAGTAAGTAGATTGGTTGAAATTGGAATGTGGTTAACCCTCTTTTGTAAATTGAATAAGTAAAGTGCTAAAATTGAAGACAAAATAGGTAGAAATAGTGAGCTACATATTCGAGATTTAGTCGTGCACCTGGATATGAGAAGTTTAATATGATTTGGAGCTGCTCTATGAAATCGATCAAAAGTTGCAAGGGTCGTGTGTTCGGACTAGGTGGCCCCCAACTTGGTCCTTTGAACTTTTCGAGTGTCAAAAAGGGCTTTTTTGTCTCTGCAAATAAAGCTTAATTTCATAAGTATAGTTGCACACCTCCTTCCTGGACACAAAAAGAAGAAAGAGGTTGGGAATAGGGGTTTTCCTAAGTCAAACTCTAGTTTGGAATCAACCTTGAATGAAATGGAAATACTTGAAATAAATAATGGAAAGGTATACCTTCAGATCTGCAATAGATGATGATGATTCTTTGCTTCTTAGATGTAATCACATATGTTGTATGAAATGGCATGAACATGACAAAACCCTAACACACACACATGATTGCAAATGAATGATGTAATGATGCTCCAATGGATTAATGAAGAGTATGTAGCCTTGAAGAATGCTTGATGATGAATTCTTGAACACTTGAACACTTGAATGCTTGAGATCCAATTCTACCTTCATGAATGTATATGATGAAGATCTATCAAAATGAGAGGGGAAGACCTCCTTATATACTCATCTATCGTCAATTGTTTAATTTTTTGACACAAACCGACATGGGGGGCTAATTTCCCACTCACATTTGAGATAGGGCCTAGGAGCCAAAATGGGTCCTAATACACTTAGATCTGAAAATGAAAATCAGAATTAAGGGTGTAAGACGTCGGGCTCACCAAATTGTAAAGTGGAAAATTTGGAGCTTAGCAAATTCGCCACTTGAGAGGGGAAAATCACTAAGCTCAATTTCACTTGGGGAAACTTTACATTCAAAAGAGGGGTTGAATCTACTAGATCCAATGCAAGGATTGAATACTAAGTAGATTGGTTGAAATTGGAATGCAGTTGACCCTCTTTTGTAAGTTGAATAAGTAAAGTACTAAAATTGAAGATAAAATAGGTGGAAATAGTGAGCTACAGGTTCGAGATTTAGTCATGCACCTGGATCTGATAATTTTGAGATGCTCTGTGAAATTGGGCAAAAGTTGCAAGGACCATGTGTCCAGACCAGGTCGCCCCCAACTTGGTCCTCTGAACTTTCCACGCATCGAAAAGGATTTGTCCATCTCTACAAATAAAGCTTAATTTCAAAAGTACAACTGCACACCTACTTCCTGCACATAGAAAGAAGAAAGGGGTTGGTAATAGGGGTTTCCCTAAGTTAAACCCCGATTTGGAGTCAACCTTGAATGAAATATTGCAAATACTTGAAATAAATGATGGAAAGGTATACCTGCAGATCTACAATAGATGATGATGATGCTTTGCTTCTTAGATGTAATCACATATGTTGTATGAAATGGCATGAACATGAAAAAGCCCTAACACACACACATGTTTGCAAATGAATGATGTGATGATGCTCCAATGGATGATTGAAGAGTATGCAGCCTTGAAGAATGTTTGATGATGTGCTTGAACGCTTAAACACTTGAATGCTTGAGATCCAATTTCTCCTTCATGAATGTATAGGATAATGATCTATCAAAATGAGAGGGGAAGACCTCCTTATAAACTTTTGTGATGTCAATTGTTTAATTTTTAGACATAGGCAAACATGGGGGAGTAATTTCCCACTTACATTTGGTATAGGGCCTAAGGGCCAAAATGGGTCATGATTAGGGAGGACCAAGGCATGGTTCCCTAGTCCTACCCTTGTTTGGGCCAGGATCAAAGGGCTATGCAAGCTGCAAGATGTAAATATGAGGCTTGGTTGCATAGAAGAGGCATATACAGGTCATGATCAAGCATGGGGATGAGACCGATAAGGTGAGGGCCCAAAATATGGTCAAAATTACAAGGGGTGCAATTTTAGGATACTACATTTAGCCCCCACTTTAGTGAGAGTATAAGATTATGCAAATACTCTTGGTAAAGTAGAAGAAGAGAAGAGAAGATGAGGAATACAAAGAAAAATCGCAAGGAGTATAAGATATCACTAATTTTGAGGAACCAAGCCCCCAATCTTAGGATCTTAACTCACTCAAACATATGCAAGGGCAATCAAAACAAGACAAAAACAAAAATACTAATAAAGACAAAAAGAAAAACAAAGGCAAAGACACACATGCACACAAGACCCAAAAGCTAAAGACCTCAAGTCAACTAGTCAAAGAGACCTCGATATCAAAAATGTCTCAACAACTAATATCATTCTTGAACAATGCCATCTCATGCACATAAGAGATCACATAAAAGGCCAAATAAATCATCATCCATGAACTATCAATAGAAATTCTATGAGTTCATGAGAGGAAGGAGAGAGAGCATGAATACACTCTAGATGTGTTTATCCAAGAGATCCATGAGAAGAATGATGAGAGAGAGGGTAGGGACTACTCGCCCCTAGATGTTTTCATCTAGGTGATACATGGGAAAGGACATGGAATACTTGCCCCTGGATGTTTTTATCTGGTGATCCATATGGGGAGGAGAGTAATAATACTCTAGTTGTTTTTATCTAGTTCTACCCATCCTCGTGCGTGTGTGTAAGTCATGTCTAGTTTCAAGTATATAGCACCCTATGTAAGAGTCTTTGCTCTATTTTTTAGTGTGCTTCAACCTGTTTAAGACATGTAATGTACATGCAAATGCCAAGGGGTGATTTTTTATGTGCAAATGTGTAAATTCCAAGTGGAGAATATACATGCCTGGTTTCAAGGCTAGCCTATTTAAGACTTTGTTGTTTTCAGTGATGTGTTAACCCCATCTAGGACATATATCAAATGTTGCACCTAGTTTTGAGTGTGAAGCATCTTTCTCTAAGATTTTTTTTACTCTGGTTCTGAGAATGAACACCCTATTTAAGACATGCAAAAGAATAGTATAATATAGTACAATAGGAGTGATATGGGTGCCCCCCCTTAAGATGACAACATAGTTTTATTTTGATGTCTTAAGAAAGCTAGAAACAAGGATACCTAACCTTTAACACCAAGGAGATATCCTTTAGGAAACAATGTCATAAATACAAGTTAGAGAGGGAATACTCTTCAAGAAAGGATAAGATAGTTAAAAAAGAGATATCTTGCAACAAGTGTAAAGGGGATCCTTGGTGAGAAGAGATCTTTTCTCAAAAGATATCTACCCCCAAGAGGAGCCGTCTTTGAACGAACATAACATCTTCTACCAAAAGAAGAGAAGGAGAACAAGAATTCATACCTTCCTCCCATTACTAGGTGAAAGATATTCTTGATGAAGGATGACATACTTTTGACCCAATGTGATGGGTAAGTTTATGATACATAAATATTACCAAGTGAAGAAGAGGTTGTAGCCCAAGACTTACACCTCTTGTATAAGAGAGGATTCTTGAGAAAATAATAACTTCACACAAGGATGACATCCAATCATGAACAAACATCACTCAACAAAGGTAAAGTATATCCTTAGAGAGAAGGGAGGAGGATAAATCAATCATTGCCCCCCAAGTGTAAGGACCATGAGAAGAATTACACAGTCTCCTTAGGAGAGATTATGCATAAGAAAATGCATATCAAACTTACATTAATGAATATTCAATGTAGGAAAAGGCATTAATATATGTAAAATACATCTCAAAATAAGTGGTAATCTTCAAAGAGAGAGAGAGAGAGAAATAAAGAAAGATAAACAATATTCCCCTAAGGAGAGATTAATCATAAGAGACATACCATTGCAAGAAAGGATATCCATAAGAGACATACCATTGCAAGAAAGGATATCCATACATGAAAAATGCAAACCCTAAAGGCAATAGTGGTAGATTAGATGGAAAGAGAGAATAAAGAGCCATCCTTGCCCCCCAAGCAAGAGGACAAGAAGAAGAACTACACATCTTCTAAATAGAGGTTATTCATAAGAGACATGCCATTTCAAACAAGGGACACACATGTATTCACATGGAGAACAATCCTATGTAGGAAAAGGATATCACATTATTAATAATACAACACAAAAGAAGAGGTAATATCTTCACTGAAAAAGAGCTAGATAGAAGAGGGATCACAAATCTTCTTTTAGGAGAGATTATTCATAAAAGGTTTACCATCTCAAACAAGGAATAGTTCTTAGCCAAGAAACAAGCATGTGCTCGCATGATGGATGATTCCATGCAAGAAAGGACAACAAGTTATAAATAATGCAATCCATAAAAGGAAATGGTGAAAAGATGAGAGAATGGAGAGAAGCATGTTGTTGCCCCCAAGATATTTGAATTTGAAACAAAACCACCCCTAATGAAAAAGAGCCCCCAATTAAGTTAACCACTTGTGTCACAGGGTGAGGAGCAACATGAGGGTGAAAGGAGTACTAAGGCACTACCTTTTCACCTAGAAAGAGAGCAAGATCTGTTGAAAGACATATATGAGCACGATCGTATCGTTCTTAAACATATTACTTAAATGCTTTACACTTTCTAAGAGAATGAGAACCACCGTGATGAAAAAGGAAATGATCATTTCCTTCTTTACGTTTATTGCTAAACTTCACAAAGGGAAAGACAACATTCTTATCATACTTCAATTTCCAAAAGAGTCTAGTTGCTAAGATTTCTTGACCATTAGTGGGTATAGACTTATTCTTTTGAAATTGAGGACAAGAGTTGTTATGAAAAGAAGAATGATTGTCTTCAATAATTCTAATAGTTCCATTATTGACTAACCTTTGTATGCCTTCTTGAAAGTATAAACAATCACTAGCATCATGATCATGAGTTTGATGAAATGCATAAAAAGGAACTTTTGAGGAAGAAGCTCATTTAGCCTCTTAATGCCTTCTTTGTCTTGCATGATTATTTTTTAAGTCTTGAATCCTAAGGGAATCATCCATAGGAGATTTATTATTGTTTCCTAGGTCTTTTGTTGTAACTTGTGTAGGAGATTTTATAGAGACTTGAATTGCTTGGTCAAATTTCCCAAGTTCTTGTCCTTGTTGTGATATTGTGTTAAAGCCACTCCTATAAGAGGCTTTTGATTGATAAGGTGAGGGAACATTATAATAAATTTCTTTAGAGTTTGTAGTGTAAAGATGTTTAGAAGGAATTAAAATATTAGTATATGAAGAGGGAATATCTTGTGGATGGAGAGTTTCCTTTTCTTCATCATTAATATCCTTTTTGGTAGATTGGGAAGGGAGATCCTTACCATCTAAGGCCTCATCTTTACCCAATGTTATATGGGGAGAACGATCATGAATCAAATGCATGAAATCATCTTCTCTACAAATGCTTTGATGTTTAAAGTAAGCTCTAGGAGAAAAGGGGGATCTAGAGAAATAGAAACACCAATATTTTGATTTTGCCACCCTTGTGCAAGGGTATGTCTATGAGAAGAAGATGGGGCCATGTTTCTCTTTGAAATGCTTGCTCTCCATTAGAGAGATCATTTATAGGATAATTAGCTTGATCTTCATTCTCATTAGATACCCTTGGAGAGGTTCAAGTGTTAAGTGTTTTATGAACATTTCTAGGATTGGGATCTACAAAAGCAATACACTTTCTTAAAAAAATTACCATAAAGCAATGTAAATGGTAACTGCATGCTTTGAGATCTAGTTGATGAAAAGGAAGCAACTTAGAAATTCTAAAAATGTAATATGTCCAAGTGCTATGAGTGAAAAGAAGTAACATGAAGTGAAAGAAGCCATTATCTAAAACATGATTATAATAAATGTACATAAAAATCAATGTAATCATATGTGAAATAGCAAATAGATCAAATTCATTAATTGCCATGACAAAATAAATTAGGTTTTATCAATAAAACCCCTTAATTTATTTAAATTAATGAGATTGACAAATTTAATGATTAAATGAGAATTGAGATTTGGAAAAATGATTATCTCAATTGAAATTTAAAATTAGGATTATGTAAAAATAATCTCTTAATTGAAAATTAAGATTATCCACAAAAGATTTAAATTTAGAACTAGGGTCTTGTAAAAATCACCTCTTAAAATTTAAATTTGAAAATAGTTCTAAGTTTGGAATTGGAAAATGCACAAGATTAAATTTAAAATTAGGATCTTTTTAATTAACCACTTAATTTTAAAATTTAAATTTGAAATTGAAATTTGATCCAAGATTGTGATTCTAAATTTAAATCGAAATTGGCAATCAAATTTGAAGAGGGAAATTCAAAATTTAAACAACCCACAAGCTGAATTTTAAAAAAAAATAAAATTAGGGTTTTTGGAATTAACTACTTAATTTTAAATTTGAATTGTGAAATTTGACTTGTAGATGAAAATTTGAAATTGTAAATTGAATGAATATTTAGATCTGAAATAATTTATCCAAATTAAGAAAATGACAAGCTCAAATTTGAAATTAGAAATTAGGGTTTTAATGAAATTAAACACTAAATTTGTGAAATTTGCAAGGAAATCAAGCTTGCAAATGAAAATTTAAATTTTAACTTGCATGCACTCAGAGCTGAAAATGAAAATTAGAATTAAGGGTGTAAGACGTCGGGTTCACCAAAATGTAAAGTGGAAAATTTGGAGCTTAGCAAATTCGCCAGTTGAGATGGCAAAATCACTAAGCTCAATTTCACTTGGGGAAACTTTACATTCAAAAGAGGGGTTGAATCTACTAGATCCAATGCAAGGATTGAATACTAAGTAGATTGGTTGAAATTGGAATGTGGTTGATCCTCTTTTGTAAGTTGAATAAGTAAAGTGCTGAAATTGAAGACAAAATAGGTGGAAACAGTGAGCTACAAGTTCGGGATTTAGTCATGCACCTGGATTTGAGAATTTTGAGATGATTTGGAGCTGCTCTGTGAAATCAGGCAAAAGTTGCAGGGACCATGTTTCCAGACTAGGTCACCCCCAACTTGGTCCTCTAAACTTTTCGCGTGTCAAAAAGGATTTGTCCATCTCTGCAAATAAAGCTTAATTTCAGAAGTACAAATGTGCACCTACTTCCAACACATAGAAAGAAGAAAGGGGTTGGGAATAGGGGTTTGCCTAAGTCAAACCCCGATTTGGAATCAACCTTGAATGAAATATTGTAAATATTTGAAATAAATGATGGAAAGGTATACCTTCAGATCTGCAATAGATGGTGATGATGCTTTGCTTCTTAGATGTAATCACATATGTTGTATGAAATGGCATGAACATGACAAAACCCTAACACACACACATGCTTGTAAATGAATGATGTAATGATGCTCCAATGGATGAATGAAGAGTATGTTGCCTTGAAGAATGCTTGATGATGAATTCTCGAATGCTTGAAAACTTGAATGCTTGAGATCCAATTTCGCCTCCATGAATGTATATGATGATGATCTATCAAAATGAGAGGGGAAGACCTCCTTATATACTTGTCTATCGTCAATTGTATAATTTTTTGACATAGGCCGACATGGGGGGCTAATTTCCCGCTCACATTTGAGATAGGGCCTAGGAGCCAAAATGGGTCTTGATTAGGGAGGACCAAGGCATGGCACCCTGGTCCTACCCTAGTTTGGGCCAGGATCAAAGGGCTATTGAGGTTGCAAGATGCAAATATGAGGTTTGGTTCCATAGAAGAGGCATAAGCAAGTCTCGATCAAGCATGAGGATGCGACCGATAAGGTGGGGACCCAAAATGTAGTCAAAATTGAAAGGGATGCAATTTTAGGATGCTACAATACTAATATTTTGCAGCCAATGGTTGATAAGATTCCAAAGTGTACTTGTCAAAGATATGCTAACCAAATTTGGATCCTTTCCTTTGAAAAATTAAATGAGACCGGAAGATGTCAACTATTTATTGAAATGATGAGAAATCTGAAATTTGGGCCCATCATGAGGATTCTTGGGCTAAGAGCATCAGATGATTCAAGTGAGAAATCAATTGTCAAGAATCTAATGAGTGCATATGGGAGTGTGGGTTCTACATCACACACAAAAGATAACAATGTCACATGACGTGTCCTCACAACAACAATAGTAAGCAATCAAACCAAGAAATCTTGGCTTATTAGAAAGACAAGTAAAGCAATGAAAATAAGTATAAAATCTCTAATGAGAGCCATAGGAAGGTGTGAAAGAGTTGAGGATCCAAATATCAAAGAATTATGGGCATTCTCTTGTAGACTACCACAAAAAGATAAAGCAATTGTTGAAGCCTTGAGATCCTTGATTGAAGAATTTTGGAATACTAACACAAGGGTCTCTCCTAATTATATAAATTTTGTACGAAGGAGAATTGGTAGTCAAATCTGTGATCCACATTCGAAGCATTTTTTGGATATGACTCAAATGCAACTTTTTGCTAAGTTTTTAGACATGTATCCTCAAATTAAAATTAGTCAAAGATTTTTTGAAATGGCAAAGACTTTTTATGTCAAAATAGATCACACATTCACTACTTGTTTTTGTAGAGTACATATTGAATTTTCTAATCATTATGATGTTTATCGACATATATGTGTAGATTTGCATACTAATAATATTTTGTAGGAATGTAGCATAAAGGCTCCACCTAGATCTTCAAGGGGCTTCATATCTACCATTTTATGTGAAAGAGTTTATGGTCAACAATTTTACAATAAAGTATACTTGGAAGGCACATGTGTTTATTGTGGTGACTTGCAAAATTTGCTAATGTGTGAACATATGGATAGTACACATGTTATTGGGAATGAACTAGTGGAATTTAGAAAATATAAGACACTGGCCTACAATCTAAAAGATGGAAAAGAAGCAAAAAGGTGTTATTTTGTCATTGAAAAGATTCTAATGTATGAGTTTATGGGAATTTTTAGTGAGAAAATATTGTATGAGTATGCAAGGCATACCCATAAAGCTCAATGGTTGGACTTGCAATTCAAGATATGCAAGGACACATTTCCACTTGATTCCATCATTTCAGTTGTTGACTTCACAGAGAACTACACACTAAAGCCACATAATAAGGTTCAATCCCAGTATTACAACTCCACACAGGTTGCTATTTTTGTGCATATAACATTCATGCATGTTGTTGATATCACAGATGAAAACAGGAAGATTTTAAGGGAGTATCACTTCTATATCAGTGATGATAGTTCACATTCTACAGAGTTTGTGCAAGGTTTCTTTGAGTTTGTCCAAGGTTGCTTTGAGATGTTTCCTCTTTGGCTAAATGTTGGGCTTTCTTTGGTAAGCCTCATGTTAAGACTTCTTTTCTTTTGGTTGCTTGGGCTATTCAACCCTCTTTTATCATTTGGCATATTTGGTTGGCAAGGAATCGTAGGATTTTTCATGATACTAGGGTGGTTGTTCAACATTTGTGGTGGAGAATTATTCATTCTCTTTGCGAGACTATCTTGGCTAAGTATGACTTTGATGGGGATGCATATCCTAGGGATGTTGATATTTGTAATCAGTTCAATTTATCTCTTCAGGGAGGTATTCCTTCTTCTAGGGGGTAGTGTGCTTGGTAGTTCATGAGAAATGAATGTCATCATCCTTTGTGGAAGATTAACAGGGAGGGACGTTGGTTCTCTCCTCCTTAGGGACATTTGAAGCTTAAAACTGATTGTTCTTCTTGGGGGAGTCCTGGCCATACTGGTATTGGTGGGCTAGGTTGTGATAACTCTAGAAATATTCAATTTATTTTCTCAATTTATAAGGTTGTTCTTACCAATAATCTTATGGAGGCTCTTACCATTTTGCATGTGATGGAGCATAGTGGTGTTCTTGGATGGAAACGCGTTATTTGTGAATTAAATTCATATGTGTTGGTGACTTTGTTCAATGAGTGACGATTAGATGAGGTTAGTTGGCACTCAGTTGTGGTAATTAGGAAAATTCTTTGGTTGTGCAACTCCTTGGAATCTATTAATTTTAGTCACATTCCTAGGGAGTAGAATGGAGTTGCAGATTGTTGAGCCAAATGGGCTTTTGATCATAGGCAGGGTTGGAATATAGTGGATAGGAGACAATTATCTTTAGAAATGTCTCATTTTTTGGATCACTTAGTGGAGACTGGTAAAGTTCTGTAATTTTTTCTCCATTGGGTGTGTGGCCCTTGTTTTGTTTCTCTTTTTGTGATTGAATGAATTTTTACCTCTCCTTTAGTTTAAATATATTTTTAAATTAACAATAATTCAAAATTATAATAATTAAGAATTAGAACAAAAATTTTAATTACAATTCTATGAAGTCAAATATTCGCCACTCTATGATAATTTTTTTATCAATAAATATGATCCATCCATTTAAGCCCCTCTTTTATTTCTTTTCAAAAAAAGAAATATAAAATAGTTGGCTACTTAAAATCATCAAACATTTTAATCATAAACTAATCTAAAACAAATTCTCTATATTATTCAATTGAGGTATAAGTTTAAATGTATATGAAGCTAGCTTCAAATCTAACATAAATGTATGTTTATTATTAATAGTTACTTGTAAGTAATTAAAATATCTACAATATTATCTATTGAAAATTAAAGACACACACGATAATTGTCACATATTAATTTACGTCAAAATAAAGAAATTATAGAATAATTAAATTAATTTGTATTTAAAAAAATCATAATCATCTAAACTTTAAAATCCTTCTTCAATTATTTAGTAAATCAAAGAAGAGATAGTATCCCCTCAATATATATATAGACTACATAAAGAAATGCAAATAATTCTTTGATTTGATTTATTTAATTTATAATAAAATAACAGATTTAGTTGGTACTTTCAAATAAACAAGACACACCCACTTTCAACATGTACAACACGACAAAATTATATTTCTTTGGCATAATTACATATTTATTAAAAAAAATAGATTAAATTTTTATATCATAGAATGATAAAAAAATTCAATATGCGTTAGGCTCATTCCAATAAGAACCTTATCTATGTTTAATGCAAGATGCAAAAGAACCTTATCTATGTTAATTGTTAGATGGAATTTAAATTGTTTTGCGGTCATGTAGATAATGAAATATATTTAAGATAAAATTTACATAAATTACATTATGTTTATTTTTATAGGTATAATTAGTGGATGATTGAATGCTTTTAGTTCTATTTGACTAATTTTGTATTGGCTTTTCTTCATAGAACAAAAATATATATTTTTATTTATTTTAACATTAAACCAATAATATCAATTTTTTTTTCTCTTTCTTTAATAAGAAGGATGTTATTTAAAAATCTTATAATACTATTGTAATGATAATATTTACTATTCTTAATTAAAAAGGGTTACAATAGCTTAAAATAAAGTCATATTTTACAAATATAGTGATCTCCAAAGACATTGTAATTCCTCACTAGTTGAGTGTGTTTCAATTGATATGATAGCAGTTGTTGATTTATTATCCATACTTGTTGATTTAATGTCCAATTTTATTTTTTCCATCATTGCACCAATAGTTGTGACTTTAATACCTATAATTAAATGAAATGCACCCTTAATTGTAAACAACAACCAGTCATGTGATGCCACATCATCTACATAACTACTGGTCTCACCATTTTGGGGGCTATTTTGGACAGCTTGCCAAAAAGCAACGTAATGTGGCACCATATTTGATGATGTGGCCCTGAAATCTTAGTTATAAGTAGGGGACTGTTGGAATCCAAGAACACTGAGAGGGGGGGTGAATCAGTGTTCTACCGGTAATGTTAGTTTTCAACTTATTGCTTATTAACTTGTTAACAATAAATAAAATTAAAGTGCATACACCAAATAACACATAAAGAGGCAACACCATAACACCAATATTTATACGTGAAAACCCTGCTAAGGGAAAATCAACAATGGGGTTGATACCCACAATATCTATATACTTGATCAAGGTATACAAATATTACATAAAGGGGATTGCACATGCAGTCGGGCCAACCACCTAGAGCTCACTGACTTACACAGTACTACAAGATGATTACAAACCAAAACGAACTCATAATATGCATCTAACCATGTTGGATAAGTTTCGGCTCATGCTTTGATAACCTTCACTATGTACCAGTTTGTTGATGCTTTGTTATGTTATGTTTTGCTACCGGTTAGGCTATGCACGTGAAACTGCACATAAATGCTTTCATTCACTGACCAAAATGCATACCAATAATCTTTGAATAATTTGTAACCAAAATCGCATTACAAAACCTCATTAATCCATCACTGAAAGGATCTCCTTAAATATCCTTATATCTTCCACCATGTGGGCTTCAATGAAAAGTATATACATGTCAACTACCAGATCATAATGGATTTCAAACATAATCCCAATTATCATTTCAGCATTCACACATTACCATAAATTCCATGAAAGAAATAATTGCGGCCATAAGATCTCCTAGTCGGGTCCTATCCATTACCGGGTCCCAAATACACGTTACTGGGATCAGGACTTAGCCAGTTGTGAAGCAAAGTGAATACTAGTTAAGTGTAATGAATGTCGGTTAACCCAAACAAAGAAAAGTGATTAAATAATGAATCCAAATACAATATATTTACACCTGAAGATGAGTTCCCATGAGTTGCCATCAATGACAACCCAAAATGCCATTAACTCTTATCGGATGAGTGTTAATTGTCAGCAATCTCCCCCTTTGGCATTGATGGCAACACTCATGTGAAAAATGGTGTTGTCACTGAATCTCCCTCTGAATCAAAATGACCTCCTGACCTGTACATGAATCTTCTATATGCATCTGATGCTCCTCCTGAGTAATATATGCATTTTTCACTTTATTTCTCCCCCTTTGACATCAATGACAAAGTGGAGTGCCCACAAAGAATTCTGTATAGTTATAAACATAAGCCGGTTCTATACAAGTTTCAAAATGTCTGCATACACAGACTTCAAAAATGAAAAGTAGGTATCCCAACCTTTCTTAAGGGAGTCAAGAATGGAGATGAATCCATTCAAGAGACTATCATAATATTCAGTTTCTTCTAATGTAGTGGGATCCTCCTTTTGCATGTAAGAAATACATTTAGTCTTATGAAACAATAAATTATCCAACTAGGGACCAATGAGATTGTGGAGCTCATTTTCTCTCTTTCTTATACTGTCCCTTTCCTTCTCTAATTTCAAAACTTGATCCATAACCGCCAAAATTGGACCATCCAAAGAACTTGTTAGGTTAACTGTCAGGTTGTAAGAGTTGGAAATCTGAGTCAAATTATTCCTACAATCTGACAATTGCTTGTCTATAGGTGTTGTGATCTTATCAAAATCTAGACAAGTCTTATATACTCTACCTCCTTCCGCCAATACTGCATCAATGGATTGCAAACAAGTTTGAAGTTTCCCCTTGTCAAACTCAATCATTTGCAAAAATGTATGCTTCTAGGCCTCAACAAATTTATCTTTAGCCTCTGTCATTGAAATTTTTAATAAAGAATCATAATGCTTGGGAAAAAAATTAATGATCTCCTCCAATTTACCAGATGAGCTTGCACTCTCTTATGCTTGGAATTCTGGTACCAACTGGTTCAGAACTTCAAAACTGTGGTTGATTAATTCCTTGTCTTTTGATTCTTCTTGAGCCAACTCCTGGGTTGCCTGTGCTTGAAGTGATGTTGCCACCAAAATTTTCTCAGTCGGTGACATCTTGTGGTACGGTTTGTCAAAACTAATAGAAAATTGCGACAAGTTCCCTTTGGTTATAGCTGAGGTGTCAATTGCCAAGCTGGAAGATATATCTATCATAACTTCCTTACCCTTGTCTGTCAGAGAGGTATCCTCAGAATTCTTTAACTCTTGTGCATCGGTGGCTTCGCCACTTGTTACCCTATCTGGATCCTGAACATCCTCTATAACCTTATTATCTGAATTCTTATCTACATTTTCTTTTGTATCCTCTGCATTCTATACATTATCAACCAGTGTATCCTCTGCTATAAATTTTGAATCACTAGCTGGTACAGTGGTAGCCAGTGGAGTACTAGCAAGTTGTTCAGTATTTACACTTTGTTGTTCTGTATCTGTCGGTTTCTTATCTTTTGGCAACTGAATATTCTGACACTATACAAAACTGGGACTCAGTTCATAACACAAACTCAAAAGAATTCTTACCCAAATGTCTATTGTTTCCTTCTGAATCTCCTCAAACCTTTCCAACATAAGGTTATTTATTCTATGCTTAGGATTAAATTTGGATGAGCCGGTTTTATTTATTAGATCTGTCATCTCTGGAGGGGTTATTATTGGACAGAGATTAACTAGTTTTGTATCTTTTATTCATCAGTCTAGAGTTTGAGCATGTAATTTTATAGCCTCTAACTTATCATACAACTCCTTAGGCAAAATTTTCTCAAGTTCAATCAATGCTCTACTAAAAGAATCAAGATATAAAAGAATTGCTTCCTCCATTTTCTTTTTGTCCTTCTCCTCAAATCCATCAAAGAATAAAGAAATGTTATCTAAGTTATCATCATTAATAATTTGATCAATTAGATCCTGAGTGTCCAATTTCTTTTACCAATTCTTCTCTTGGTTTTCAGTTTAGGCCGGTCATCAGATTAAGGTTTACACTTATGTCCAATTGTGATTTTAGGTTTCTGGGGAGTCTCCTTAATAGGTTCTTTCTTTTGCTCCTCCTTCTTCTCCCTCACTACTCTAGCAAAAACTCCTTTCTTCTTTGGAATTTCCTTTATATCCTCATCGGATATCATTTCCTCAGAAGATATAGTCATATATTGTTGAGTAGCCTTTTGCGTTATCTTTGCTGACTCGATCGGTTTAGGACTAGCAGGCTCAGTGGATGATGCTTCTGGTTGCTTAGAAGTTTTTGTTGTCACATGGATTTTCACCCAATTCAAGCTTGAAATTCCTACAATCTAGTGACATATTGGACTGCTCTAAGGCTATGGGTATCCTATTATAAGAGCAGACCTCCAGATTATAGGTCGGCTTCCTATTTGATCACCTAATACTAACTTGAAATTGACTTGGAAAAGGGATAGAAGGATATGTATAAAATGAAACTATTGCTAAAAAGGCGATCCACCAATGACTCAAATGATCTAAAATGCTTACAAACTCACAAAAATGCTCAAGTAATGAAGCTATTTCTAACACACAGCTTGAATACACATTCTTGCAAAAATGATTTTCATGAAAGGTTAGTTTTCTGATGTTCACAAAAGGAGCAATGATATTCTCACAATTTTGATACAAAAGAAAAGCTCACACAATCAGAAACCTGCACTATAACATGTACATTTTACACTAAGCATCTGAAGAAACTGAGATAAAATAAAGGATTCGATAGAAGAATCATAATTTAATCAATTATGCTTACAAACATAACACTTAAACAAAAGGTATCAAGAAGGAACTCAACTTCAATATTGAAAATAAGGAATTTTTTGCATTACAAATATGGAAAAACTCATATGAAATGAGTCACAGGAGCATGAATATCTGATGCTACACAAGTACCAGAAACTCCTGAACTCCAAAACTCTTTTTTCCTTCTCTAAGTGACAAAAAGTCCCCTATACAAGTAAGCTTTTACAAAATTCCAAAATGAATTTTGGCTCCCAAAAATATGTGTTGTCATTTCCCCACCAAATCAGAACTCTAACTAAAAGAAAAACTCCTCCAAAACAAATGACTTCTCATCATTTTGCGTTGAGCTCACCTGGACTGAGTCACTCATCTATAGACAGTTTACAAATCATGCACCTTCTTATCAGGTTATCGGCATAGCGTCAAAACACTCCCACCACTATCCGATGGCACACTCCCAATAGTATAATTTCCTATCGGGTTATCGGGCGACATGAAAGCTGGTCTTGCCGATACCTAATGGCACGCTCCACCACACACTCTGACTCGCTCCAATCTGCTGGCAACCTCATTGGGATATCGGGGTAGGTGGAAAACACTTCCACAGATATCCGATAGCTCCTTTTCGTCCTTATGCAAACTCATTGGGCATCGAGGTAGGGTTAAACTGGTTGTTCTTATAGCCGATGGTAGCACTCCATAGAATTCTTTGTTGGGCCCCACCACCGGTTTGTTCTCGTATCCGACCAACCACTGTCTGACTTGCCATGTGACCGCCATCTCACCTTAGGTCGGACCCACCATTGGACTTACCCTTTCTTTGTCACTGATCCATGGTAGGTAACTATCGATCATCTTCACATTGGAAAACACCGACAGTCGTTGGATCGACTCCAACCTAATTTCTCCTTAACTCCTTGTCCATCTATGCCATGTGTTAGCCTTTGTTTCAGCTATAGATCCACCTAATCGCCACTTGGACTTTCTACTAGACTTGGGCCCACCCTAGTTCTTCTTCTACGCTCTGACACGTGGCACATCTTGATTCATTTTGAGCCCACCTGGACGGCCACCTCAACTGCCACGTCGCTAGTCGCTATATCATGAGAGATAACCAATGAGCATCTTCATCTTGTAGTATAGTGATGACCCTTGATCTGCCCTCAAACTGCTCAACCCTTAGCATCTAAGTCGCTCACCTTTTCCACACATGCTTTGTTGCCAAGTCGCGGAGATAACTGGCAAGCTTCTTTCTATCATGGTATAGCAACCCCCATTAGATCTCTTGCATTAGATCTCTCGCATCACCATTTGATCTTCCTTGATCTTCTTGATCATTAACCTTGACTGATCTTCTCCCCTCTGTCACATGTCACCCTGTGGTACCCTTGGTTCGCTCATGAGATCCGCCTAGGCACTACTTGTCTGTCGGGCCTACCACGTGTCAGCCTATAGCCCACTCGCGGATCCACCTAGATAGCCACGTCTCCTTTGGATCTGTTCGATATCATTCTTTCGGCCAAACTACTCCCTTGGTGAGCTATTTACAAGTCTCATCGAACCTACAGTTTCATCGATGTCTTTATTTAATCAGCGGGACCAGTTTTGATTTCTTTGATATGCCCTATGTCGATGGAACTGAGCCTTCGGTGAAACCTTTTAGAGATTCATCATGACCAAGGTCTACTCGATAAGTCACCCTTTGGTGACATGCCACTTGTTCTATCGCATCATCACCATTGGACCGTCCATCTCTTCGTCCATCCATGCCACGTCACCAGCCACTGGACTGCCACCTCACCAGTCGCCAAGTCGCAATGATATCTGGTGAGCATCTAACCATCATGACATAGTGACAGTCATTGGATCTCTGTGATTTGCATCTGATCTTCCTGACCTTTATCCTCCTCTTTGCCATCCTGTCACAAAATTTGGGTGCCTTGAGATGTCCATGCACGCGAGGGACCCACCAATGCTAAGTTGCTCCTTGTCAAAAGCCTGAAAGCTTTGACACTTGATATGCATGGGGGTTTGTATTTAAATATTAAAACTCTCCTCCCCACCACAAATGTGGGATAAATTTTTTTTTTACATCCCTTGCTATTGCATGTGTTCTATGCCTGAGCCTTTGTTTGAAAACTTCTAAGCCTTGTAAATACACCATTTCATCACGCAGCAGGGAGGATTTGGCAAGAGTTGTGTTAGTTTTACGCCTGACAATAATGCATTTACCTGAAGGTTTGATAAGACATGCCATTCTTGAAAGTGCAATGGAGCATGAAAATCTATGTGATCTATTTATCTTCGTAACACCCATCTCCATCAACATGTTGAGCTCAACCCTCGTGGGAGCCACATTTTAACCCACATGTTGTATTTTACTGAACAAAAATTTATTTTCCCTGTGTCTGCACATGAATCAAACAATTTAGACAAAAACATGTATTTTTTTCATACTTAGCATGTTTTTATCCTTATGAGGCATATTGATCCGATATCTCCTGCATCTCTCTACCATGAAAATGATATTTCAATCTTTTGTCTTTCTTTTCAAATGATCACGAATGCAATTTAGCAAAATAAAAAATACACCTTCTTGCTCATGCGTAAAATATCATAGCTCTACCTAATTGAGCTAGTAGCGAAAATAGGTAACATTTTTGGTGACATCTGCTATATGTTTGCCTGCTAAACATCTTGACTACCTGCCTAACTCTATATATTGGGCACAGAGTCACTAAAACTTATAGAAAACTAAAAACACAACTGACATAGTAGGAATGTGTGACAGGGGATAAACATATTCCTTGTTTCATATGATGGACACCTCTCTTTTATAGCTTCAATGGATTGCAACAGTATGACTCTTATTACTCCTTCTAAACTATGCACTAGGCACTTAGGGAAAACAGAACTACAAACTGACCTACTGTGCAAAGCACTTATTGAGATTGTTCGGTGTGGAGCCTGATCAATCTCCAAGTGGGAGATTGTTGAAATGTGGCGACTGATCAGCAAAGTACTATACACTCAGCACGTATCCTCGCCGGGGTCCCGGGCCGGGCCGGGCCCCGGGCAGGGGTTCGAGGGCGGTAGCCCTTGAGAAAAAAAATTTTGCCGTTTTTTGTTGATGAAAACCGACATTGTAATAAAACCCTAAAAAAGGCCGACTTTGTTTGTTGCCCTAAAAATGCATGTTATAAGTGGTTGGGATGCTTAAGGCATTGTAAGGTTGATGTACTGTTTTTGCTGGATAATAAGAAAGATTGGATGGCTGTGTATGGTGGACGTAACCCATTCTGGGTGAACCACGTTAAATATCTGTGTTATTTGTGTCCTGTTTTATTTCTTTATCTTTTGTATTTAAATCTGCATATAATTGTTAGTTCATATTTGTTTTGAATCTGCTTGAAACCCTAACAATTGGTATCAGAGCGAGGTTTTTGGAAATTGTCAGGACTTTCCGATTTGAGTGGGAGCAATGGAGGATTCCAAATTCAAGGTCGAAAATTTTAATGGCCAGAATTATCAGTTATGGAAAATGCAGATGGAGGATTACCTCTATCAAAAGGATTTGTGGTGGCCATTGGAAGGAAAGGCAAAGAAACCGACCACAATATCAGATGAAGAATGGGACATTTTAGATAGAAAGGCACTGGGATCCATTCGATTGTGTCTTGCGTCGTCTGTAGCATTCAATATAACAGAAGCAAAAACGATTGTAGATTTGATGGCAACATTGGCTAAGCTGTATGAGAAACCCTCGGCTTCGAATAAGGTATTTCTTATGAAGAATTTATTTAATTTGAAAATGAGTGAGGGAGGATCTGTAGCGGAGCACTTAAATGAATTTAATACAATTACCAGTCAATTGTCTTCAGTAAA
The DNA here is from genome assembly GCF_030272615.1 of Cryptomeria japonica. Classification (NCBI taxonomy): domain Eukaryota; kingdom Viridiplantae; phylum Streptophyta; class Pinopsida; order Cupressales; family Cupressaceae; genus Cryptomeria; species Cryptomeria japonica. Next base: position 353,360,747 of record NC_081411.1, on the reverse strand, counting down.
AATTACCTTTGCAGAAGAGGTTAGGGCTCTCTTGATTTTATGTTCTTTGCCAGAAAGCTGGAATAGCTTGGTTATGGCTGTAAGTAACTCTGTCTCTGGTAAAAATACTTTGGTATTTGATGATATTGTTGGTGTTATCCTAAGCGAGGAAATGCGAAGGAAAAGCACAAGTGAGACTCCAACATCATCGGGTAGTGTTTTGAATGTGGAGAACAGAGGAAGATCAAAGGAAAGAGGAAAAGGCCTTGGGAATGAGAAGTCACGAGGGAAGTCAAAGAAAGAACGCTCTCAATCTAGAGGAAAGAAAGATTGCTGGTACTGCGGAAAGCCTGGTCATCTAAAGAAAGACTGTTGGTCTCGGAAAAACAAAGAAGGAGACAAAAATGAAAATGACAGTAAGGAAACTAATATTGCAAGTAATACTTTACAAGATGCTTTAATCTTATGTTTGGATAATGTTAATGATTCCTGGGTAATAGATTCTGGGGCTTCATTTCATGCTACACCCCATAGAAAATATTTTCTAGATTATGTTCAAGGTGATTTTGGACAGGTATATTTGGGTGATGATGAGCCCTGTCAAATTGTTGGAAAAGGAAAGATAAAGATCAAGTTGCAGAATGGTAATGACTGGTTTCTGCACGAGGTAAAACATGTTCCTAATTTAAGAAGAAATTTAATTTCTGCAGGGCAACTAGGTAGTGAAGGTTGCATAGTTACCTTCTCAGACAGTATGTGGAAGGTCACTAAAGGATCATTAGTAGTAGCTAAAGGTGCGAAGGTAGGCACATTATATCTGTGTACTGGTAACACTTACTCTACCTTAGCTGCTACAGATAAAGTTACTGGAGGGACAACAACAATAAATGTTGCAAGAACAGATTTGATAATGTGGCACCATAGGCTTGGGCACATGAGTGAGAAAGGGATGAAAATCCTTCACTCCAAAAATCTATTGCCAGGACTAAAGAAGATTGATTTAGAGTTCTGTGAAAACTGTGTTTATGGTAAACAGAAAAGAGTCAGATTTCTCAAGGTTGGGAAAGAGAAGAAGAGTGAGAAGTTAGAGCTTGTACATTCAGATGTATGGGGACCGGCTCAGGTATCATCTCTTGGTGGCTCTTGTTATTATGTTATTTTTATTGATGACTCAACTAGAAAAACATGGGTATATTTCCTAAAACAAAAATTAGATGTTTTTGAAACTTTTAAGAAATGGAAAGCTTTGGTTGAGAATGAGACAGGAAAAATGTTGAAGTGTCTCAGATCGGATAATGGAGGTGAGTATTGCAGCAAAGCATTTGAAGATTACTATTCCTTAAATGGGATTCAAAAGCAGAAGATAGTTCCAGGAACTCCACAGGAAAATGGTGTGTCAGAGAGAATGAATAGGACCATCATGGAACGTGCGAGGAGCATGAGATTGCATGCTGGATTGCCCTTACATTTTTGGGCAGATGCTATACATACTGCTGTCTATTTGATAAATAGAGGACCTTCAACCCCTTTGGATGGTGGTATTCCAGAGGAGGCATGGACTGGTAAAAAGGTAAATTATTCTTTTCTAAAAACTTTTGGTTGCAAAGCTTTTGTCCATGTTGATAAAGAAAACAGAACCAAGCTTGATGCTAAATCTCAGAAATGTACCTTCATTGGATATGGGATAGATGAATATGGCTATCGGTTATGGGATTTTGAAAATAAGAAAATAATTAGAAGTAGAGATGTTATATTCAATGAGAAGGTTATGTATAAAGAACAGATGTAGGAAAAGAAGCATGAACATGACAAACAAGAATATGTGGTGTTGGATGAGATTCCTGAAAATGAAATGCCACAGGTACCTGATGCTCAGCAACAACAGATTGTCCCACAAACTCCTGCAAGTGTTAGACGTTCTACGAGGACAAGTAGACCCCCTGAAAGATTTTCTCCTTCTTTGTATTCTATTTTATTAACAGATTATGGTGAACCAGAAGAATATGAAGAAGCAATGTAGGTGGATGCCAAACAACAGCGGCAGCTAGGCATGAAAGAGGAGATGGACTCCCTGATGAAAAATAAGACTTGGGACTTAGTTCCTTTACCTACAGAAAAAAGAGCCTTGCCTAACAAATGGGTTTATCGACTGAAGGAGGAGGAAGGACGTCAGAAAAGATATAAGGCCAGACTTGTGGTAAAAGGTTTTGCACAGAAAAAGGGTATAGATTATGATGAAATATTTTCTCCAGTTGTAAAAATGACTTCAATTAGAACTATACTTAGTCTTGTGGCTGTAGATGATTTACATCTTGAACAATTAGATGTCAAAATAGCTTTTCTCCATGGAGATTTGGAGGAGGAAATTTACATGTTGCAACCACAGGGATATGAGGTCAAAGGTAAGGAGAACTTGGTGTGCAGGTTGAAGAAAAGTCTGTATGGCCTAAAGCAACCACCCAGACAATGGTATTTAAAATTTGATAGTTTCAAGGCTGAACACGGTTATCATAGATGTCATTCTAATCATTGTGTATATTTTAAGAGATTTGATAATGGCAGTTATATTATCCTATTGCTTTATGTTGATGACATGCTTGTTGCTGGGTCTAACATGCAACATATAAATGATCTTAAACAGAAATTAGCCAGGTCATTTGCTATGAAGGATTTGGGTGCAGCTAAGCAAATTCTCGGTATGAGGATTACATGGGACAGGAAAAATAGAACCTTAAATTTGTCCCAAAGTGAGTATATAAAGAAGGTGTTGAAAAGATTTAACATGCAGGATGCAAAAGCAGTTAGTACACCTTTGGCTAGTCATTTCAAATTGACTAAAGAGATGTGTCCAAAGGCACAGGAAGAGGTTAATAAAATGTCTAACATCCTGTATTCATCAGCTGTTGGCAGTCTGATGTATGCAATGGTATGCACAAGGCCAGATATTGCACATGTAGTGGGAGTTGTGAGTAGGTTTATGAGTAATCCGAGTATGGAACATTGGAATGCTGTGAAATGGATTCTTCAGTATTTGAAAGGAACTACTACGAAGGCATTATGTTTCAAAGGATCTAATGCTGCTCTAAGTGGATTTGTTGACTCTGATCTAGCGGGTGATATTGATTCATGGAGGAGTACTACAGGGTATGTTTTTACTATAGGGGGAACTGCAATCAGTTGGATTTCTAGGTTGCAAAAGGTTGTTGCACTTTCAACCACTGAAGCTGAGTATGTTGCTGCTACAGAAGCTAGCAAAGAGATGATTTGGTTGCAATGTTTTCTGAAGGAATTAGGTGAGACACAAGAGGATAGCCCATTGTATACTAATAGCCAGAGTGTCATTCATCTTGCGAAGAACTCTGCTTTTCATTCAAGGACAAAGCACATTCAGCTCAGGTACCACTTCATCCGGACTATTTTGGAGGAGGGTCAGTTACGGCTTGAGAAAATTCACACAAGTGAGAATCCTGCCGATATGTTCACAAAGGTAGTTCCACAGGAGAAGCTGATTTCTTCATCAGTTTCTGTTGGTCTTCTTGATTGATAATTGTGGAATTTATACCAGTCAAGTCCTAGTGTTTTATCCAGTGGATGTTGCATGTACAGTGGTGTCGTGTAGTATCAGTCTCCAAGTGGGAGATTGTTCGGTGTGGAGCCTGATCAGTCTCTAAGTGGGAGATTGTTGAAATGTGGCGACTGATCAGCAAAGTACTATACACTCAGCACGTATCCTCGCCGGGGTCCAGGGCCGGGCCGGGCCCCGGGCAGGGGTTCGGGGGCGGCAGCCCCCGAAAAAGCGGGGGTTCGGGGGCGGCAGCCCTTGAGAAAAAAAATTTTGCCATTTTTTGTTGATGAAAACCGACATTGTAGTAAAACCCTAAAAAAGGCCGACTTTGTTTGTTGCCCTAAAAACGCATGTTATAAGCGGCTGGGATGCTTAAGGCATTGTAAGGTTGATGTACTGTTTTTGCTGGATAATAAGAAAGATTAGACGATTATGTATGGTGGACGTAACCCATTCTGGGTGAACCACGTTAAATATCTGTGTTATCTGTGTCCTGTTTTATTTCTTTATCTTTTGTATTTAAATCTGGATATAATTGTGTTATCTGTGTCCTGTTTTATTTCTTTATCTTTTGTATTTAAATCTGCATATAATTGTTTTATTTCTTTTGTATTTAAATCGGTGAGGATACGTGCTGAGTCTACAGTACTTTGCTGATCAGTCGCCACATTTCAACACTTATTACCACTAGAAAAACTAAAATATGTACAAATTTTAGGCATACCTCAAAATCAATTCTTGAGGTGAATCCCATTGACTAGGATTGGTTCAACTTCACCATCCAACTTAGACAGCTAGAAGGAATTATGTTGCTTGCACTCAGAAATCATTTAAGGCCCACTCCAAAAAGCATCAAACTTTGTATGCTTGCCTGACCTGCTCTTGAATTCATCTCATTTCATGATAATGTCACCTTCCTTGAACACTCTAGGAGAAGCCCTCTTATCAAAAGATCTTTTCATTTGATCTTAGTGATGCTCAATTTGTCTCATTGCCTCATTGCCTCATTTCTAACTTCCTCTAGCTCAATCGGCTGAGCCAATCTTGTTGTCATAGGCTCTTCTTCAATCATATTCAGCTGGATAGATAGATCAAGGGTTGGAACTCAAGTGAAATAGGCAACCTTGTTTCTTTCCCATACACAAGCATGTATGGAGACATTCTAGTGGACCTCTTTGGTGTGATTCTATCAGCCCATAAGGTTGATTTGAGCTTGGTATGCCAACCTTGTTGATTTCCTTCCATGGTCCTTTTGATGATTCTGAGCAAATTCTTATTTGTGGAATCAGCTTGTCCATTGCCTTGAGGGTAATTAATTAGATGAGGTGTTGAGATAAACACCATTCTTTACTTCCCAATCAGATATTCGACTCCCTGGAAAAGCAAGAGCATTATCTGAAACTATAGATTCAGGGACACCAAATCTAGTTATCAACTCATCATAAAAGTTCAAAACAACTATCTCGTTTGCTTCCTTTAGAGCTACAGCCTCAATCCACTTAGTAAAATAATAAGTGGTTGTGAGCACCCACTTATGGCCAGCACTTGAAGGTGGATTTATGACTCCAATGAAATCCAAACCCCACTTCATAAAGGGTTGTTCTACCTGAATAGGCTGCAATGGTAGTGTTGCTAGCCTCTCTTTTCCTGCAAACATGGCACATTCTTTACACTTTCTAACCCAGTAATCTGTATCTCTAAACAAATTAGGCCAATAATAGCCTCCTTTCATAACTTTCAGAGTTGTAGCTCTTGCTAAAAAGTGTCCTCCTGTTGATCCTTAATGAAACTCATGCAATACCTTATCAACCTGATCAGTATCTATGCACCTCAATAATACACCATGAAAATCCTTTCTAAATAGAAAACCATTCAAGAGTACATAGGGAATGGACTAAAGTCTATATTACCTTCTTCTTGACTTACTAAATCCTTGAAAACACTCACCGGTCAGCAAGAAATGAGTCATTTCTTGTACCGAGCTAGTAGGAGGAACAGGAACAACTACTTGTTCTTTGTCTTGGAGGGCTAAAACAACCTTCTCCTTATTCTCTTCACTACTATTTGTGTGATCAACAAGCTTCTCACACAATCCCTTACCTCTGACTAGCTTGGTGACCTTAATATCAACATCAAATTACATCACCTTGGTCACCCAACCAACCCTCTTATCATTTAAGTCTTTGCTGAGAAAAAATTCTTTAACTGAAGGGTGAGAAACCATCAACTTAATCCTATTATTAGACAACATATGTTTAAACTTTTTCAAACTCCTAACAATAGAAAGAACATGTTTCTCAACAAAAGAATATTTCTCCTCATAATCCTTAAGGCCTTGACTGAAAAAGGCCAAAGGCTGCTCCAAACCATGCTCATTTTCTTGAACCAACATAGCTGAGATGTTGTCCATACTGCCATAAGCATACAAAATAAAGTCTTTTGAGAAATCTGGGTTTAGCAAAGTAGGAGCAGCTACAAGTGCCTATTTTATAAGCTCAAAAATCCTCCTCCCATCCTTAGACGAGCTAAAAGGAATATCCTATTTCAACATAGAAGTTAGAGGTTTTAATATTTCTGCAATATCTGGAATAAACCTCCTGACAAAATTAATCCTACCCAAGAAGCTTTGCAAGCCCTTCTTGTGTACTGATAGAGGTAAGGAAACAATATCACTTACCCTCTCTGGATCAATAGTAATACCTTATTTTGACACCACATAGCCCAGAAGCTTACCCTCATGAATGGAAAACACATATTTCTTTGGGTTAAGAGATATACCATACTCTCTGCACCTCTCAAAAAATTTCTATAGGTGAGCTATGTGTTCAACTAAATTTTTGGAATAAACAGTGATATCATCCAAATAAACAAGCACAAATTTATACATCAAACCATGAAATGCCATATCCATAGCACACTGAAAAGTGGCACCGGCATTTGACAAACCAAATGGAATCTTTTTATATGTCATAGTGCCCCATTTAGTTGTAAATTTTGTCTTAAATTGATCTTTGTTCTTCACTAAAACTTGGTTATAACCTAAAAATCCATCTAGCAAGGAGAATCTCTCAAAACCTGCAACAACTTGCAGAATCTGCTCCATAGAGGGCAGTGGATATCTATCCTTCAATGAGGCTCTATTGAGATCTCTGAAATCAACACAAAGTCTAATTTCACCATTCTTTTTCCTAACTGGGACAAGGTTTGACACCCAAGAGGTGTTTTTAATAGGAAAAATGATGTTGCTCCCAATGAGTTTATTAAGTTCTTTGACCATAAGGGGCTCAAGCTTTGGATTAAGAGGGCTATGTTTTTGCCTCACAGGTTTAGCATTTGGGTCAAGCTCTATGGTATGTTGGGAAATACTAGGGTCAAATCCTTTTAAATTAGAATATTTCCAAACAAATATGTCACTAAACTCTTGGCATGGTAAAACAAATGCATGCCTTTCCTCTAAAGTACACACCTTGCCAAGCTTTAACAACTTATCCTTGAAAATCTCAACATTTTCATAATGTTCCTCCTTGATCTGCAAGCTAGATTTTTATTTTCTCACTTGATCATCGTAGTTGAAAATTGACTTCAATGTGACCAAACCCTTAGGTAGCTTGTCTGTTTTCAGCTGTATAACATGATCATCATACTGTTGCTTAAGCTTCTCTTGGTTGGTATTTGAAAACTCTGCCTCTTCCTTCAAAAAGTTAATAATCTATTGATCACTATCAAAAATTTGCCAATGATCAGCATTGTTAAGAATGGAAGACCTAACAATCACTTTTACATATTGATGTTTATTAATATTGCTTATATCACTTGGAACATCATATTGTGCTCCTATTGTAGCAAGTCTATCAGCATGTTTATTCAAATTTCTAGGAATAAACAATAGATTGAAAGCTTGGAAATCTTCAATAAGATCTCATACCCTATGTTTATAAGACTTTAAAAGATCGTTCTTAGTGGTATGGAGACCTCTTACTTGGTTGACAACCAATTCAATGTCACCATAAACCCGCAAACAATTGATTCCTCTCTTCTTTTCCCATTATAGACCATGAATTAAAGCCTCATACTTAGCTGTATTATTGGTGCAACTAAAAGAAAACTTGAAAGCTACATAATACTTATCATCAATAGGGGAAATCAACATGCAACCACCATGGACACCATTCTTACTTCTTGACCCATCAAAATAGAGCTTTCGAAGCTCATTTTGTTGTTGATTATCTTATTGTCCAACATCCTTCATCAAGTTTGGGATAGCATAACCTTGTTCATGAAACATATAGACTCCAAGGTTTACCTCATCCATATTTTTAAAAGGATCTTCCTCAAGATTCTCAGCTGCCCATTCATCTAGAATAATGTCAGGAATGTCATCAATAGGGGTGTTTGGATCACGCAGAATGGGTTGGTCATCTTGCTCAAGAATAGTCAAATTGGCATTGATAGTACTAGGGACATAAGGTTCTATGTGATCATTAGCTAAAGCTTTTGATTTAATAGTAACCTTAGCTCCATACCTAGTCCTAAAAAACATATGTGACCAGTCAGATGACAAATAACCCCCTAATTTGGTTGTAATGTCTCTTGATAAGCAAATTGTAAAGTAGGGTAGCAGGTCTATCACATCTACATCTTGCAGAATAGAAAAATTGGGGCAAGCATGGAGTGTTAGACTCAATTTTTTAATGACTCCTATAGTATTTACAATAGTCCCATCTAACTGCACTACACCCTTATTCAATGGCTCATAAGTCAATCCTAACTGGTCAACCAACTACTTGGGCATGACTGAGCTACGTGCACCTAAATCTATCATGCAGTTATGCACTAGGTATTGGTCAATGATTAGAGTGACATAAAAAGGAGGTGGTTTGTTTACCTTGGACTACTGAGACTATTGTTCACTCTTCTGTTGAGGTGTATTGGTAAGAACAACCTTTGAAGCTTGCTGATTAGATGGTTGGGCAGTCAAGGAAAGGTTAGACAAAGCATCATGTAACAAATCTTTTTGCCCAGGTAGAGCTAGTGAATCCCACATTGACATGATAACATGAGTTTTCTTCAACTGATCCAAAATATTAAAATTAGTTATACTAACCTTTTGTTGTCCCTTAGTAACAACAATGTCCTTTTGCACTTGTGCTGGCTGAGGTTGGCTTTTTGGCTAATCTTTGGTCACCACAAAATGTGATCTCTGAAGAATTTGTGTATTTTGAGTGGAGAAAGGCCCTACCCGAGCTTGGGTACTTGAGAAAGGCTAATTATTATTCTTATCAGTATGTTGCCCCATGTCAACGGCCCTTTTCTTGGATCTTGTGTTGGCTGCTACAGGGATATATGACTGATTTTGAGGCTGATTAACCCCACAGAACTCCCCACCTTGCCAATTCATCAAAGTAACATCAGGACTACCTTGTTCCATGGGTGCAGATTGTTGTTTATTAACTTCCTAAGACTGATTTCTTGGAAATACAACATTGTTTTGCACCATCAATGCTTGATTTAACATGCCATTGGAGCATGTAGATTGGTTATGTGGTTGGTTGCAAGGAAAACACCACTCATAGTCATCTACCAAGTTGTTTTGGACTGGAACAATATCCCTTGAGGAACTCGATGTATTAAGATTATATTGTTGAAAAGGCCTTTGGTTAAAATTCCTTCTTTGACCTTGAGAGTTTGGCTAGTATGAGGCCTGGTAGGGAGCTTGGAAAGGAATTTGATAAGGTGGTTGAGTTTGGGCTTTCTTGATATTAACCAACTCATTACCAAAATTTTGTAGTCTTCTATAGGTTAGCGTTTTGCTCCTTAATACTTATTATCTCCTACAAATGACTAGGGACAACATGCTCTTGAACTGCAACTTGAGCATTATATGCTGGAAATGAAGGTACAACAGCTATAATAGGTGGAACTATAGGGATCATGGGTTGTATATCAACAAAAATTGGCATGGAAGGCCTAGGTGCTATCTTCCCTACTTGAATAAGACTATTCTTAGCCCTAACAACAACATCAAATGTTGCTGGTAAAGTATTTCCCCCCATAGACTTTATCATGAGTGCAATATCACTATTCAAAGCCTTTAGGTAAAACAAAAAAGCATAATCATTAGAAGGTTTTACCAATGCTAGAATCTGATTCCAAGTCCTTTGAAATCGGTAGTTTAAATCCATCATATGCTCATGAGGAGCTCTTTTGATGGTAGTGAGTTGCTCCACCAATGAAAGATGATCTAACTTGTCTTCAAAATGCCGATTTAAAAGTTGTCCCAGCTCATCCCATGTAGCTATTGAGTTCACAGGCAGGCTTCTGAACCACTGAAGGGCTTTCCCTTTGAAAGAGGCTACCAAAAGCCTCAAAGCAACATTTTCTGCAACAATGCGATGCACTCCACACAAGGAAGCCACATCTCTAATATGTTCAATAGCTGTTGTTTGATCCTCTCTAGTGAAAAATGGCAAACTCTTAAGTGTTGCAACTGGTGTGTCATCGTGTTGAACCAAGTGTTATTCCGGTTTTAAAATTGGGTGTTCTTGTCCCATAGTTGGCTAGAAATCTGCCAAAATATGTTTAGCATGGCCCTATTACCCCTAAGTTTCTTGGGTCAGATGAGGGTTTAAGGTTTTTGAGATTCTAACCCTTCCTATGTTTGGAAAACCCTTATGTTCTATTTTTGTGTTACTTTTGCCACTTAAAGAAGGGTTGGTTTATCGTTAAAAGTGTCCCCCCATATGTTTTCCCTAGGTGGTCTTTCAAATATTCTCAAAGATTACGCCTTTGCCTATGTCTTGTTATAATGTTTGTGGGGCTCCTTAAATGGTATGCAACTCATTGTTAATCTTACAATTGTTGGTGTTTCACTAAGAAAAGATGCTAGCAAGTTAATGTTCATGAAATGGTGAAAGACTAAGCAGGCTTGACCAAATGGATTGACCGTCAGATTAAAGGATTGCATCTTGTTTTAAATCCAACAACTTGCATTGATTTGCTAGCCCAAAGTGCATGTGATTTAGTCTTTATGAAATAGCAAAAGACTTGGCGGGTCCCAGAGGCAGGTAAGGTAACTGTTAAAGGACGATCAGCTCAGAAAAGATCAATGGCTCGCGTTGATTCGTGGCCTAAAGATACCCATTGTTTGCCTTTCGTGAAGTTGCAAAAAGGTGGAGGGCCCTGCAAAAGTGGTCATGGCAAAGGTAACCGATGAGCAAGTTGCCAAGATCAAACGGTTGTCACTGCTTCGCGAAGATAAGTGGCCTGAGGTTTAAGCTCTGTGAAATAGTGAAAGGGTCAGTGGGCCCAAAGGATAGGCAGGTCATAAAGTTTTAAAGGTTGATTAAGTAGGATTTAATCAGACAGTTGTTGTGGATTCGTAGCCTAAAGTCAGGCGGAGATTAATGTTTGTGAAATAGGAAAATGATGTGGCAATCACACAATGACTGACATGGCAGGATAGATGGGTTGTTCCGTGCAAAGGATTAGTGACTTGTTAGATACACATGGCTTCAAAGGGTAGTTGAGGGCTTGCCTTGGTTCAACCGATAGTTATGTTGAGAATGGTGAAGTAGAACACGTGGCAGTTTCAGAATGGGACCCAGTGGAACTTCCTGAGCAAATAGCCGACTACCAAATGACGTTTGTTAACCGATGATGCAATAAAGAAAGTGGTCTTCGAGTTAAAGGGCCCACTTGGAAGGTCTAAAGAATGTTAAATGGTGTTCATCTTGTGGTCGATCCAATGGTTGTTGTTGTTTTGTAGCTCAAAGATACCTGCAGTTTAGTCTCTGCAAAATGGCAAAAACTGTTAGCCATCATGGTTAAGCACGACTAATTAAGAAGATTGGTGGTCACTACATGAGGTAAAGACCAAGCAAGTAAATGATGATCTAGTGGCCGGCGTTGTTTCATGAGGTAAAAGTGTGCATGGTTTAGTGTTTGCGAAATGGTGAAAAGAAGGTAGGGCCCGTCACTAACATAGAAAGACAAGAAGGAGTAAAAGCAGTGTGGGTTCCCAAGATCCAATGATTGTCATTGCTTCATGAAAGAAAAGTGTGGGGGTTTTAAGCTCTACGAAATGGTGAAATGACTAAAAACAGAGAAAAACTCAGAGAACTTGTGGTCTGTTGGAGCCTGTTTTTTGAATTCAATTTTTATGAATTCAATTCTGAGGTGATGGCCGAAGCATGCAGGATTAATTTCTCAATTCAATGCCAACTTGCCATATTAAGGTCTGCATCAATTGAATATTGCTACCATTTCGACAAGTTTGTTGCAGAGGAGCTGGTGCAGAGCAAGTTTCTTCAGGTGAATAACCAGGTTTTTTGTGCTTTTTCTCACTAATTGTAGTCTAAGAATCGGTGTTGCTGTGTGAATTGTTTCATTAGAGTTTTTGTGCAAATCTCAATTGATATAGTTGTTTTAACAGGATGGCGCCAAGAAGGGAATTAGCAAGAAAAGTAAACTACTAGGATAGGAATATTTGTGATGATTTTCTGGAATAGTTAACTATGTCTACCAATGTCCGGGCCAAGGCTAAAGAATTGGTACCAAAGAACCCTCGTTTGAGAGTAGGGGGTGGCCTATATGACAAAGGGAATTGGTTAAGGGATCCACAAATAGGGATGTCAGGTTTAGGATTATTCAAGGTTGGTTTTGGTCAGAGATATTCCCTTGCCCCTTTAAATAGCATATGGGAATTGGTTGTGGGGAAGCTTGTAGTCCCTGGTGTATTCATGGATACAGATTTGTTGACTCTGATTGCCCAAAATTATGACCCTATAGCTAGATGTATCAAGAATTTGAAAGGATCGGCCCTGATTGAAATTAAAGATGATGAATTTAGGAATGTGTTCAAGCTTAGTGAAGCTTCAAATTTGTTAGAGCCTATTGATTTTGAATCACTGGCGCAGGTTTATGATGCACAAAGGGATCACCTTAGGAGTGGCCCATTGAAAGAGTTCTTTGTTAAAATAGGAGGGTTAACAGTTGTAGGCCCCAGTACAATGGAACCCTTCTCCCTGAATCTGTTTACTCTAAGAGCTAAGTGTATGTATTGGGCACTGTGTCAAATTTTTGGAGAAGATGCTAAGAAAAACATGCCAACCCATTACATGTTGATGATTGCACAAATTCTAAACCCCTCTTTGGTAATAACATTTGATTATGCAACATACCTTACTGATTTAATTCATGCAAGGCTAGTAGGGATAAAAAATGGTAAGGTGGACAGGCCATTTGGATGGTATTCTCTTCTAATGCACATGTTTTTGTTCAAGGGTGCTGATTATTTTGCAAAAGAAATGGATTTGGTCAAGGTGAAAGATAAGGAAGAGATGTCTGTTCAACTTTGGAGTATTGTTTTGTCCTGGGACAGAGAGGATGCTAGCTATCTAAAGTTTGATAGATGCTTTGCATCTAAGATTAGATTTCTTTTATGTACAAAAAACCCTAGGATTCCTAAGGCTCTCTTGGAATACCTCAGGCCCAAGGAGTTTGCAGAAGGTATCAAGATTGTTCATAATTGGGGAGATATGTCTTTGTACCCTATTTCTACAATTTTTAGAGTATATGGTTTCAGAGGCACTCCATATTTATTGCCTTATCAAGTCCCACTGAAGATAGGAATTGCTGAAGACTTAAGGCAAATTGGAGGTGTACAAGAGGTAGCGCTGACAAATAGTGGTAAAGGGACCATTTTCCCAACTATTACCATGGCACATCATTTTGTGATCACTAAAGGTGGCTAGAAGTATTTAGAAGAATTCCTTAAACCATATAGATTGTCAACTATTGTTTCAAGATGTGCAGACCCTGAAGACTTTTTCAACGGCATGTTTAGGAAAAGAGAAGTTTGTAAAGGTAGGCCTCAGAAATTTCATTTCCCTGAAGATCTAATTAGGAATGAATTCAGTTTGGATGAGCAAGAACTGAGGAAAGAGAAGTGGGTTGCATATAAAAGGGCTCTTGACTTCATTCATCAATTTGATAGTAATTATGACCCTCTTTCTAGTTTCAATCCCTTTGAGGAGAAAATTAAATTCTTGGTTCTCTATTTTGAAGACCTCATGCAAACTTTCAAAGAAAAGAGGGAGGCTATAATGAGAAATGATCCTGATAAGGTTAAATTGGTTCTAGCTAATCCTACCTTCGCTAAGGCTATCCCACCAGGTGATTATGTAATGCACAAGAAATCAAGATACAGTGTGATGATGCCAGGATAGGTGAGCCTTCCATTTCAAGAGGTAAAAGAGAAATTGAGGATGTCATTGACATCCAAGAATCCCCTAAAAGGAAAAGGGTAGAGAAGGAAGTGTAGACAAATGAGCCTCAGTATTCTCCATTTTAGTCCCCTATCCACATAGGAGATGAGCAGGCGGTGGCTGAACAGTTGTTACAGTTAGGGAGTCTCAGGGAGATTGCCTACACATGTGAGGAGACACAAGAGGGGATGTCAGAAGAGCCACCTAGTGCTCTATCGTTCACATTTCTATGAAGAGGATTTTGAATATTATAACTGAATTAAGAGAGGATGAAACCACCTTGGAACCAATTTTTAATAAGTGGATGCCCAAAGGTAAGGAATTAGAGCTCATGTGTTCATCCCATGTAGATGCAGAGGCAAATGACAATCTCAGGACCACTAGTGAATTCATAAGAGAGATGAATATACTCTCAGAAGAAAGGGCAGGTGTAAAAAGAAAGGCCCAACTATATAGAAAAGAATATTCTGATCACAAGTATGAGATGTTTCTAGGAGGTTTTGTTGATCCAATTCAGTTGAAAGAGGAGAAAACATGGCTAGAAGAGCTGGATCACAACTTGTCCAAAATGGTTAATGAAATCATTAACACTGATGACACATCCTTATTTGTCAAGACAATTGAAGAGATTGAAAAGGTGAAATCACATTATAGTTTCATAGAAACAGAAATTGGGCAATTAAGGGTTACTTGGAAAAGGCTGGAAGGAATGAAGAAAAAGATTGTCAACTTCTCTTGCCGAAAGATGACGTGTTCTAGGAATGGAAGGATAAATATGCCAGACAAAAAGAAGAAGTTCCCAAATAGTTAGAAGATGTTGCAGTGGGACAACAAGTTGAAGAGGTCATTGATACCGAAAAGGACTTGTAACTGTTTCTTGGAGAACATTGCGATTTGTAACAAACTTTTCTTAGGTTTGTTTGAAGCTTGTATGCATCCATGATATTATAAATGGATACTAGGACTATCAAAAGAGGGATCACAAGAATTTTGTAAAGAAACTTTGGCAAAATATATTTAGGACCTTTTTCTGGTTTTAAGGAGATTGCTCTAAGTTATGTAATATTTTTAGGAATGATTATGAATATACAAATCAAAGTTTTAAGCCTAAAATTGCTTTGTCTTCGGGTGTACATTCTTTAGTTTGTTGGTTTCATTTGGATAATTTAGGGTTGTTTGAATGAACATGGATTGTAAGGCAATCTTGTAGATGTTATTTCTCGCTTTTCTCTTCATGAGAGGGATTAAATGTGCATGAAATACTTCTATCAGCAAGTCTATTGTTTGTGCTATGAATCTGATGAATTATTTTAGTTGAATGGGAGAGGATCTATATATATGTTAGGCATGTATGGGATTCATAAAAGCCAAAATGATGAGATGTATATAAGTGTTCCATTTTGAGAATTATTGTTTGATTTACGTGACTCTGCAGCCCAGATAAGTCACTAGTATCAGATTGTAGGATTTCTTGCTATCTTTTCTTGAAGATCAATATTGAAAATGAGCGCAAGTTTTTCCTTTAGTGTTTCAGTTTCATTGAGGTGATGAAGTCCACAAGTTTTTTAGCACTGGTTTACTATGGATCTCAGTTTTAAAGTGTGAAGATATTCACAGAAGGTATACCCACTTGAACTTTGGATAAGTTCAAAGTGTAGAAGGTCTCAAAACCTTGTTATATGTTACTCTTGAGTTCCATTTCCCTGATCTTTTCATATGCAGACAGAGTTGATTTATTTCTTACAGGAAGGATAGAAGGAAAATCAAAATTTGAGACTAACACCAAGTTTAAAGGACTACCCTGATTAAAAGGCATAAATGGATGAACCCTAGGGGGCTAATTAAGAGCCATATTATTGTTAGAATAAGTAGCACTATTAGAACTAGTGGTATTTGGTGTATTCTGATTGGAAGAACTTGCAAATAGTGAATTGTCATAAGTTGTAACAACAGGGTAAGAATTAGAATTAATAGGAAATACACCAACTGCTGGATTTTGAACTTTGTTAGCTACCCTAGCTCTACTTTTTGGGGGTGATAGCTGGGTATGATTGACTAAGGCTGCACTTTGCCTAGTCTGGTATTTTCTCATAAGCTAGGAAGGTTGGACTGCTAAAATACCAAAGATTTGAGTCACCAGGTGTGAAAAATAATTTGTTGTTGCACACACCAAGATAGCATACAGTGACCTTCTATGAACTATAAAGTCCAAAGGTCCCACCGGGCATGCCAAAAACTGTTGTCACATGGATTTGCACCCAATGCAAGCTTGAAATTCCTACAATCCAGTGACAAATTGGACTACTCTGAGGTTGTGGGTATCTTATTATGAGAGCAGACCTCTAGATTATAGGTCGGCTTCCTATTTGATCACCTAATACTAACTTGAAATTGACTTGGAAAAGGGATAGAAGGATATGCATAAAATGAAATTATTGTTAAAAAGGTGATCCGCCAATGACTGAAATGATCTAAAACACTTACAAACTCACAAAAATGCTCAAGTAATGAAGCTATTTCTGATACACAGCTTGAATACACATGCTTGCAAAAATGATTTTCATGAAAGGTTAGTTTTCTAATGTTCACAAAAGGAGCAATGATATTCTCACAATTCTGATACAAAAGAAAAGCTCACACAATCAAAAACCTGCACTATAACATGTACCTTTTACACAAAGCATCTAAAGAAACTGAGATAAAATAAAGGATTCAATGGAAGAATCACAATTTTTAAATCAAATATGCTTACAAACATAACACTTAGACAAAAGGTATCAAGGAGGAACTCAGATTCAATATTGAAAATAAGGAATTTTATGCATTACAAACATAACACTTAGACAAAAGGTATCAAGGAGGAACTCAGATTCAATATTGAAAATAAGGAATTTTATGCATTACAAATCTGGAAAAACTCATATGAAATGAGTCACAGGAGCATGAATATCTGATGCTACACAAGTACCAGAAACTCTCGAACTCTAGAACTCTTTTTTCCTTCTCTAAGTGAAAAAAAGTCCCGTATACAAGTAAGCTTTGTCAAAATTCCAAAATGAATTTTGGCTCTCAAAAATATGTGTTATCATTTCCCCACCAAATCAGGACTCTAACTGAAAGAAAAACTCCTCCAAAATTGCTGACTTCTTGTCATTTTGCATTGAGTTTACCTAGACTGAGTCACTCGTCTGCAGACAGTTTACAACTTGCGCACCTTCTTATCGAGTTATCGGCGTAGCGTCAAAACACTCATGTCGATGTCCGATGGCACGCTCCCAACAATATACTTTCCTATCAGGTTATCAGGCAACACGAAAACTAGTCTTGTCGATACCCCATGGCGCACTCCGCCATTCACTCTAACTCACTCCAATCTACTAGCGACCTCATCGAGATATCAGGGTAGGTGGAAAACACTTTCGCGGATATTCGATAGCTCATTTTTGGCCTTATGCAAACTCATCGGGCATCGGGGTAGGGTAAAACTGGTTGTTCCAATAGCCAATGGTAGCACTCCATAGAATTCTTTTTCGAGCCCCACCACTTGGTTTTTCCTTGTATCTGACTGACCACCATCTAACTTGCCACATGACCACCATCCCACCTTAGGCCGGACCCACCACTCGACTTAAACTTTCTTTCTCGCTGATCCATGATAGGTAACTGTTGATCATCTTCACATTGCAGAACAATGACAGCCATTGGATCAGCTCCAACCTGCTCACTCCTTAACTCCTTGTCCATCTGTGCCATGTGTCCATCTGCACCTAATGTGTCAGCCTCATATGATCCCCCTGGGCACCACCTGTCTATTAGGCCTGCCACGCGTCAGCCTACGGCCCACTCGTGGATCCACTTGGACCGCCACATCGCCTTTGGTTCTTTTGGATATCGTTCTTTTGGCCAAACTACTCCCTCGATGAGCTGTTTACAAGTTTCATTGAACCTGCAGTTTCATCGATGCCTTTATTTTATTGGCAGGACTAGTTTTGATTTCTTTGATATGCCCTATGTCGATGGAACTGAGCCTTCTGCGAAACCTTTTAGAGATTAATTGTGGCTAAGGTCTTCTCGATAAGTCACCCTTTGGTGACATGCCACGTGTTCTATCACGTCATCACCACTGGACCTTCCATCTCTTCATCCATCCATGCCACATCACTAGCCACTAGACCGCCACCTCACCAGTCGCCAAGTCGTGATGATATCTGGCGAGCATCTAACCATCATGACATAGCAACAGTCATTGGATCTTTGCGATCTACATCTGATCTACTCGACCTTTAGCCTCCTCTTTGCCAGCCTATCACAAAATTTGGGCACCTTGAGATGCGCACGCACATAGGGGACTCACCAATGCTGAGCTGCTCCTTGTCAAAAGCCTGAAAGCTTTGACACTTGATATGCATGGGGATTTTTATTTAAATATTAAAACTCTCCTCCCCACCACAAATGTGGGATAAATGTTTTTACACATCCCCTGCTATTACATGTGTTCTATACCTGAGCCTTTGTTTGAAAACTTCTGAGCCTTGTCAAAATGCCATTTCATCGCGCAACAGGAAGGATTTGGCAAGAGATGTGTTAGTTTTACACCTAGCAATAATGCATTTACCTAAAGGTTTGATAAGCCACGCCATTCTTAAAAGTGCAATGGAGCATGAAAATCTATGTGATCTATTTATCTTTGTAACACCCATCTCCATCAGCATGTTGGGCTCAACCCTCATGGGAGCCACATTTTAACCCACATGTATTTTAATGAACAAAAAGTTATTTTCCCTGTGTCTACACATGAAGCGAGCAAGTTAGACAAAAACATGTATTCTTTTCATACTCAACACTTGTTTCTCCTTCTGAGGCATATTGATCTAATGTCTCTTGCATCTCTCTACCATGAAATTATATTGTAATCTTTTGTCTTTCTTTTCAAATGATCATAATGCAATTTAGCAGAATAAAAAATGCACCTTCTTGCTCATGTGTAAAATATCATAGCTCTACCTGATTGAGCTAGTAGCGAAAATAGGTAACAATTTCTGTTTGTACTGGGACTACATTGGGAGTGACTTGAGCTTCCTTACGAGCTTCCCTTTCCTCTTTCCTCTTCCACTTCACCTCTTCTTTCCTTCGGGCTTCAATAATTTTGACCTTTTGTTCAACATCTGCCTTGTCATTCCCTTTAGTTATAAGTGTTTCCACTGCAACCTTAATCATCTTCTTCCTAATAGCAGGTGCAACTTGTTCTTGGTGAAGCTTAAGCCCTTTTTCTTGGGTTGTGCCAATTTTTTCTTTCTTTTCATCTACCGGTGCTTGCAGTAATTGTTGTGAATAGGCATCCAATGTGGCCTCGTCCACCTCATAACCCATAATAATGATCCATTTAATTCCGAGTTGAACAACTTCCATCATGTATTCATCCTTATTGACCATAAAACATGTTGTATCCTTATATATTTTTATTATAGACTTTGGAATTCTAGATCTGTTTTTCATTTCTTCTTGGAAAGTCTTGAAAAATACCCATAAATTGTCCTTACTTAACTTATCTCCTTGCATATCCAAAATTTGAGCTATCTGAGTTTCTACCGAATGGTCAAAAGCCCATTGAATCATTCCATAACCGGGAACAATGCCCAAAAAGTAAAATTCTAGATAGATAACAAAAGAGCCATATCGGGAAGTGTTTTTCTTATCTTTCTTAATTTTTTGGAGGTTTGTCATAAGCTCTTTCAGTATCACACTGCAGAGATCGTAGTGTGTATCTTCCTTTACCATTTGATGAGCAATCAAAATATTGTTGTCGGAGACAAAGTTTAGCCAGTTAGACTCTTAGACCTTGTAACTAATTATCATCGTGGAAAACATGACATTAATTTCTCTTACATCATCAACCCTCATCAAGAATCCATCAAAAGTAGTGTCCATGAGTTTGTTGAGTTCAATGTTAGAGAGCTTGCACCTAGGGTCGGCTACACCTCCAATCTTGTGTAGACAAGTGATGCTCCAGATCACTTCCTCCATGATTTTGTACAGCCGGTCCAACCAGATAAATTCTCCATGAATATGGCTCAGAATGTATCAGACCCATTCTGCCTCATCAAAAGTGTGAAAATCCATGAATTGTGTAAAACCCTTCCTCTACAAGTGGGCAAATTCTGGTTTCAGCTGGTTGTCGGTGATTAGGTTTTCTGTGAGAGACAACTCAAATCCTCTGAGCTCCTCTATGTTGGAATGAATGTATGCCCTAATATCTTCGGTGTGAAGAATACCATGGCAAATGCTCAAGAATTATCCCAAAGGTTCATCCAGAAGGGATTTGAAAGGATTCTTCTTGAAAATAGGATGGAGGTGGTTCTTGATTTCCACCACCAAAGGAGTATCGATGTTGGATGATGAAGCCATGATAACTAGATACTGAAACTAGGGTTTATGCAAACAAAAAATACCTTAAGATACTGTTGGGAGATGAGATCACTTTTGAAAGAAAGTGCTTGCACAAATTGCCTTGGACTCTGAATCGCTCTGTAAATGCTCGATCACTATGTGAATAAAATAACTTTACTTTCTCTTTTATCGTCATTAACCCTAATTTTCACTGTCATAAATGTTGTTGGGAGGACTGACCGATTCACATAGTCTGCGAGTAGGTTCCGGTAAACATCTAAAACTTCCTGAGTACCCATCCTCAATCAGAATTATCTTACTACAGATCTAATCTGAGGTATTTGCATGATCTTCAATGATTTGCCTACTCCTAAGGCAAAGTGCCTTAGTTACCAGTTGTGTCTACCGATGTAGGACCTGATGACTCTACCGGGTGTTCTGCCTATGGTGTATCTGATCTTCTTACCCATCTTTTCTCATGTTGTTTTTTGATGCCTTCCACTTTTGTCTTTCCCTTCTCATCTCCATTTCAATTAGTTGTCGGTGGATTCTTAATTCTATAAAATTTAGCAATATGTCCAATCTTGTTGCATGCATAACAAACAATATTGTTCTTCTGAATTGCTTTGTTAAACCCTTGATTTCCTTTTGATATGCATTTGTAAGCCATGTGTCCAAATCTACTACATGCATGACATCTTACATTTCCAAGATTGGTGAATGATTCACTGTTCTGATTATTCCTATTTCTACACTGACTAGCCATATGACCATATTTATTGCAAACAAGGTATGTACCATTGAATTTGTGAGCAATAGGATGTCTTACCGATCATTTTTGGTTCTGGTTGTTGTCATGATTTTGCTTCTATTCGAGTGATTGATCTTGTAGTGGAGTACTAGAGCTTTCTCCTTTTTCATAACCAAGACCTCTTTTGTCATTAGCATCTCTCTGACTCTTCAGCAATTCATCAAGTTTAGTAGAGCTAGCTTGAAATTTTTCCTTGTACTCATTTGTAGTGACCAAGTCACCTCTCATGATTATAATTTGTCTCTTAATTTCCTGTTCATTGTTTCGGGACTGGACCAATTCAAGTTTCAACAAATCATTCTCATGTGTCAGTCTGTTGCATTCATCAGATCTATCCTCCAACGCTTGAGCTAGGCTTTCTTCATTTTTCTTTCTATCTTATGTCTTTGCACATTCTCATGGTTAAGGCTTGCATCTCATTCTTCAAGATAGTGTTCTCCTGAGTGAGTCTGTGACTTTGATCCTTCATAGAATCTTCCTCATCATTGTTCTGATTTTGCAATTGATCATAGAGTTCCATTCTCTTAGCTTGACCAATTGAAATATTTCCTTGAAATGGAATGATGTGTTCTCTAGCTTGCTTTAGTTCATTTTTCAATTTGTTGCTCTACATCGACTCATTATCAAGATCCTCAAGGGCAAGTTGAAGTTGTTTTTGTAGACCGGTTTCCATTGATTCCAAATTCCAGATCTTCCTCAAGTGGTTAAACTTCTTCCAAGGATCCAAGCTCTGATACCAATTGTTGGAATCCAAGAACACTGAGAGGGGGGGGGGGGAATCAGTGTTCTATCCGTAATGTTAGTTTTCAACTTATTGCTTATTAACCAGTTAATAGTAAATAAAATTAAAGTGCATACACCAAATAACACATAAAGAGGCAACACCATAACACCAATATTTATATGTTGAAAACCCTACAAAGGGAAAAACCATGGTGGGGCAGATACCCACAATATCTATATACTTGATCAAGGTATACAAACATTACAAAAAGGGGATTGTACATGCAATCAAGCCAACCACCTAGAGCTCACTACTCAAACAGAAGTCTCACTGACTTACACAGTACTACAAGATTATTACAAACAAAAAAGAACTCATAATATGCATCTAACCATGTTGGATAAGTTCTGGTTCATGGTATAATAACCTTCATTGTGTACCAGTTTGTTGATGCTCTATTCTATTTTGTTTTGCTACCAATAAGGTTGTGCACGTTAAACTGCACACAAACACTTTCATTCATTGACCAAAATGCATACCGATAATCTCTGAATAATTCACAACCAAAATCGCATTACAAAACCTTATTAATCCATTGCTGAAAGGATCTTCTTAAATATCCTTCTATCTTCCACCATGTCAACTTCAATGAAAAGTATAAACCTGTCGGCTACTGGATCATAATGAATTTCAAATGTAATCCCAATGATCATGTTGGCCTTCACACGTTACCATAAATTTCATGAAAGAAATAATCGGGCCATAAGATCTCCTAGTCGGGTCCTATCCATTACCGGGTTCCAAATACATGTTAATAGGATTAGGACTTAACCGGTTGTGAAGCAAAGTGAATATCGATTAAGTGTAATGAATGTTAGTTAACCCAAACAAATCAAAGTGATAAAACAATGAATCCAAATAGAATATATTTACACCTGAAGATGAGTTCCCATGAGTTGCCATCAATGCCAACCCAAAATGCCATTAACTCTTACCGGATGAGTGTCAATTGCCAATAGGGACTTGCCAAGTAAGTTGCTATAAAAAATTGGGAGTCATTTAAAATTTCCACATAGATTTTGAGAAGCACAAAGTTAGGGTGCTCAACTACTGGGTTCTCTCCCCTAATCTTTTTTAAGGAACCAAACAAATATGAAAACGTGCCAATAAAAAGAATAAAGCTCTCCACCCAACCAATGGTGCAGGACCACTTGAGCGGACAAGTAATCAACACCGCCCAAAAATGTAAAAAAATTATTGGAAAAAAGAATCTATTAATTGGAAAAAAAAGTACAATAGAAGTATCTCTCAGGGCATGAATCATGAAAAAAAAAAACTTAAGATTGACTACATTGCCAAAACAAACTTTACAACTAGTATATTACTAAAAGTAGGTTGTAAATTACAATAAAGTTGATGAGTTTTCTCCAAGAATGACAAGCACATGCTTCTCTGAAATGATGTTCATAATCATGCATAGAGATCCATTGTAGTCTTGAGCAGCAGCTACCAATTGGGATTGAACCTTATATTGTTGTAATTTGAACTCTATATTGCAACTAAGTTGCTTTTTCAAAGCTTTAGCAAGAGAGGACTACTACAAAATAATATTGGAGAAGAGACCATGCATTATTACTTTTGTAGGAGGGAAAACATGAGAGAAAATAGCTTTATAGTGGAGCAAAATAAATTGACGATAAGATTCTAAAACAATATTCTGAGAGCAATGCAACCCTAGCAAAACTAGTTTCCAATTTAATTTTTTGTTAAATATATTAGGAATACAAGACTAGACTTTCTGCCAAATTTGTTGAGCATGTTTACAAGACTAGAAAGCATATTAAATGGATTCCAACTTGTGACAAAATGGATAGCTGGTGGATTGTATAGGTAGAAAGGAAAATTGTTCCCCTACAACAATTTTATAGTGGAGTATTTTCCAAGCAAGAAACTTGGATTTAGCTTCTGCTTTAGATTTCCAAATAGCAAGGCTTAAACTAAATCACTTGGACTCAAACCAATTCAATCCCCATTTCAAGTTTAATCATGGTTGAATTTGGATCGGAGGCAGAAGTTTGTAATAAATTAGCTTAAGAGGAAAGTTTTTAATATTATATCCTGGAAACCACCACCAGTCTTTAAAGAAATTGTAGGAAATGAGAGTAGAAAGTTTTAGTTGAAGACTAAGGGGAACTACCTCTTGGATTTTGTGAATGTCGTTGATCAAAGAATTGAATAGCTTGAATTCATGCTTAAGTTGCATGTCATTTTTCCAAGTTGAGGAAGAGAAATCCCATATGTCTTTGAATATAGCGATGCCCTTTTTGAATAAGCTCTTACCATGCAAATAGGAACTGATAGTAGGGGGATGATCATGTAAGAATATTAATTGATTCCACCAAATAGACGAGGAAGAGAAACTCATCCCATGGCTAAGATCTTGTCCATTCCATTCAAGAAAAGGAGACACTTGCTGCCAAGATTTCCATGTGCTTAGAAATTGTCTAGAAGCTTGAGGTTTAAAAAAATTTGCCATTAAGATTTTATCTTTCCACCCAAATTTTTTCCACACATTATTGGTTGTAGTTGTAGAAAATATGTGTCTAATAAGTGACTTCCATGGTGATGTTCCATGAATAATTCTAATGATCCATTTGGAAATGAGGCAAACTACTTAATTAAGGGGATCAATCACACCTAAGCCTCATTTGCTCTTTGGTTGAATACAATGTAACCATGATGCAACCGGATGACCTTTTCTGTTATTCCATTTTCCCCATTTGAACCCTCTAATGAGTTGTGTAAGTTGACTATAACTACTTTTGCAAGGGAGCTAACATGATGAAATGTAAACATGGCTGGAAATAAGGATTTTATTTGCATTTTAGATGCACCCAGCCATAGAAAGAAGTTTGTGCAAGACCAAAGATCAAGCTTTCTTTTTATTTTCTATATGAACCATTTCCAAATATTAGATAATGAGACTCCTATCCCAAAGGGGGTGCCAAGATATCTTGAAATAACACCATGATTGTTTTATCTCCATTATGGAGGGATCTAATAAGGTGGTTGGTTAGTTGAAGTCATCCAAAATTTAGTTTTGTTAAGAGATATTTGGAAGCATGAAGCCGAACAATACAAATCCAAGTTTTCAAGTGTGTTGTTGAGCTCTTCTTGAGAGCTTTGAATAAATAAGAGGTTGTCATCAGCAAAGTGCGAATTGGGAGCAACTTCACCTCCAAGTAGAGAAATGCCATGGATGATCTTTTGTTGTTTTGTATGATTTAGAAGGTATCCAAGAGCATCAACAGTAAGAACATAGAGCAAGGGAGCTAGGGGAAGCCTCGCCTTATAGATCTTTGAAGAGGAAAAGTTTGAGTGATTGACCCATTTATTGCTAGGCAAGCATTAGCATCAGCAAATAGAATCTTAATGTGAGAGATGAACTTGGGGCCAAAGCCTAACCATTTAAGCATTTTCAAAATGAATTGCCAACTGATCCTATCATATGCTTTCTCAAAATCCAATTTGATGAGGAGGTAATCTTGACCAGTTTGTTGTGCCCATTCCACTAATTCCCAACCCAGTACTAGATTGTCTAGCATAAATCTTCCTCCTATAAATCCAATTTGCTCTAGCCTTACAATCTCTTGTACTGTGTGTTTGATTCTTTTTAAAATGGTTTTGGCTAAAAATTTATAGAAGGTATTGAGAAGCGTGATAGGTCTCCAACCTAAAATGTTGTTCTCATTTATTCCTTTAGGAATCAATTTAATTAACCCTTGATTGATAGTGGGGCCCAAGGATCCTTGTGAAAGATATTTCTTATATACCTCATAGAAGTCCTCTCCAATGAAAGATCACATTGTTTTGTAAAATTATGCTAGTAAGCCATCCATTCCAGGACTTTTTGAATCGGCCATATCCTTCAAGGCAATATCAAATTCTTCAAGAGTGAGCAAGCGTTATAAGAAAATTTGTTGTTCATAATTGATCTTTTTTGGGAATACAAATTGCAACCATATGATCTTCAATGATATCTTGAAGTTGGTCACCTCCAACAGGATCAATAAGTAGTTGTTGATAATATTTAAAAAAGATAGATTTGATGTCCTCAAGATTGTCATGTAGTTTGTCATGTAGTTGTCCCTCTTGATCATGTATGGAAAAAGAAAAATCTTCAAAGTGTTTGTGTTTGACATAACCAAAGAAAAATTTACTTCCATTGTCTCCTTGTAATTGGGCTCCTCGACCTCAGTAAAATTCAAACTTTCTAAGTTTAGTTTCAGCAGCAACAACAAAATGTTGCTGGGGGGTGCTAGTTGGAGTTGAAGTTAAAAGAGTTCTGCAATTTTCCAATTGACATCTTGAGTTTTTTTCCATTCGAAATCTTTGTCTAGCCATTCTTCCACCATAATCTCTTAAATTAGTGCAACGGATAATAGCATCATTCCACCATTATATCCAACCATCATTGTGATCGAGTCTAGGGGCATCATTCTAGATAGAAATAAGAGTTGCAAGGCAATCAAAATGGTTGAGGTGTGAAGTGTTAAGTTTGAAAGGAAGGCTATTGGGTTGGGATGGACATGAAGAAAGATAACAGGTCAACAAAATTGGGAGATGATCTGAAAGGGAGGCAACAACATCAACTTTATGAAGGGTATTAAAGGAAGAAGTGACGATGGAAAGAGAATCGGCTAGGTAAAATCTATTTGAGAGTTTGTTTTTCTCACTTTTTGGTTTTGGTTCAGTTGGCATCTCTCTGTCAGTCTTTCAGAGTTTCACTTCATGGGGATGATCGGATAATTACACATATCATTGGCATTCAGTTGTTCATAGAAGAAAAGATTGAGTTGAATCCTAAAGTATCTCATTTGATCAAAGAGGTTTCCATCTAATATGTTGATCGGTTATTGTTGTATCTTTTCTTGTGCATGCATGCTCCAATTGGTAAAGAACATTTTTGTTGATAAATCTGTGGGATTCTCCAGCTTAGTGATGACTCTTTGCACAAAGGATTTTGTCTTGGTTAACACCGAGGTATTTAGCATCTATTGGATATGTTTGCTTGCAACTTTACCAGGTGACAAAATGAGGATTTGTGGCATATGGTTTTCCAAAATGCATGGAACAGGGTGAGGCATCCATCAATGCATAAGAACTTTGTCTGAATATGTAGTATCATCTACCCTGGTAGCTGTGTATGCAATATGCGGAAGCACGGATAGGGTCGTGAAATGTTTGACAAAATGCTACAAAGAAATGTTTTCACATAGGCTAAAATAGTTGTAGGATTTCCACGCTTTCAAGCAAATAACATTGGCAAGTGTCAAACCAAATTATACAACCTTTGATGACATCCTCATGGCCTGTGAAAGCCCGACTTTACAACTGCATTCTCCCTGACTGTGTCGAATTGAAAATGGTCAAACGCCTAGGAAATGTGCTCTTTTGGAATGTCATACTAGAAGATTATAGAAAATTTTGAACAATGTAGATATATCTCAACTTCCTTTGCATGTAATGGTGAATGGAGAAATGAAAAATGATATCGAGCTAGCAAATCAAATGGCAGATAAAGATAAATAGTTGAAAAAGTAAAGAATTGGAGGAATCAAAGCATAGTGGGAGAGAATGTAAATCGATAGAGATGATTGTTGATTATCAAATGTTATAAACAAAATAGAAGAGGCACTATTGAAGAAGCAACCCGAGAGAGGAAGAGTCTCGGGTTGCGCTGGAAGAATCAGGATTTAGTCGCAACTGAATATAAACCTCCTTTGAATTGTCTATGAAAAGGGGGTTGTGAAGTGGTGCGTAGCAGCAAGACGAAATGGCATCGATCCAAGATAATCAAAACGGGGATGCATAGTAGTAGGAATCGGCCAAGGTGGTGAGTATTGGCCAAGATAAGTGTGCATTAAGTTAGATAGCAAAAATTTGTATTGAAAATGTAAAGGAAGTAAAGAGAAAGGGGAACTATGAAAGACAGAAAAATATAGAAGGCTTGCTATAGAAAGGGTAGCAGTGATGCATTTAGAGTAGATAGATTGTGTAGAAAGATATTGAGGAGGGAGGAAGAACAATGAAAGGCCACATTTGAAAATAATGTGTGTGTTTCTTTGTTGCAATCAATATATAATTTGAAACATATTCTTTTCTTTGGTGTATGTTGAGTTTTTGAATCAAGTGTTATAGGAAAAAGGAGTCTTGTATCATTGATATTAGAGCGAGGGGTCTTGAGAGTGGAGAGTATCGACCAAGATCTATGAGTGAAGTTGAAGTGGTGAGAATCTTAGAGGATCTTAAGATGTTGGTGCAAGTGTGAAGGAGTCCTACAATGGTGAGAGATGGAAAGACTCAAAGCTATTGACAGAGCAAAGAAAGAAGTGAGGGTTTGTGATTGGTTGGGTTTTGATGATCCCTATATTGGAGAAGGGGAGAAAAAAGAGAAATGTCCTTTGGGGGATGTGGATGCAACAGATGAGCATGAAGTTTAGATAGAGTGTTTAGCGATGCATAAAGATCCAGTGTTCAATGAGGAATCTATTGAAGAGTGAGAGTTTCTTGAGGGAGAGATCGAGAGGATTGAACACTTGTTCAATACAAAAACAAAGAAAATTGTAGCATTGGTGGTGAAGAGGATGAAGACGATGTGACTACTACAGTGGAATTTGAAAATGATATAGATGATGAAGATGAGAATGAAGAGGATGTCGAGGTAGCAAAAGAGAATGAGATAAATGTTGAGTTCATTTTACATTTTACCTTTGTTTGCAAGGTTGAAAATAGAAAAGAGTGCAATTGCATATATGCATATGGGTATTGATTGTTTGCATGTAGCAGGTATTGAGGATGTTGTAGGACATTGGTGGAGGTGGTCAGCTCGTGGTGGGCTGGATTTCATAAAGGAGAAGAGGAGTGGAGAGTGTCTTTGGCCAAGGAGGGTGGTATATGGTGGATGTGAGTCCACAAGGGAGAAGAGGAGAATGATGCACACTTGGCAAAGCAGGACGACAAGTATACCAGCTAAGTGTTGGCAGAGATGAAGGAAAAAAAGTTCTCAATGTAAAATAGTGATGGAGTTCATTGCAGGTAGTTTACAGCCTAGAAAGGTAATCCTATCACCTCACTCCATTTTGTTAATTCTACTCAAAAAAAAAATTCCTACCCAGCGTATTAGGTGCAGGAGAACCCAAGCCAACAAGTAATTAGCATCGCCCAAAAATATTTATCTTTTTTTTAATCAATTTTTGGTTTTGGTTTAGTTGTCATCTCTCTATGAGTCTCTTAGAGTTATTTCACGAGGATGATGGGATAGTTACACACATTGTTGGCATTCAGTTGTTTACGGAATCAAAGATTGAATTGAATCCTCTGCTATCTCCTTCGATCAAAGGCATTTACATCCAATATGTTTATCGGTCATTATTGGATTCTTTCCTGTACAGGCCAACTCCAATCGGTCAAGCACACTTGTGTCAAGTATTCTATGAGATTCTCCAGCTTAGTGATGATTTTTTGTACAAAGGATTTTGTCATGGTTAACTCTAAGGGATATAGCATATATTGGATCTATTTGCAAGTGACTTTTTCAGTTGATAAAATGAGGATTTGTGGCATGTGGTTTGCCAAAATGTATGGAACAAGGTGCAACATCCAACAATGCAAAAGAATTTAATCAAAATATTTAGTTATGACTGCCTTGGTAGGTGAGTATGCAAAATGTGGAAGCATAGACAAGGCCATGAACTATTTGACAAAATGCCACAAAGAAATGTTTTCACGTAGGCTGAAATGATTGCAAGATATGCACACTTTCAAGCAAATAACATTGGCAGGAATCAAACCAAATTCTGCAACCTTTGATAGCATCCTCATGGCCTGTGAAAGCCCAAATTCACAACTGCATTCTCCCTACCTGTGCTAAATTGAAAATAGTTAAAAGCCTAGGAAATGTGCTCTTGTGGAATGTCATAAATGGAAGACTAGAGAAACTTTTGAACAATATAGACAGATGTCAACTTCTTTTGCATGAAACGGTGAATAGAGAAATGAATAGAGATACTGAGTTGGCAAATCAAACGGTACAGGAAGATAAATAGCCGGCAAGGTAAATAATTAGACGAATCAAACCATATTGGGAGAGAATGTAAATCGATAGAGATTATTTCTGATTATCAAATGTTATAAACAAAATAGAAGAGGCATTATTGAAGAAGTAACTCTAGTGAGGAAGAGAAAGGGGCTATGTTGAGAGATTCGGGATAGTTGTAGAAAGAAGAAAGGGCATCGGTCCAAGATAATTGAAAAGGGGACTGCATAATAGTAGGCATCGGCCAAGGTGGCGAATACTGGCCAAGAGGAGTGGGAATCGTGTGAGATAGCAAAAAAGTGTGTGCTGAAAATGCAGATGAAGTAAAGATAAAGGGGAAGTGTGAAAGAGAGAAGAATAGAGAAGGCATTCAGAGTAGAAAATTACTAGCATTCAAATATATAGACTCAAATCTCAATAATCAACAAGATCATTTACCTTTTTAAGAGAATTCATAATCATTCAAAGGATAAGTAGAGCAAGAATATTATCCTTTCTATGTCAATTGTATGAGTGAGCCTTCTTCATTTTTCATGATAAAATGTCTTTCCCTCTTCAAAACATTGAAATTCCTCTCCTCTTCCTCCCCTTGAGAAATTTCTGAAATCCCAAAAGATATATCTAGCAATCCCTTCCAACTAAGAAGATAGAGAAATGAAAAGACCAACCAAAAAAGTTTAGAACCCCATTCCCTTTAGACACAAAAGAGTAAATAGAATATAAACATCTCGTCCCATTATTGTGAATGTGGCATTTGTCACCTTCACATTTCATCTTCATAAATAACCTTATTCTCTCATGAGTCATGGAAATTGGGAGATTCTTTCTCCCAAGAAACCTTCGTGTGTCCATCCTAATGGATGAGTGATGGGGGTGGTTATCCGTTCCCAAACCAACCTTAAACCAACTTTCAAATTTTGTCACAAACTTTAGATGCTAGAAAAAAGGGTTAAAATTCACTCATAGGATAAAATATATGCTCCAAAATATGCCTGACCCTTAAGTACATACCTAGGTCCCTTTTAAAAAAAACCAATACAGCTAAAAGACTTTTAAGCAATTTTTAAATACAATTAAAATAAGTAACAAAAACAAATCCCGCAACCAAGCACAAGGATATAAAATTATAGAAAGTAGAAAATTCATCTAACTAGACTCCAAATATTAAACAAACCAAAACATAACAATTGAACTATTTTTAACACTCCATGTCACAACCTAGTGCTTCAACAAATGAAGTAGTCATAGGGTTTTTGTGAATCTCCCTTCTCTCCCATTGGCACTAAACAATTGAACATAAAGCACCACAATACTATATCCCAAAATATTAGTGTAGCTAAAACATCCAAACTAAATCACTTTGTTTACTAACATAACCAAAATCAAATTCATAGATTGATTATTAGCAATTATTTTACTTATTTTAATAATTCAATATTAACTCAAGAAAATGAAATCGAACAAGCTCATCTATCCTTTACTTAATCTTCCTCATTTTAGTAATTATTTTTTATAATCAAAACACCATTATATGCATATCACTTACCACTTACACATACATGTAGTCCACCTTCTAAATTGGTTAGTGTTGTCCCTGCTCATAGTAATATATGTCTATCTAGTAGTTCCATTTAAATTTCCTTTTTCAAAAGTTCCATGGAATGATGACACCTTCACTCTTTCTAGGGTTGTTTCCTCATCAATAACCAAGGATAAATGCATTAGTAAACTTCATTTCTCCAATTTAAGTTCAACATATACAGTTTTTCACTCTTCTTCAACAAAATTTGCTTCATTGGTATCATGTGATATTAATTTTTACATACCAACATTGCCTTCAATTCTTAATTCAATGAGGTTAATTTTGAAGGAGGTATTTTTTTCCCAAATGCTCATCAAAACTAAGATTAACAAGATATTTCTAAGATCTAGATCCATTTATTTTCAAATTATTTAGTTTGGAACCAATTCATAGAATATGAAAATTCCCCTCCACTTTGTCAAATCAATTTTATTCTAGGTCATTTAATTAGACAATTACTATTGCTTCCAAAAGGAAATATGTTGTGGATAAAACATGTAGTTGTTGTCTAGGATTTTGATTTGAAGGATTGTGTGCAAGAGACCTTATTAAGTAATGATAAAATTATGGGTTATGAGAAAAATATTTCACCTAAAATAAAAGTCATTCATAGGGAGGATGTTGATCTACCCTATCAATATTATTCTTCTCCTAAGGTAAAAAATTGGAGCCTTAATTTTCTATCACATAGGTCACAAAGAATTTTTAGATCCCAAAAGAATCAAATGATTTCATGGAAAAAGGGGAGCTATCCAAAGGTAAGTCATTCCTCTATTATGGCCCCTCTTATTTTAATGATAATGTATGTCCTCAAATTCCATCTTCAAGTCAGGATTCTCTATCTACCTAAAGGTATTCTAGACCTATGAAGAGGTATTCTGCTATCTAAATGAGGCCATTTTTTATACCTTGAACACTCATAAACTCTTTCTATAAAAGAGAAGTGCACAAAGATGGTGGTCAAAAAGGGGGTATAAGTGGACTTTTTTTCTGAAATCAAGTGAACTTGAACTTGGAGGCAAAATTTGAAAGTCATCCACTCAAGATATGAAGATAATCAAACAAAAAATATTGTAGTACTCTGAATCTAGTTTCCAAAATACTAAACTTTTTCAAAATTGGATAAGATTAAGGGGGTCAAATCCTTCGCACACGAAAAATAGACCTTGATTTTTTCTGAAAAACATAACATAGTGTCTGACGTGCGCATCAAAAAGGTCATAGTTAGATTTAGTATTTTGACAAATCCTTTGGCAGAAAGATATTTAAGAGTGAGCACTAGAATTTGTGTATTTTTTTGTAATTTTTTGTTGAGTATTTGTGTTTTTGTGATTTTTCCAATCGAGCACATCCTGAAAAATTAGGTACCTATTCGTGTGTGAAGCATAACTTGCACTTAAAAAATCGAAAAATATAAATTTTTTTTTAAATTGTAAAGAATCAAGTGCACTACAATAATATTTAAAGTTTTTAAAATTTGGATAAATAGATCAAAAGTTATTAAAAAAATGGTACATGTATGTCTATGAGAACTATGGAGACACTGGTAAAAGAAATTCAATAATAATATGTTATTGTTGTTCGAATTTTAAAAAAAATTATATGGTTAGAAAGCTCAGAAGATGGGTGAAAATATGGTGGCAATTTTAGAAATACCCACTTGATGAAGTGTAAACCTGATGATGACAAAGTCGAGAAACCAAGTTGATAAAATAAAACACATCAAAAAGGAGGGAAATGGAGGTATATCAAACTTGCAACTCATATCTTTTTCATCCAGGCCTATTTCCAAGCCTAAACAGTCAAAAGTGCGTATGGGGTACCTATGGTATAAGAAGCGCATACACGCTATCTTTACTATAAACAGCGTGTACGTGCTACTTTTGTTTAAAATTTGGGAGTGTGTATAATATGATATTGTATATATAATGTGTATATACATATAATATATAATATATATATGTATATAATAATATATATTATACTTTATATAATATAAAATATATTAAGTATATATATACACACATATGCGTGTATGTATGTGTATTGGCTCCCTCTCTCTCTCTCCCTCTCTCCCTCTCTCTCTCTCTCTCTCTTCCTCTCCCTCCCTCTCTTTCCCTCTCTCTACCTCTCTCCCTCTCTCCCCTTCTCCCTTCCTCCATACCCCATCCCTCTCTCCCCTTCTCCCTTCCTCCATACCCCATCCCTCTCTCTCTTCTTCTCTCCCTCCCCACTCTTTCTCTCTCCCTACCCCCTTTATCTCCCTTACTTCATATTGTTGTATTGCAATTAGGTGTGTCATGTTGTGGTCACGATTTGGATGAACAGTAGACCTAATAATCCCAAGGTCCATAGTTTGAGCTCAAGAGGCTATGCCTTCCTTGATAGACTTATCATTTGACTTAGTGTACAAAACCCATTGTGCATCATCCTTTTCTCTCTCTCTCTCTCTCTTCATCTCCCTCTCTCTCTCCCCTTCTCCCTTCCTCCATACCCCATCCCTCTCTCTCTTCTCTCTCTCTCTCTCTCTGAATCTAACATTGAAAACTATCTAGATTGTTGTACAGTTGCAGGATCGAGTGACATGCACTCATTTATGAGTTCAAATGCATGTTCACTAATTTATACAAGACAGATGGTATGTTTTTGCTCTTCATGCATGTATTGTTTGTGGGAAGAATGTGAATCACAAGAGTGGGTTGACAAATGGTCTCGTAGACCATTGGTTCCCATTGATACATATCAAATTCCCAAAGCACTACAATTGAGCCAGATGGATACATTAGTGGATTTTGACTATGTATGCGACCTAATGGATTCAAGTGATTTTTTGAGTTAATTTTTTTGCAAGTATTCTTTTTGGTTCATTTTGTTGTACATCACACTTTATTTTTGGTATTAATTATCACTTTATAAAATGCAGGTCATGTGTATGCAGTTGTTGCAGAAGAGAACAATGAAGAAGAAACAAATTAATATTTGTGTTGTTGTGTTGAGCCTAAAAGAAAATTGACACAATCATTAACGGAGAAGGTATTGAGTACCCAATACTAGGGTCTATTGTCATGACGGGAACATGGCTTAGGAGATACCCTATCAAGAATTATGATGTTTGGTTGTTCAAGGACTTTGAAACACATATACATATTCTTCATTTCTCTAACCTTGTTGTTTCAACAAATATTCATTTGATGAAGTATCGTGGTAGACCTCATAACTAGATTTTATGGAAAGTTCGTGAATCTGACCACAAGGTAATACTTGACATAATATGGGTTAGAGCCAATCCTAAAGGCCCACTTGATTGATTCTATGGTTCAAAGTAGAATGATTTTGAGAATTTTGTATATATCATCGATGAATTATTCTATATTCATTTTTTGTATATATAAATGCCCATGAGATTATTTGTACATGTTTAGGGGCATAATTTTGTATATTTAAATGGCAATGAGCTGATTTATACATATTTAGATGCCAAATTTTGTATATTAAAATGGCGATGAGCTGAATCGCACATATTGTAATGCCAAATTTTGTATAAATGCCCATGAGATGATTTGTGAGACATTTTTTTGTCTATTCAAATAGCCAAGAGTTGAT
The DNA here is from genome assembly GCF_030272615.1 of Cryptomeria japonica. Lineage (NCBI taxonomy): Eukaryota > Viridiplantae > Streptophyta > Pinopsida > Cupressales > Cupressaceae > Cryptomeria > Cryptomeria japonica. Next base: position 353,325,733 of record NC_081411.1, on the reverse strand, counting down.
TTGACCATATTTAGAGGCAAATTTTTTAATAATATGTGACAATATTTTGTGACTATTTTTTGTGTGTATGTTTTGTAACTATGTTTTGAGTTTATCTGATGTGATAAGGTCAATCATGGGCGTTCTTGATTCTTGTATAATCATGAAGAATTATTTGAGTCATTACCGGGTCATAGGAGTCATAGATTGAGTCTAGATACAATTTGAGCAAAAATTGTCATTCTTGTCAAAAAAGTTGTCAAGCAACTTCTACATCGCACCGGTAGGGTATTGCTCTCAATGTTATGGAACTTTGGGATGCATGAAAGGAGCATGCCTAGCATAAACCTGCCCACCTAGACACACTTATGACATTGGTTTGTGCATGGGAAGAACCAAATCAATTCTAGCCTATCTTGAAACTTTGTATTGCATGCAACTGATGGTTTTTGCAGCAAGCGAAAAAATGCTACGAATTGAAAATGGCTCTAATTCATTAGAAATTGAGATAGGACATTGTAGAGGAGCCTCAGGTGACCCCACAGGTTCAAATGGATTGATCATATGTGTCCTGGATTGGAACAAATAGTCCGTCAAAGTTTAATAATTTTTTGGACTCGGGGCACTTGAGAGATCGCGTCGGTAGGGTATGGCTCTCTATGTTCCGACACTTTGGGATGCACAAGAGGAGAATACCTAGCATATACCTCCCCACCCCGATGCGTTCGTGATATCGGTTTGTGCACAGGACGAACCAAATCAATTCTAGCCTATCTTGCAACTTTCCATTGCATGCAACTGACGGTTTTTGCAAGAGGCAAAAAAATGCTACCAATTGAAAATGGCTCCGAGTCATCAAAAAAGAGATAGCACATTGTAGAGGATTCTCACGCAACCCCACAGGTTCAAACGAAAATATCATATGTGACCTGGATTGGAAGAAATAGTCTGTCAAAGTTTGACAATTTTTTGGACTCAAGGCACTTGAGAGATCGCACTGGTAGGGTATGACTCTTGACGTTTCGACACTTTGGGATGCATGAGAGGAGTATTCCTAGCGTAAGCCTTCCCACTCAAATGCGCTCGTGACGTCGGTTTGTGCACAGGAAGAAACTGAATCAATTCTAGCCTATCTTGCAACTTTGCATTACATGCAATTGATGATTTTTGTAGTAGGCGAAAAAAATGCTACCAATTGAAAATAGATCTGATTCTTCAAAAAATGATATAGGCCATTGCAGAGGAGCCTCATGTGACCCCACAAGTTCAAATGGATTGATCATACGTGTCGTGGATTGGAAGAAACAGTTCATCAAAGTTTGATAATTTTTTGGACTCAGGGCACTTGAGAGATCGCGCTGGTACGGTATGACTCTCGACATTCTGGCACTTTGGGATGCATGAGAGAAGAATGCCTAGCATAAACATACCCACCTGGATGCACTCATGATGTCAGTTTGTGCACAGGACAAACCAAATCAATTCTAGTCTATCTTGCAACTTTGTATTGCATGCAACTGACGATTTTTGCAGCAAGCGAAAAAATGCTACCAATTGAAAATGGCTCTAATTCATCAAAAACTGAGATAGGACATAGTAGAGGAGCCTCACGCGACCCCACAGGTTCAAATAGATCGATCATATGTATCCTGGATTGGAAGAAATAGTCTGTCAAAGTTTGACAATTTTTTGGACTCGGGGCACTTGAGAGATCGTGTTGTAGGGTGTGACTCTCGACATTCTGGGGATTTGGGATGCACGAGAAGAGCATGCCTAGTATAAACATGCCCACCCAGACATGCTCGTGACGTCAATTTGTGCACACGACAAACCGAACTAATTCTAGTCTATCTTGCAACTTTGGCAACATTGACAACTTTGACAACAAGTGAGCAACTTTGTTGTCAAGTGGGCAACTTAGACAACAACTGAGCAACTTTTACATCTTTTATCAAAATGAAGCCAAACTTTGACAACTTTGACAACTTTGACAACAATTGAGCAACTTTGACAATAATTGAGCAACTTTTACATCTTGATCCAAATGACCCCAAACATGAGAACCAAAATTTAACCATTGAGAGCATGAGGGTGCTCTCGCACCACACACATATTGTTGTTTATATTCATATTGTCTATTTTTTTTGTTTATATTCGTATTGTTGATTAGATAGGCAAATATTCATTTAAATTTATAAAAGGGCAGCCACCAAATACAATGAATACATAATAATGAACTAAATACAAGGAGTTTTGCAGGGTTAATTCAACATTTTAGAAATATTACCAAATCATATTCCATGATTGCAATGTTTTATATCATATATTTTTGCTGTTTATATTCATATTGTTGATTACATAGACAAATGATCAATTAAATTTATAAAAGGGCAGCCATGAAATACAACAAATACACAATAATGAACTCAGTACACATTTATTGGATCGAATATCAACATATATATATATATATATATATATATATATCAAAAAAGGCATGTCTACTAAGTCAATACAAGTATTACAAAAATGTGGCATATGCCATGTCCAAATCGATATACAATAAAAATATAGAATATATCTACATGTATTGGTCATTCTATAACCACAACTAACACTATATGATCCTAAACTTGTGGTAGATCATCAAAATCGATCCTCTTCGATGCAGTACGTGGCTCTGTAGATGGCTAAAAAACCACAATTCAAAAGACAAGTTAGAATTCTTTTGTAGAAAATCGTTCACAATTAACAACATAACTATACATTTAACTATAATTTATTTGCCATTGAAATGTAGATTACCTCATCAGCTGATCTTGGATCTAATGTCTTCGCTCTCCTCTCCTTGTCAGTCTTAGGAGTTTTCTTGAAGACAAACTTAAAAGGATCCACATTATGGCCAAACCGCGAAGGGCGCTATTGTACATTAAATGTATAATTAATACAATGTACTAACATAAATACATCAAAAACACATAAAAGCTATAATATAGAGAACAATGATATATCTGTGCCTGAGATGCTTCTCCAATGGACTGAGGATGTCTCACAATCGATGGAGAAACTGTTGTAGACACTTAAATTAATTTATTTAATTTCCTTGCATAATTAATTTATTAATTATGCCAATCCCTATTCTTTCTCAATATTAATTAAATATAATGAATATTGTCACTATAGTCTAGTGATTTATTTATTTAATAAATCAATCTACCTTTATTCTTCTAAAAATCCCTAAAATTAATTCTCTACAAATCCCCCCTTTAATTAATTAATTTTTAAAAATCACCTTTCCCTAATCCATCATTAACCTAATGAATTCTTCTAGAAGTACCCCTAATCTCACTTATCATTATTCTTCTAATTTTTAATTCCCTCCACTCGTTCTCTCTCCTAGTCAAATCCTCCTACAAATCCCATTTGCCCTAATCCCACCTAATCATTCTTCTAATCCCTCTCCTAATGAGTTGCTAGTGGCTAATCATCATGATTGGCCACAAAGTCAACTCCTTGTCTCCTCACTTACCCACCTTCCTTAAATACCCTTTTCCTAGGTGAATGTGAGATTTTCAAAATCTCACATTCCTCTAGGTATCCCTTCACCCAAGGAATTTTTAATTTCTCTCTATTCCTCCAATCCCTATGAGCATTCTTTTAAGGAATTTTTAATTCCTTCTTCTCATCACTCAAGGAATATTTTATTCCTTTTCTCTTCCCTAGGTGCATTGGGAAACCTTCTCAATGAACCTTAAGGAGTGTGGAGACAAGAAATGCCTTTAAGGCATATCTCTTGGACTCCACACTTGTCTTGTCATCTCCTCTTGGGTCATGTGTGGGCTCACATGCAATCTTGATCCTCCATCTTGGATCAATCATATCCCTTCATTTGGCTCCACTCCTTCATTTGACATCTCCAAAATCACTCAAGCTTATATTGTTAATTTGAATCTAGAATATCTACCAAATACCCAAACTCTAGCCAAATTTCCATTCATCCATCACTTAGCCAATTCAATCCATCCCATTTCATCATCCCATATCATTGTGCACAAGTTTGGAGAGCCATCCACATCTAACAAGAGAGACAATCCAATCAAGCCAAGAAAGGGGTGCAATTTTGGATTCCTTGAAGGCTCAATCCGAAGGAGAAGGAGAAGATTACAAAGGTATAATGGTTTCTTAGATGTTTTTATGTATTTATTACATATTTTATTATATTTGACCATTGTATCTTCACTCCAAATCTTTCCCCCTCTTCATTTTGGCATGCCCGGTGGGACCCACATCCCTAAATTTAACCTTTTTTGAGTTTTTATAAGTTTTTTTTATCGTAGGTATCAAAACAACACAAGCGACTGCAAATTAGTGCGACTACTACGAGACCAACACAAGCGTTTCCTACTTTGACGCATGTGCACGCGCTTCAGTGTGGGTGATTTAAAATTAGAATATAATCTACCCTCTTTGTAGGATCCCAAAATAGTATGAGCATTACTGAAACAGTGCTTCCGACATTGGCATTTTTATACGTGTTTTATTATTAGTGTTTGTGCATATTTTTTGTTTCTTTCCTTAATTAGCAGTAAAAAAACCACTAAAAAATAGAAAAAGTTAAAAGAACAAAAAAAATTAAGTTAGTTTTGTCCAATCACATTTTTCATGTTAGAAATCTCGGTTCAATGCAAGCACTCTGCGAATAGCGCGAGCACTCTATTAGAGTTCCTGCCTGTTTTCAAATTTTTTAATTTGTGGATTTTATTCTCTTTTCTGTAATAACCTGTTTCAGCGCATATGCCCGTGCTTCAGCACCCCCAAAAACCTATCAGCGTGACCACTCAGGTATATTCTTTTGTAAAGTGGAAAATTGGACCCTAGTGACTCCCCACGTAGGAAAGAGAAAGGAAGCCACTAGCATGATTTTCACTTGGAGAAACTTTACATTCAAAAGAGGGGCTTGAATCCACTAGATCCAAATCCAAGGGAAACAAGGATGTGAATTTCAAGTGAATTGCAAGGGTTGAAGTGTGATTTACCCTCTTTGGTAAATGAGAAAGTTGGCTTGTTGATTATGTGGAACAAAGAGAGAGATTGAGTGCAATGAGGAGCTACCGATTCGGGATCACACTACAACTTTAGATCTGAGCTAATTAGACTGATACGGATCTACCTTGCAAATTTGGAGAAAAGTTGTTAGGACTATGGCGGGAGTGTACATGGTCCTCCATAAAATCCGCAAAACAAAAAGGGTTCTTTCGTCTTTGCAAATGGAGCCAAAACCTGTTGTAATTACAGCTGTGCACCTGCAACCTACACACAAAAAAGAAGGGGAGAAAGGTTATGGATAGAGTTTTGCCTTAGTCAAACCCCGGTTGAGGAATCAACCTTGAAAGAAAGTAATTGCAAATGCTAAAATGTAAATGATGGAAGTGTATACCTTATAGATCTGCAATTTATTGATAATGATTGCTTTGCTTCTTGAATGTAACCACAAGTGTTGTATGAAATGGCATGTAACATGACAAAACCCTAACACACATACATGCTTGCAAATGAATGTTGTCATGTTGCTCCAATGGATGAATGAGGAAGACTTGAATGCTTGAATGCTTGATGATGACCTTGAAATCTCGTATCATATCCTTATGCATATCATCCTCTCCAAAATGAGGGAATTGAATCCCCTTTTATAAATACATCAAGAATTAATTGTCAACCACCGAAGGCCGACAAAGAGGAATTAAAAACCCCAAAGGAAAATTATGCATAGGAGACCAGGCAGACCTAATTTAGGGCCACCCTAAGGGTTGGGGTCAGGGGCGCCACGCCCCTGTCCTGCCTTATTTTGGGGCCTGGACAGGGTCTAAAGCAACCACAAATCTTGAAGGAGGAAGAGTGAAGGGGTGAGAATGTAGAAATAGGTCTTGGTTGGGGAAGAAGATGTCATCGCTGAGGTGAGGACCTCAAATGTGGTTAAAATTGTAGGGGTCGCAATTTTATGACACTACATTTATCCCCCAGTTTAGTAGGAGTATGGCCAATGCCAATATTGTTGGTAAAGTAGAAGAAAAGGAAAGATGAGAATGAGGGACGTGGAGAAATGCCACAAGGAGTATAAGACATCACTAATATTGAGGAGAAAAAATCCCCCAATCTTAGGGTCTCAACTCACGCCAACATACACAAGAGAGCACAAAACAAAAAGGAACAAGACACACAAAACAAAGACAAAGCGCAAAAGATACATGCCAAGAAAAAGACACAAGATGACAAACCAACTAGCCAAAGAGACCTCGATACTCAGATGTCTCAACAACTAATCAGGACACAAAGACCAATGTCATCACATAAACACAAGCGATCACATAAAAGAGCGAAGCTGACATCATCCATGAACCATCAATAGCAAAAGTATGTGTTCATGAGAGGAAGGAGAAAGAGGACATGAATACACACTTTTGTGATCCATGAGAAGAAAGGCAAAGAAGAAAGAAACCATGGATGTCTCACCCCTAAAACTAGGTGCTCCATGGAGAGAAGGACGTGGAAAAAAGGACGTGGAAAATCTCACCCCTAGAGCCTGTCTAGGTGGTCCATGTAAAGGGAGAGTGAAAACACTGTTAGTTTCACCCAACCTCATGTGCATGTGTGCAAGTGAGGTTCGAAGCACCTCATAGGATTCTATGCCTGAGTATGCTACAACCTATATAGAATGTATAGTACAAGTGTCAAGAAAGGTGTGACATCCCTCTCTAAGAGTATGTGCTCTGGTTTCAAAAATAATCACCCCACATAAAAGAAAAGTGGTGTCATCTCACTCTAAGAGTCGATGTCCTGGTTCTGAGAATGACCCACTATACAATAAAAGAAGTGAAGAAATCTCACTCTAAGAGGTTACCCTTTGGTTCCAAGAATTTCCCATTGAAAAAGAAAAGTGATGAAATCTTGCTCTAAGAGGTTACCCTTTGCTTCCAAGAATGTCCCATTGTACAATGCATAAGAGAAGTATAGTACAAATGAGCAGTGTGGGTGCCCCCCCCCCACCCTTAAGATTTCAACATAGGTTTATGTTGATATCTTAAGGAGAGTAGAACAAGGATACCTACCTTTATCACAAAGAAGATATCTGCTATGCAACAATATCGTAAATCTAGGCAAGAGAGGGAATACTCTTCAAGCAAGGATAAGATCATTGAAAAGAGATATCTTACTATAAGTGTAAAGGAGATCCTTGGAGGAGAAGAGATCTTTGTTCAAAAAGACATTTTCCTCCAAGAAAAGTTGTCTTAGACAAATATAACATCTTCTAGAACAAAAAAAAGAGAGAACAAGAATGCCATCCTTCATCCTATTCCTAGGTGAAAAGGGATTCTTGATGAAGGATGACACACTTTTAGCCCCAAGAGGGATGGGTGAATTTATCATATATGTACATTACCAAGTGTGAAACCAGGTTGTAGTCAAGGACTTAAAACTCCTCTATAAGAGAGAATCCTTGAACAAGACAACCAACAATTATGTACAAGGAATGGCATCAAGTAATAAAACTCATAGCATCCACAAAATAGGGAAAAGTGGGTCCTTAGAGGAAGAGAGATAGAGAGAAATCATTGCCCCCTAGGCATAGAGACAATGAGAAGAGGTTACACAATCTTCTAGAGATAGATTAAACATAAGCAAATGCACAATGTACTTTCATGAATGTATACAAGAAAACACCCTAGTATACGAAAAATACACATCTCAAGAAGTGGTAATCTTCAAAAGAAGGAAACAAAAAGTGTCACATGTTCCCCAAGGGGGATTAAGCATATAGAAATGATAATCATATATGAAAAATGCAGCCTCTAAAGGAAATAGTGATACTCAAGATAGAGAGAAAGGAATAGGAGTGAAAATCCTTGGCCCCCCAAGTAAGAAGGACAAGGGGAAAAATGGGGACACATCTTCCAATGGTGTTTGTAGTCACATAAATCTATCCAATTTAATTAAATGAATATTCCCTATTTGTTTGATTAAAAATCCACTAGCCATCAGTTAATTAAATTAATATTTAATTAATTCACTTTCAAACATTCTCCTATTAATTAAATAAATTATTCAATTTGTTTTAATTAATTCATTATACCAAATTCACAAAATCAATTAAATGAATAAATCATATTTATTTCATTTTAATCCCCTTTTCCTCTTTTAAATAAATTAAATAAAACATTTATTTAAATCATAAATCCCCCCACTTGCATTTTCCTACAAATGCAACTTGCACACATTTATTGAAATAAATGAATTTTATTTTTAATAAAATCCTATTTTCCCTCACCCACCAAATCCACTTGCAAGCCTAAACCCCCTTCTAGATTCTTCTAATCCCTTCCTAATTAGCCTAATCCATCCCCTAATTATTGTCACAATCCTAAGCAACTTGAAGTCACTTCTCAAAGACTTCAAAGTCTTTGAAAAGCATTAAATGCTTTATGTGTTCAACAATTTAACCTGCAAAGTCTTCCAAAACCACTAATGGCTCTTACATGACCATTTATGGCTCATTTATGGCTCTTACATAACCATTTATGGTTATTTCAACTTGTACTCATGTGTCTCCTCAAGCATTTATTGCTTTGACCATGGTTATCACTTTTGCCTTTGCACAAGAGTTTATCCATTGGATAAAAGCTTTATTCTTTGAATAAAGAATTTATTCATTCAACCCAACCTTGATCTTAACTCCCAAGTTAACTCTCAAGTTATGTCAAGCATTTAATGTTTATTTCCTCTCCTCTCAACCTATCTCACATTGACACTTATCATCCTGGGATTGGGTTGAAAGCCATCACATGGATTGAATATCATCCAATCCTGACCCTTGTTGAGATTACTCAATCTCAACCATCCATTGCTCCATTTTTCCTATAAATAGACCTCATTTCTTCATAATCCAGATCCTAAAAACTTCTATGCATCTAAGTTATAGAGAATTTTAGAGAACATTTAGCATAAAATACTAATATCTTGTCATTTTGGTTTAAAATAAATCATTTTAGCATCATAGCATCTAGTATTAGCTTTTTATTCACCTTAGAGTAAATACTTCAATCTCAAACCTCCATAAGCATCCATAGTGCAAAAAACTATTGAGAGCTACACTAGTTTGGAACTTGGAGAGGAGAGGAACAAAGGAGAAGGAGTTAAGAGCATGTCAGGAGGCATTTGGAGATGTCTCATCATATTTACCTTCCTAGTTAAATATTCTCTCATGCTTTTGGTATCTCTTTTGATATGTCTATTTAGAATAATCTTTTGTTGCTAACACTAACGTTTTTGCTCTTGTGTGTGTGTTGTCATCGAACAGATTTTCTAACCCTTTTTGCGAAGCATCATTTGGTGAACCCGATGTGAATCCAAACACCCAAAAACATTTTTAAAAACACAACTAACTTGTTTGCATGTTGAGCTTGACATACAGGTCACACTTTAGCACTTTTGATCACGTTGTAGTGCTACTACAATTTGATATTCTAGCGCTATTGTATTTACAATAGCGCTATTGTCTCAAATTTAGCGCTATTGACCATCTTTTAGCACTTTTGTGGCTTAAACAACGCATTTGTGATTGTTTCAATGCTTTTATTTTTTGCTTTCAGAGTTTTTCTTTTAGTGTTGTTGTCTTCATATTAGCACGTTTGTGTTAAATAGCACTTATGTTTGCACACAAAATAGCGCTATTGTAACAGAACATTATATAAAACAGACCATGTAACCGAAAAATATTTTTTTCTTAAGCTTGTGGAAGCTCTCCCTATTTTGGATTTTACTAACCACTTGTTCCATGTACAGGTCTAAACTAACTTCATTTACTTGTTTAAAAATGAAAATTTTACATTTGGTGCTATAAAATTGAACAAACAAATTTTCATTTCTTGCAAGTTAGGACAAAATATGTTTTGGTGCTATAAAATTGAACAAATTCATTTCTTGCAAGTTATGATACACTCTCCTTTTGGTGCTTAAAACAAGACAAAAACAAATTTCCTTTTATTGCATCAAACTTAAGTAAAACTCACAATCCACACTTCAAATTTTGGTGCAAATAAAAGGAACAATCCATTTGTCTCATTTTGCAAGTAATTTACTTCATGCATACGTGTTTCAAATTAAGTTGACCAGGATTTCAAATTCTAGTTTACTCAAACACATTGCTTTTGAAGTTAAAAATAACCTCATGATTGTTGGAGAAACATCTCCAAATAGATAAAAAATCATTGCAATGACAAGTTAAAAGGAACAAGTGTATTTTATGTTTGGCACACTTGTGCAAAAGAGTTTGTTGAGTGGTCCTACTTCTAACACAAACTATCCTCTCCCTTGGCTTTCGTGGTCCTAGGTGCAAGAGAAAAGTGTTAGTAACACTCAAGTATTATCTTTTTAAGAGAGGCCTGCCAAGAGACACATCACTCTTGGGAACGACCTCACGCAGTAAATCCTTCGAGCCGTTATAGAAATCAGGTGAGAGTGAAAGCTATAGCCTTGGGTATAGTTGTTCCTGTAGTGTAACTTGTCGAAAGGACAAATGGGCCCCACCACAAGTTACAAGGCTCTTAAGTAAGTCACTGCAGAATGAACTTATGTCCAAAAACATCGAATAGTACTAAACACCTTTAAGTAGTAGCCCACCCGTTCTATTGATTGAGGATATTTGTGATATAATTCAATGCAAGAGCATAGATGGTTTTTCTCCCAAGATACTCACCATACATATTTCCTTGAGTAGAAACATAGCTTTTTGAAAAGTCACTTGTGGCTTGATGAAAGTGATGACTCCCCCATCATAGGGATCATCTATTTGTTATGCTCGTGCAAGACTTAGTATATCACATCCTTACCTACCATGGTGGGATTCATAAGGTATGTAGTACCAAAGTCAAAGAAATATCAAGATGTGGGTTGAATTTATCACAACTGGCCATTTGACCTTAGGGATAAAGAGTGTTTGAAGTGTTTTCATTTTTGAGTCAAGACCAGTGCAAATTGAGCCAACTTCGGGCTTTGGAAAACACCTAAAAATAAACTTAAAGGAAAGGGTCATAAAAAGTCCAAGGATTGGGTTGATCTAGACCCATACTTATTTGTGTCTTTTTGAGGCAACATTCTTGTGTTTGTGTGCTTGCTTTGTTTTCTTGTCGAGGAAAAATCAAAATAATCAAATTCCAAAAACAAGTATTCATCCAACATAAACATTTCCAGAAACCAACAAAAGATCAAAAACAAAGAGAAAGAGTATCAAACTATATGACCATTCTTCGCATCTTGAGAAAGAAGAATCTTCATCAACACATCAACTTGAAGAAAAGACCATTGAGCTCAAAGACTCTTATCAAAAAGAGGAAATTCTTCTATTTTAATAGACAAATCTTTGTCTCTCATAGAGCCTTCTTACATCACATATGTCTCTATCTTCAAGGGAAATCAAACGAATTTGATCCAGAGTCATTAAACCGCAGAGCTTTTACACAATATCGAACTTTGAGTTATCACAAAAACAAAGGAGGCAAGATCAATCCTAACTTCTTTCCAGTCATTTGCATCACATATAACGTAGCTCAGGAAGAACCACCTACTCCCAAAAGAGAAGAGGAAGAATTTGTCCCATATGTGACACAAAGATTTTATTGAGGTTAAACATTCCATCCATTATCATATCCATATCTCATCAACTCCATCCCAACTCTCAACACACTCAAGAGGTTTTTGTCCTAAGTTCTATTTTCAAAATTGCTTGAATCAAACACAAAACATCACTTTTTAGAGTGTCCCTACATCTAGGATAAACTTATCCTAAGAGACATTTCTACGTAGGTTAAAACTAGTCTATGAGTGAATCCTCTCATTACTAGGTAGTTAAGTCTGTAACACATCTCAGATTTCTCTAAACCTTATCACATCAAACTTTGTCAATCAAACACAACAAGCAATTCAAGAAAGAACTTTGGTAACATCTACCTTTAAGTGCTAAAGATCCATATGCAACACACCACACCAACCATAAATCTTTCATTTCATCAACAACTCATCATAATTTTCACCCAACTTCAACAAAAACTTATAAACAAAATGGCTCATACCAGGGCACAATCTAGACAACAAGAAATTGAAGAGGAAGAGGAGGAAAATATTAATGAGTTCCAAGAAGCCCTTGGAGGAAACGTAAATGATGACAATCCAGGCACTCCTACTCCTGTGGCAATAGAAAGGGCACAACACAACTTGCTCAAGAGGGAGCCAAACTATCCTCTGACTTTGATCTTGCACAGCTAAGACAAGCATCAGAATGTCAAAGTCGTAATGAGGATGAAAGAGGTCGAGAGCACATTAGATACAACTTTCATCAGGGTAATCCACCACCTCCTCCTCCAAATGAAATAGACATGTTGGGGCAACAAGTCAAAAATCTCGCCCAACAACTTCATAGTGGCATAAAAACTAATCAATTTTTACTCAATGACATTTGTCCCTATCCCTTTTACAGGAATCTTCATATGCCACCTTTTCCACAAGGGTTCGAAACACCCAAGTTCGAAAAGTATAGAGGAAAAGGAGATCCTCGTGATCATGTTAGAGAATTTCATTCAGTATGCCTCAAAGTGGCATACAAGGATACATACCTAATGCGACTTTTTCCCCAAAGCTTGGGAGGAACAACCACATCATGGTTTTCCTGACTACCAGGTGGCATTAGGACATTTGAAGAGTTAGTCTAGAAATTCTTGGCACATTACTCACACAACATTGAACGTGATATCACCATGGCTGATCTATGTAACACTAAACAAAAACCAAGTGAACTATTTTCAATCTTTCTGCAATGATGGCGTCAAATGTCTAGCAGGCGTTCTCTTCAGTTACCTGAACAAGAACTAGTGGAAATATTTATTTTGAACTTAAATGAAGAAATGGAGTTTCACATGGATGTAAAAGACACACTCTTTTAATGACATGATCACCAAAGGCTTAAAATGTGAGTGGGCTCTCATCAAAAAAGGGCTTATCAAAATATATAATGAACCAAAGGATGGGCCTCGCCCGCGCTTCAATAGTGACAAACCAAGCTTTTGGAACAAAAACAAAAATATCATCAATGACGAGGTTGTGGATGCAAGAACTATCAAAAGTGTACAACCTGTAGTTCAATTTCTAGGACAGAATCCCCCATCTCAGGCTAACACAGTTGCTCCTCCAAATCAAGGCCACATCACATCTCAAGATGAACCCAGACTGTGTCAACAAAAACCAAGGCGAACATACACTTCCTTAGGGGAACCCATCAAAACAGTATTATGACAACTAGTTTCTCAAAATCTAGTAACCCTACCCAAAACATCAAATTATGAACCTCAAGTCAAACCTTCATAAGACAAGCAATTGAGAAACATCAAGGGAGAGGGCATAAGACAAGCAATTGTCACAGATTGAAGGATCTTATTGACCGAGGTGAAATCAAAATTGAAGGACATGACCTAAAGACAACAAACAATGATCATCTTATGTTTAAAAATCCACTTCCATCACAAGATCAAAGGGGTCCTTCCACTTTAGGGAGAAACACAGATACCACCAATTATATGCAAGGCGCATATAATTATACTGTGAATCACCTATATGATGCTAGTGAACAGATTGCAAATATAACCATCAAAAATCTCAGTTCCACTTGCAATGTTGTTACACATCGCAGCAAGATTACCATAAAAGCAACTCCACAAGGCACCCCATCTATCCCAAAGCAGTATAATCTTGTGGAACAGTTAGACAAAACGCCCGCACTGATATCTATCTTAGAGCTATTGTGCCTATCTCCATCCCATAAAACAATCTTGGATCAAGCTCTCCAAGAGGCGTCAGTCCCTGCAAACCTAAATACAGATCAATTCCAAGCCATGGTTAGAAATCTAAGGTCATCACCTTGTCTCACTTTCTCTGAAAGTGACAACACATCCTTCCAACAACCTCATAACGCCTCACTCCACATTGAAGGGTTTATCAACCAGCATAGGATCAAGAGAGTCTTGATCGACAATGGAGTAGGCCTAAATATCTGTACTCTAAAATTAGTCATAGCCTTGGGATATGCAATAGAATCAGTGGATCCCCGCAAGAAGATAACAATCAAAGCCTATGATGATGCAGAGTGTTCATCCAAAGGAGCTATGGTACTACCAATCCGAGTGGGCCCTATGGTGAAACACATTATTTGTCAAGTCCTAGACCTTCCTCTACCATACAATCTATTGTTAGGAAGACCTTGGATACACGCCATGCAAGTTGTTCCATCCACCTACCATCAGTGTATCAAGTTCCTACATAATGGTGTAGAGATCACAATCCTGGGCAATGCAAATCCCTTTGCATATTGTCATAATATAAGTCATCAACCAGAGATTACTGTTCCCAACAATAGAGAAGCCATCTCCTCCAACTCATACATAAGTCCAGCCTCTCTTTCCAGTTCAAACACCAGTATACCCAAGCAAGAAAATCTTAAGATGAAAATAGCAAAGGAAGGTCCTAGGGAATACAATTTGAGTCAACTCTTTTGTGTGGGACAAATGCCCACTTCTCCTAGAACACATGGTAAACCTCAGAAATTACTTCAACAACCACTAATCAAGCTAGCATGTACTTTGACGCCTTTCATCTTGGAAAAGAGTCAAGAAGAAGAAACCATAGATGAGGACATAGCAGAATGGATCTATAAAGATCCCATCACCACGGATATTCCACAAGCTAACCTTCCCACAGATCAGTATGGCAAAGGCCTTCTCATTATGCAAAGAATGGGTTATGATGGTCAAACTGCTTTGGGACCTTGCAAACAAGGAAGACATGAACCACTGCAGCTGGAATTAAAACCCAAGGATAATATAGGACTAGGATTTCAAAAGGAGATACTACCTAAGCTCAGATTCAAAGGAAAACCTAGCCAACCTCTATATCAGCCTAATACAAAGAGGTCACCTTTGATTATAAAAGCAGCATCTGTAGCGTCGTAAATTGTACGCACTTGCTAAAGCAGTACAATTTCACACCTAGTTTAGCACCCGCCTTGGCGCGGTTTGCATTTTCCATTGCATTTCCCCTTTAGCACTTAATTAATCAAATTAATTAGGTCTAAGGTCCTATTTCATCATCCTTCACATCATAAAGTCGGGCCCTTTCATTAAAG
The DNA here is from genome assembly GCF_030272615.1 of Cryptomeria japonica. NCBI lineage: Eukaryota > Viridiplantae > Streptophyta > Pinopsida > Cupressales > Cupressaceae > Cryptomeria > Cryptomeria japonica. The sequence goes on along the minus strand of NC_081411.1, from coordinate 353,310,534 downwards.
TGTGCCCCTTTTCATGTTATTCCTCCAATACATCATCTAATCAAAAACCCTAATTAAGTCCTATTTTGAACTTGGGGGCTTGATTTCGGGGGCCAAAACATCTTGAAATCACTTGTAACTTCGGGATTCTATCTAAAATCATCATATCTGATGGCCCTGAAAATTTGGTGAAGAGTTGCCAGGACCATGGCGCTCGGAGTGCACACGGTTCCGAACATTTTTCTCAAAATTTTAGGAGCACGATCCAATCATAAAATAAAGCTTAACCCCAAGAAATTGGTGGGAGATTCAATCTCTAGGTCGGCCAAAAGACGAAATTGCGACCTAGGGTTTCATACATAAGAGCTCTCTTTCTTCATTTGAAGGGATCGGCATTTTGTTTTCAAGAACCTCATATGCAGCGAAAGAGCAGATCTTTGAAGACTTTAATAACTTTCAACATCCCTCTATCAAGAATTTATCAAATCCATTCATTCATTTAGGGCTTGGAAGACATTGAAGAACAATAGGAGATTACCGACTGAAGATTGGCTTGTACCCCTCCCTTGGGGGTTGGGTATGATTTCATGTTGTTTTCATGTCTTTGCATAAGCTTCAATATATCATTTATCCATGCTTTAAATCACTTTGCATCTTGATTTAGAGCATTTACATTATCATTGACAAGCAATTAGGGTTTACTTTCTAGGTTGCTCTAGTTTGCTTACTTGCATTTTAGATCTTGCACACACACAAGGTCTGCACACACATTACTTTTACAATACAACTTGGCTATGCGTGGAGGTGGAAATCACCGAAGCGGGGGTTTGACTAAGGAAAAACCCTATATAGCCGCCCAAACACCTTTTTCAGATACAAGTGCAGGTTTCGAGACTCGGACGACGCGGCAGGTTGCAGATCCGAAAAAAGCAGGTCGAGACAGCACCCCCCACCAAATTGCAGAGCAGAATACCAGGACAGGGGCATGGGATGCCCTGGTCCTACCAGGACAAGGGCACTGGGCGCCCTAGTCCCTGGGACAGAGGCGCTAGGCGCCCTGGTCCTCCTGACAGACAGCATTTCAAACAGTTTCCCAGAGTGCAAAACAGCAGTTTCGGGTGCAGTTCCGGGACACAATCAGGACACTGGCGCCCGTGCCCCCGTCCCAAACATTTTCAGTCAAATTTTGACTCTGGGTACGCATCTGCATTCTTGTTTTATCCTTGTGTTTATAGCTTTCCATTGTTTAAGTTCAATTCTGCAATCTTCTTGTTATCTCATACTTGCATTTTAGGGTTAGGAATTGAACTTGCATAATCTTACCTTTCAAATACAACAAAGGAATAGAAATCCTAATAGGTAGCCCGTGGCTCTCTCTTTCACAAAAAGAAGTAGCCAATTGTGTGATACCTCTAGGCTCTTTCGTATTCCGTAATGTGTGTCAAAAGGTAGGATTAGGGCATGATAACCTAGTCTCACTTTTTCTCCCACACATTTTGGTGAACCCGACGTGAATCTATCATTGCTTCCTCTTACATTGCATTTGTTAGATCTAGATCTAGATTTAGTGTGTTTTCATTTCATTTTCATTAAAAAAAAAAAAAAAAAAGAGTGTGTTTCTTTGCATTGTGTGCAACTTTCATTTCAAAATGTCAGACTTTTATTTGCAAAAGTTCATGCTTATGATGATTATTATGAGTATAGCCAAGATGAATTAGATGAAGCTTTAGGTGATTTTTTGAACCCTAAGGATGCCAAACCTTCATTTTACTAAAAACTCATAAACCTTGTTACTATGCCATTTCGTTGTGATGAGAAAGATAAGTTGAATGATTCCTCTCAAGGGTACATTCCTATCAACTCTTCCACTAAATCTAGTAACATGGTTGTTTTCAACAATCCCCTCCATGAAGAGATATCTCCTTTTGAACCAAAAAATAAACATTTTGATAGCTATGATCATACTTTGTTGGATGATGCTCTTGATGACTTTGTGGCTTTATCAAAATCTTTAAACAAGAACAAGACTTCTAAATTGGTTAACATGATAAATTTGAATGAGCATAAAAAGCCTCTCTTTGAAGTCCAAGGTGCTTATCCTTCTCCCACCTTTCAAGGTCCTAAATCACCTCTCCTTACTGTCCAAGGAGGGTATGATCATGATTCCTTTAGTACTCCGAATAAACCAATCATCACTGTGCAAGGAAGAAAACCTATAAGTCCTTATAGTTATGCCAAGCAAATAACTAGAGAGAGTTATCATGCGGTTGCCCATACTTATCATACCAGAAATAATAGGCAGCCTAGTCCTCCTCCTGTTATTCCAGTTTCTCTTCCGAATCCTCAACCAATTCTTCCGCAAGCTCCCCGTATTTCACAAGTTCTTAGTAAGGAATATGATCTCATAGAACAACTTAAAGCTACCCATGCTAAGATATCCCTTTGGGATTTGATTCAAACTTCTTCCGCTCGTCATGGAATGTTACAAGATGCCTTGAAAGATTTGAATGTTCCTCCACCGAATACATCTAGTAATATAGCATCTTTGGTTAACTCTGTGATGAATCCTAAAGCTCAAATTGTGTTTACCCAAGATGAGTTGCCTACTAGTGAAATTCAACATCAATATGATCCCTTGATGATTGTGGTTATCATGAAAGACACTGCTATAAGATGAACACTAGTAGATAATGGCTCTGGTCTTAATGTGTGTAGCATTAATCTTTTGCATAAGATGAATGTGGATACATCCCTAATTGAGCCAGACTCTCATCCTATTCGAGGCTTTGATAATGTGGCTAAAACTTCATTAGGTACTATTACCTTACCCATCACAGTGGGGCCTGTTACTTTGCCTACTCCTATCCATGTTATGTCGGGAAATCTAACATACAACTTGTTATTAGGGATACCTTGGATTCACAGTATACAAGTTGTCCCCTCTACATTGCACAGACAAGTTAAGTTTATCTATAACAATAAGACATATACCTTGATAGGTGATACTAATTTCCAAGCTTGTTTACAAACATCTACTTCCAAAGGGGGTTCTTCTAAGCCGTCCTCGTCTAGTGATGACTCTTTAAACAAGATACCTATCGATGAATCCTTGCTCTTTGATGATCAAAATTCTTTGGATGAGTCTGGAGCTCCTGAAGAAGACTCTTCTCGACTTGAAACTACACATAAGAAGGACTTTGATCCTGAGAAGGTTCTTGCAGACGATGATTGGGGATCCCTCAATTTTAATCCCACCTTTGTAGGTGAATATAAGGTTCCTTCTAGAGAGCTTAAAGTTGAAAAGAAGGAAGAAGCTAAAAATCAATCAACATTACCTGAGCCTATGAGTAATAATTTTGTGGCCGCTTCTCAAACTTCTTCTCCTCACACCTCTAATTCTGAAGAGTTTGATTCTTTGTCTTATGAAAAACTGCCTTCTCTTTCTGAAATGGTTGATCGTTATGGTCGTGGTTTTCGCATTTTTGCTAAGCATGGGTATCATGGAAATGGTTGTGGCGCTCACGAACAAGGGATAAAAGTTCCTCTAGAGAATAATCTTCACAATTATGCCTTTGGACTTGGCTATAATCCCTGCAAGCGCACTAAAGCTTCTAAGAGACCATGTATTAGTGTTAATGCTATTTCTACATCTCTATCAATGCAACACCCTGAGTACATTGATGAGGATCCTTCGTGTGCTTGTGCTTTTGATGTTTTTCCTACTGATAATGCTTTAGCTGAGTTTTTAGGAGCATATGATACTCTTCCTCATTATCACCACAATAGGGGACTCCCTTATTGTTTAAACACTAAAGCCTATTTTGGAAAAGAGATTGATAATGATGAGATTGTGAAAGAATTCCCTCAGTTAAAGGATACTCCTCAACAAAGTAATCTTCTCATAAGTGACACCACTAATGTTAAGATGGATCCTTGCAATGAAGAAAAAGTTATTAAAATTGGAAAATGTTTGGATGAAGAGGAACAAAAACAATATGAAGATTTATTGCATGAATTCCCCGAGATCTTTGCTTGGACATACTCTGACATGCCTGGTATAGATCCTAAGATTGTTACTCATAACATTGTCTTAGTTCCTGATGCTAAGCCCGTGAAACAAAAGATTCAAAAAATGAATCCTAAGGTGGCTCTGCTTGTTAAGGCTGAGATTGAAAAATTATTGGAGGCTGGATTTATCTGCCCTATTGATTATTCCCTGTGGATTTCAAATATTGTCACTGTGGCTAAACCAGATAATAAAATAAGAATGTGTACTGATTTCCGAGATTTAAATAAGGCTTCTTTAAAAGATGATTTCCCTCTTCCAAACATTGACATGATAGTTGATTCTACGGCAGGACATGCCTTGTTATCCTTCATGGATGGTTTTTCAGGATACAATCAAATTTACATTAACCCTCAAGATCAATTCAAAACTGCTTTCACCACTCCTTGGGGTACGTTTTGTTGGATAATGATGCCTTTTGGACTTAAAAATGCTGGTGCAACTTATCAACGAGCGATGACCCTTATCTTTCATGATTACATGCATAAGATTTTAGAAGATTATGTTGATGATATTTTGGCCAAATCCATTCTCCGCATAGATCATATTAAAATCCTTCGTCAAATCTTTGAAAGAATTCATAAATATCACATGCGCTTGAATCCCCAAAAATGTGTTTTTGGTGTGGATAGTGGAAAACTATTAGGATTCATAGTTTCGCATCGTGGGATTGAGGTGGACACTAAGAAAATAGATGCTATTGTCAACATGCCACCTCCTAGAAGTGTGTCTCAACTCAAAAGCTTACAAGGAAAGATTCAAGCTATTTGTAGATTTGTATCTCAACTTGCGGATCGCACTTTTCCTTTTACTCAGCTTCTCAAAAAGAATATCACTTTTCAATGGAATGAAGATTGTCAGCAAGCATTTGAAGATTTAAAAATGTATCTGGCTAATCCTCCTATCCTTCGACCAGCCGAACCTTCTCAACCCTTCCTTCTTTATACAGCTGCTTCCACTGATGTTCTTGCAGCATTATTGGCACAACATGATAAAGATGGTAAGGAGTGTCCGGTTTATTATATAAGTCGTACCTTACTCGATTATGAGACCCGATATTCTGCGATAGAAAGACAATGCTTGGCCTTGCTGTTTGCGACTCAGAAATTGAGACATTATCTCTTAAATTCAGAAGTCCACGTCATGGTAAAGTTTGATCCTTTGAAGCATCTTTTCTCTAAAACCGATTTATCAGGACGCCTAGCTAAGTGGGTTATGATGTTAACTGAATTTGACCTTAAATTTGTTTCACAAAGAGCAATTAAAGGGCAAGTGTTGACCGATCACCTAGCTGAGGCCCCTTCACCTTTCTCCTTCCCTAACTCTGAGTCTTTTCCTGATGACTTCATCCTTTGTACAGAGAAAGATGAAACTTGGGAGTTATACTTTGATGGCTCTAAGTGTCGTACGGGATCGGGGGCAGGTGTTGTTCTGATTTCTCCTACAAAGAAGTCTATTCCCTTATCTTATCGTCTCAATTTCCTATGTACCAATAACATTGCTGAGTATGAGGCTCTTATAGCAGGAATAAAGGCAGCCTTAGCTCTAAATATAAAACACATACATATTTTTTGGAGATTCTCAATTGATTATAAGACAAGTATTAGGAATATATCAAGTGAAACAAGACAAATTATCACAATATAAAGACCTTGCTATCTCTTTGTTACAAAAATTTGATTCTTACACCATGGAACCTGTCCCTCGAAAAGATAATCGACATGCGGATGCAATGGCATGTGTGGCTTCTTTGGTATCTTTAGAGGACCCTATGGTTGATCTTAAATTTGTTATTCACAACCTTATTTCTCCAGCTATTGTAGATGATTCTAGCTTGGTGACATGTTGTGACTTTATAGATTCAGATGAATGGTATTCGCATATCGTAAGATACTTGACTGATGGTACCTTTCCTGATTCTGCTAATAGGAACACTAGGGCTAGAGTTCGCAAGCTGTCCGCTAGATATATCATTCTTTCTAATATTCTATACCGAAGGGGTTATAACGGTCTTCTCCTTCGTTGTCTTAATAAATCGGAAATCCCTATTGCTCTTGAAGAGGCACATTCAGGTGCCTGTGGGGGGCATTTTGGAGGCAAATCCTTGGTTCAAAGATTGCTTCGCATGGGATATTTTTGGCAAACTATGCAGCAGGATTCTTTTTCATTTGTTAAAAAATGTCATCAATGTCAACAACACAACAATTTGATTCATGCTCCTGCCCAAGAACTTTGTTCTCATGTAGCTTCTTGGCCTTTCTCTGCATGGGGGCTAGATCTTATTGGTAAAACTCCCCTCCTTCATCTCTAGGACATACTTTCATTATAACCGCAATAGATTACTTTACAAAGTGGGTAGAAGCCGTTCCCCTTCGCTCTACTACTGCTGAAGTGATTTGTCGATTTCTTCTAGAAAACATTATTTCTCGATTTGGGATACCTTCCACTATAATCTCTGATAATGGGACATCATTTAAGAACAAGGACATGAAGAAATTCCTTGAGAAGTATCATATAAAACATCGATTTTCTACACCATACTATCCTCAATCAAATGGTCAAGCCGAATCATCCAATAAGATAATTGAACAAATTCTTCGTAAAACTGTGAATAAGCATGGTAAGGATTGGAGTACTCAGCTAATATATGCTCTTTGGGCCTACCGAACGAGCATACGAATTGCTACCGGAACTACACCTTATAATCTTGTTTATGGTGCTGATGCTATTATGCCTTTAGAATTAGAGATTCCGTCACTTAGAGTTTCTCTCAGAGGTATAGTAGATGATGACGCTTATAGAGAACAAAGACTTCAATAGCTTGAGATGCTTGATGAACAGCATATAAACGCTCTTGAGCATATTCAAGCGTATCACAAAACTCTACAACGAAGCTATAATGATAAGGTTATTCAACGTTCCTTCTCAGTGGGTGACTTAGTGCTCTATGAGAATCAGTGCAATGTGAATGCCTTACCTGAAGAAAAGGGAAAATTTAGTCCTAATTGGCTTGGACCGTACATTGTTATTGAAGATTATGGATCAGGTGCTTACAAAATAGCGGGTGTAGATGGTACGTCTCTTAAAGACCCTATAAACGCTATGCACTTGCGTAGATACTACGCTTAATTCTTCATTCCTTATCATTCATCTATTTCCTTTCTCACTTCTTCAAAATTGGATAATATGTTAGCATATCTTTGTTAGAGCAAATGGAATTAAATGATGTTTTGTTTAATCTATATTGCTTCGTTTCTGACAAGCATGTTTCTTTACTTTATGGTTTGTCTTGAATTCATTTTATGTAAATTGCAAAAGATTTACATTTTTCATTATGTTGACATATTATACAATATCTTTATGTGTTAAGTTGAATCGTGTCATGTTGTGTTTAATTCAAATTTAATCACATTAGTTATATGATTCTTAGGCTTAATACATATTTTTCTTCCCTATCATCAATGTAGTACTTGATTAAATATTTTAATTAAGTCACACATGTATCAATTTAATCATGGAGCATTGAGAAATCAATCACATGGAAATTAAATTCAGAACATACATGTACATCTACCAAATGTATTAACTTTAATCAAAATATACATTGTTTTTTAGACATTAAAGATAACACGTTTGAGACAAAGAAGCATGTATATATATATATATGTGTGTGTGTGGATCAATATACAAAGGTAGGTCACTACACATCCAAAATGTGACCTACCCTACATCATAAGATCATCTCCTATCCCTAGGGCTGGTGGCTGGAGAGTGATGACTAGAAGCTCCCTCCTGAGCCGGCCGTGCAGGTGGACCCATAGGGGTATACTGTGATATAGATCGTGAATGGCTCCGAGAGGAACTCCTACGATCCCTATCCATAAGGATCGCGTGATACGAGGTAGCCTCGGCCTGAGCTGCTGCTAGATCACGCTGTGCCTGCTAAAGGTCCTCTGATAGAGCTCGTTCTCTCTCCCTCCATATCTCTACCTATACTTAGAATGGAGAAAACAAATCATCATGCCGACCCGCGTTCCCTTGAGGTCTATAAGCAACCTGTGAGGAACTAGGAATCTGCATCGTCGTGGAGATATCTGTCACTGCTTGCTGGATCAAAGAACGCCACTCCTGCACATTAGCTATAGCAGTAGAATAGATCATGTATTAGTACCATTTTATATCATCAAAACATCAATCAATCAATTTAAACCTACTATACCTGGATCTCCCTCACACCAATAGGGATCGTGATATGGTAGCATCTGTGACTAGGAACTACTAGGCTCCCCACACTCGAACAATCTGTGCACAATGGGTGTAGGCTGGCCCGTACTAGAAACAGGTCTCCGTATCGCCTCATGTTCCCCCTTTTGGGGAATAAGAGGAGGATCCAGGGCTATATTATCATCTCCTGAATGGTGGGGAGCGGCATCTGACCCCTCCTCATCATCTCTATCCTCATCCTCATCCTCATCCTCATCCGCATCCTCACCTGCATCCTCGTTCTCCTCATCTATATATGTGTCATCATCCTCCTCCTCCTCGGCACTAGGCTGATCCTCTGTGGGTGGATCAGGATCTCCTGCCTCCTCATGACCCTCTCCCTCCTTTGACCTGGATCCCTGATCCTCATCTCGGTCTCCATGTCTCCATGGGCCTGGATGGCCTGTCGGATGATCTGGTGGAAAGATAGGCCATGGGTATGATCTCATAAACCATGAGAGATACCTACACTATGCCCCGGGATCTGCAACATAATCAGTGACCACATCCTGGTCGAACCCCTCTATATCTGTGATCTCGATATCATCTATCATAGGTCTCGCTACTACTCTGGGTCTGGGAAGGACTCGTGAGTGTCGAGTGTAGATGGGCACATCGGCTGGAACACACTGCTCTAGCCCAAACTGCCTCCGTACTCATCAAAGTAGAATGGGACTATGATGTGTGGATATCGACCTCTCAGTAGGCGGTTCCTCTATAAGCATGCTAACTGTCTCTCCATCCCATCCCACCTATGCATCCGCAGATATGGTCTCCACACAGTCACCTCAGCTGTCAATCTGTCAAATGTCACTCTCCAATACAATAGATCTCCAAATCTCCACTCGCTGGTAAGTGGATAAGAAAATACCCTATGTCACTTGCTAGCCACACTCATCGGATAGCCGACAGGCCTGGTGCATGTAAAGTGCTCAAATATCCACACCTGCAGAAGTGTGCATGTCATCAAACTGCAACCCTGTCTGAAAACATACTCCTCGAGGTCGTGATAGAGATGTGCAAGCATACTCCGACCCCAGGCATATACTCTCCTGTGTCTCTCCATAGCCCTAATGCACCATGTGAGACCCCCATGCATGTGCGTACCTCACCCATTAGGGCAGACGGCTAGTGCAATGATGGCTATCATGAGACGTCTCATGAGGGGCACCTCTCCTGTAGGATGTAAGAGCCAGCTGACCATGATACGACCTCTCATCTCACTCAGCATGACTCTCCCTATGCAATATACCTGCTCCCTCTGATGATCCTCTACTGATCGATTGGTCGCATATGTCATGGTAGCTCCTCTGATCAGTAGGCAAAGAATGCGGTACACATCCTCAAGTGTCACCGTCATCTCCCCTACTGGAAGCTGGAACGTGCATGTGTCAAGATCCCATCGCTCCATGAGTGCCATCAGCATCGTGAGATGAAATCGAATGGCCGGCATAAGAATCATAGACCATAAACTCATAATCGACAATGTGTCTCTCTCTGCCTGAGTCAGCCGGGGAATCTGATCTCGCAAACTGCGAAGAATCTGCCCCGCCGTATGCTCTCTCATATATGGGAGACCCTGCAACACAAAAACATAACTGTAATCAGTACTCAATCATCAAAATCATTCATGCAAACTGTCAAACATCGTATGCTAACCCTGGTATCTCTCGCCAAGTCCTGATTGGGACCATGGCGCCCTGTCAGGGACCATGGCGCCCTGTCAGGGACCATGGCACCCTGAAGGGACCATGGCACCCTGAGGGGACCATGGCGCCCCACAGGGACCATGGCACCCTGAATTGACCATGGCACCTTGTGTGGGACCCATGGTCAGATTCCAGGGCACGCAAACGATCATAGAAAGTCAAATGCAGAAAATCAAAAGTCAACATTTAGTCAACTCACCTCGTCCAGTGGCTCGTCGTCGATCACGGCCTGTCGCAGGATCTCAATCCTCGTGGGACACTCCGGTCGTCGTGAAGGCATGATGATGGCTATGTGGGCTCCGCTGCAATAGACAATATTCAGAAATCAACAAAGTGACAAATGCAAATGTCACTTTCAATGTATATACTTTCATTCTTTTACATTTACTTTCAAAACCCTAATTTTCCTCTATCACTCATTTCATCATAACTTGAGTTTGGGAGATGCAATTTTTGAACCGTTTGTTGTGTAGGAATCGTATTTTCATTCCCCTACTCTCGGGATGTTCCAAAAAGTGCTCTGATGAAGCCTTTTTAGTGAACACCCCTCATCAATACTCTCTTACACAATTTGTCGTAAGTAAACATGCTACCCTGTTTCACCTCCCTAATAAGCAAGTCGAAACAGGGGGGGCATATAGCTACTCACAAATTTCATCACCTTCCTTAGTAAGCATTAGGTGATTTTGTGATCTAACGTGTGTTTTGTAGGGTGCGGTTCCTAACTGTGTACTACAGATACCGCTAGGGGCTTCGTCCGACAACTTATGGATATATCCTTTTTCAAATGATGTTTACTTTCTATACTTTAGCTTGCATATGCACGTAGTACTCATATGACCGCTAAAGTGGGGGCTAAATGTAGCGTCGTAAATTGTATGCACTTGCTAAAGCAGTACAATTTCACACCTAGTTTAGCACCCGCCTTGGCGCGGTTTGCATTTTGCATTGCATTTCCCCTTTAGCACTTAATTAATCAAATTAATTAGGTCTAAGGTCCTATTTCATCATCCTTCACATCATAAAGTCAGGCCCATTCATTAAAGTGTGCCCCTTTTCATGTTATTCCTCCAATACATCATCTAATCAAAAACCCTAATTAAGTCCTATTTTGAACTTGGGGGCTTGATTTCCGGGGCCAAAACATCTCAAAATCACCTGTAACTTCGGGATTCTCTCTAAAATCATCATATCTGATGGCCCTGAAAATTTGGTGAAAAGTTGCCAGGACCATGGCGCCCAAAGTGCACACGGTCCCGGACATTTTTCCCGAAATTTTAGGAGCACGATCCAATCATAAAATAAAGCTTAACCCCAAGAAATTCACGGGAGATTCAATCTCTAGGTCGGCCAAAAGACGAAATTGCGACCTAGGGTTTCATACATAAGAGCTCTCTTTCTTCATTTGAAGGGATCGGAATTTTGTTTTCAGGAACCTCATATGCAGCGAAAGAGCAGATCTTTGAAGACTTCAATAACTTTCAACATCCCTCTATCAAGCATTTATCAAATCCATTCATTCATTTAGGGCTTGGAAGACATTGAAGAACAATAGGAGATTACCGACTGAAGATTGGCTTGTAACCCTCCCTTGGGGGTTGGGTATGATTTCATGTTGTTTTCATGTCTTTGCATAAGCTTCAATATATCATTTATCCATGCTTTAGATCACTTTGCATCTTGATTTAGAGCATTTACATTATCATTGACAAGCAATTAGGGTTTACTTTCTAGGTTGCTCTAGTTTGCTTACTTGCATTTTAGATCTTGCACACACACAAGGTCTGCACACACATTACTTTTATAATACAACTTGGCTATTCATGGAGGTGGAAATCACCGAAGTGGGGGTTTGACTAAGGCAAAACCCTATATAGCCACCCAAACACCTTTTTCAGATACAAGTGCAGGTTTCGAGACTCGGACGATGCCGTAGGTTGTAGATCCGGAAAAAGCAGGTCGAGACAGAACCCCCCACCAAATTGTAGAGCAGAATACCAGGACAGGGGCATGGGGCGCCCTGGTCCTGCCAGGACAGGGGCGTGGGGCGCCCTGGTCCTGCCAGGACAGGGGCGCTGGGCGCCCTGGTCCTCCTGACAGACAGCATTTCAGACAGTTTCCCAGAGTGCAAAACAGCAGTTTCGGGTGCAGTTCCGGGATAGAATCAGGACAGTGGCACCCGCGCCCCCATCCCGAACATTTTTAGTCAAATTTTGACTCCGGGTACACATCTGCATTCTTGTTTTATCCTTGTGTTTATAGCTTTCCATTGTTTAAGTTCAATTCTGCAATCTTGTTGTTAGCTCATACTTACATTTTAGGGTTAGGAATTGAACTTGCATAATCTTACCTTTCAAATACAACAAAGGAATAGAAATCCTAATAGGTAGCCCATGGCTCTCTCTTTCACAAAAAGAAGTAGCCAATTGTGTGATACCTCTAGGCTCTTTCGTATTCCATAATGTGTGTCAAAAGGTAGGATTAGGGCATGATAACCTAGTCTCGCTTTTTCTCCCACACAGCATCAAACACCATAGCAACTACCCCATTGAGGCTAAAAATCCTCGCAATGCCAATCATCCCACCAAACAAACCAACAATAACACCATTAGCAGCAACAACTATATCAAAACCAATGGCAATATCTACAACATCAGCAGTTCAAGCAAAAGCAATAGAGTCAACACTACCAATACTCCCCGTATCAGATTCGTTGATCCCCATCATCCTTCCTGCAACACTGATCATTCCATCTACAAAGGTACATCAACCAATCACATCTGCAGTGTTTAACTCAAAGGATATCCCAGTATGGTATAGTAACTAGTTACTGGAAAGCGACTCAGAAACTGACTCACATGAGTGGGAATTTGATTCCATATAGCTTAATACTTCAGATGAGGAAGGCACATCACTACCTCCACCTCCCAAAGACATCCCTGTTTACGGAGAAGCACAGATAAAGACCTCTTGGGTTCCTGAGCTGGAAACATCTTCCACAGACCCTATGTCACATCCTACCCCTGATTTTGACAGGGAGAGTACCATCAATGACCTTCACCACAACGTCTTAACCCTCACTACCACATCTAACACCCTTCACTTTATCGATGAGGTAATACCCATTATCTATCCAGAACTCATCGAATGGAACCAATCTAATCCCCCATATCTTGACTATTTCCAAAATGATGAGGCAATCATTGACTTTTTGGAACTACGGGATAACATACCAAGTAGGGATCACAAAGATGGATTCGCCATTGAACTTAATAGCGCAACATACTTCAGGGCACATGCCAAACCTTTCAGCTACAAAAATATAACAATAAAACATGGATCTTTCAGTGAAAACCACACTGTGGCACTGTTTGATCCCACAAAAGTAAAAAGAAAGAGCTTATCCAACCGTGAAAACCTCTCCGAGGTGCCTGAGGATGAAAGGTTTGACATCCTCCCTTCTAGTGCACAGCAGGAACGATCAACAATTTTCATTGAAGAAACAAAAGAATACAACATGGGGACTCCTGAAACTCCTCACCACATACAACTGGCATCTCTTCTAACTCTAGAGGAACAACCTAAATTTGTAGAGTTATTCCAGAAGTGTCAGATAAACTTTGCATGGTCATATGCAAACATGCCTGGTCTTGGTCTGGATTTAGTCATGCATCACCTCACCATAGCAGAAGGAGCCAAACCTATCAAGTAGAAGCTTCACAAGATGCATCCCCAGATCGCAGTACTAGTCAAAGCAAAACTTAAGAAACTCCTAGATGTTGGTTTTATTAGACCAATTGATTATGCAGATTGGATATCCAATATTGTGCCCATTGGCAAGCCAAATGGGGGCATCTGTATCTATACTGACTTCAGAGATCTAAACAAAGCATGTCCTAAGGATGACTTCCCCCTACAAAATATCGACATCATAGTAGACCTAACAGCAGGACATGCCATGCTTTCACTCATGGATGGCTTTTCAGGATACAATCAGATAAAGATCGCACCAAAGGATCAACATAAGATGACCTTCACATGTCCATGGGGCACATACTGCTGGAATGTAATGCCTTTCAGTCTCAAGAATTTGGAGTGACCTATCAACGAGCAATGACCACCATCTTCCATGACATGATGCATACCATAATGGAAGATTATGTTGATGACTTATTGGAAAAATCTCACAAGAGAAGGTCATCTACACATATTGGCAAAAATATTTGATAGACTAGAACAATATCATGTTCGGCTTAACCCAAAGAAGTGTGTCTTTGGAGTAACCTCAGGGAAGCTTCTAGGATACATCGTCTCAAGTAAAGGCATTGAGGACGATCCAGCAAAGGTCAAAGCGATCATGGACATGCCACCTCCAAAGAACATCAGTCAGCTAAGGACATTACAAGGCCAACTTCAATCAATCCAAAGATTCATTACACAACTGGTAGATAAGTGTCACCCCTTTAGACACCTGCTACACAAAAACATCCGCTTTCATTGGGATACCAGATGCCAGCAAGCCTTCCAGATGCTTAAAGACTATCTCATGAATACACTATTGCTGATCCCACTAGATCCGAGTAGAACTCTGTTACTCTATATATCAGCAACAAGTATAGCATTAGGTGTACTATTGGCACAACACAATGCAGAAGGAAAAGAATGCATTGTTTACTACATTTCTCGCACACTAGTTGGCTATGAACTCAATTACACACCTATTGAGCGAGCTTGCCTAGCAGTAATCTTGGCAGCCACTAAACTAAGGCACTATATATTAACACACAAAGTACAACTCATTGCGAAGATTGATCCACTCAAGTACTTACTCAACAAAGCAACATTGACAGGCCGCTTGGCCAAATGGGTGATGATTCTAAGTGAATTTGACATTGAGTATGTGGACTGTAAAGCTATCAAAGGTCAAGTTATTGCAGATCAGTTGGCCAATGCTCCACTCGTAGGCGATCATCCTCTCATTTCCAATTTTTCAGATGAGGAGATATTCATGATCACAACAGCACAACCATGGAAACTGTACTTTGATGGTTCATACACTAAGCATGGCTCGAGGCTAGGCATTTTGTTTATCACAGCTCAAGGTGACAACATCCCAAAGTCTTACAGGCTTACATTTCCATGCACAAACAACATAGCAGAGTATGAGGCCTTGATCACAGGACTCAGGCTCGCCATACAATGGAAGTTACAAGAACTACAAGTATATGGCGACTCCCAACTGGTCATTCAACAAGCAACAGATGAATATCAGACTAAGGATGACAAACTCATGCCATACAAACAAATGGTGGACAAATTAAAGGCATCATTTACTACTATCACCTTTGAGCAGATACCTAGATATCAGAATCGAGTTGCTGACACTATGGCTACCATTGCATCTCTCCTAGATCTTCCACAGAATTCAACACGTTATGAGTTCTTGGTGGAACAACTTTGGATTCTCGCTTATAATATCTTTGAACCAAGATGATATGTACACTTGTCGGTTCTGAATCCCCATGGTATGGTGAGTTCTACACTTATCTCTGCGATCACAAACTTCCTCCTAACCAATCGAATAACCAATGTAAAACCTTCATTCGCCAAACCGCTCGATATACCATTATCGCTGAAACCTTATACCGACACAGTCTTGATGGTACTCTCCTTCGATGTCTAGAACAGGATGAGATAACAAAGGCCTTGGAAGAGGTAAATGAAGGAATTTGTGGAACTCATGCAAGTGGTCCATCACTAGCCAAGAAACTCCTGCGCACTGGATACTATTGGCCATCTATGGAAAAAGACTACTACTATTTTGTCAAAAAGTGCAAGAAATGCCAAGTTCATGGAGACCTAATACATGCACCATCTCAGGAATTGCAACCAATCACAACGCCATGGTCTTTTTGTCAATGGAGCCTTGACCTTGTGGGTAAAATCCATCCATCTTCATCCAACGGCCACAAATTCATTATTATAGCCGCCGAATACTTCACAAAGTGGATCGAATCTATTCCACTTACCCAAGTCACCGGCAAGAAGATCACCTCATTCATCCTCAATTACATCATCTGTTGATATGGTCTACCCATGTCCATCATCACAGATAACGGTCTTCCTTTCAAAAATTAGGATGTCCGTGAACTCTGTGAGAAATTTCACATCCAACACCACTTTTCCACTCCCTATTACCCACAAGGCAATGGTCAGGCTGAAGCATCAAATAAGAACATATTAAGAATCCTTAAGAAGACATTCAATGATGCTGGTCATGATTGGCACGTTCAATTGAATCCAACACTATGGGCATATCGAACTAGCATTCAAACCCCTACAAGCGCAACTCCCTACTCACTAGTCTATGGCACAGAAGCTATCTTACCTATCGAGGTTGAGATACCATCTCTACGGGTTTCCTTGCACAATCTCATCGATGATGAAGCATATAGAGTATCACATCTTCAAGACTTAGAGCTACTTGATGAGAAACAACAAGCTACATACAATCACCTCAAGGCCTATCAGTAGCGCATGAGCAGAAGCTATAATCATCGAGTTAGACCTCGTACATTCGAGGTAGGTGATCTTGTTCTTTAAGAAAATCCTTGTAACCAACCAAACCGCAAACATCAGGGAAAGTTTGAATTAAATTGGCTGGGTCCATATGTTATCATTGTTGTATTTGGGTCCGGGGCATATCAGTTGGCTACATCAGAAGGAGAACCATTAGCAGATCTGATCAACAACATGCACCTCAAACGGTTTTATACATAAGTTGCATAGAGCATCAGGCTCCCATACATACCGGTAAAAACACCAAAAACATTCAGATAAATGACCTGAAGAAAATATAAAAACATCAAAATAGTAAAGAAAAATCATGCATCCAAACGGTGAACAACCACTCCGGTGGCACCTTGGGTAAGTACGATGGTAAAAACCTGGCAAACAGGTGCCACTCATAAAGGCTATGGCTCCATTATCTTTCAGACTTGTTGCGATCACATCCATTTCATTCACTCGTCCATCCGTCCAAACCATGGCTTATCATCGATCTGTAATTAAGGATAGTACTTCATGTGTCTTGCATCCCGCTTTTTCATAGTCAAGTCTAAACCGGGGGCAATGCCCTTAACCTATTGATGGAAGTGGATTCTGCATTACTTGTGATTCATTGATTCTTCATTCAAAATTATCTCACAAAATCCAAAAACATTGGAAAATCATCTCACAAAATACCAAAACAGTGAAAAGCAATCGTCAAAAATCCAAAAAACATTGAAAAATCATCTCACAAAATCCAAAAACATTTTAAAAACATCAAAATCAATCAAAAACATGGCAACACCTTGTACATACATTTTTCAAAAGCAGATACCAAACAAGCATTGAAAAATACTCGCACGATGATCACTTCTCAAAATCAACCAAACAATCAACCTCAACACTCAAATTGTCTTCAACAAGGATGCATCCTTCCTTGCCAAAACAAAGACAAGATGACATTTTCTTTGACAAGAAAATTCTGTTTTAAGCTATCAAATACTTGGTTGATTTGTCGGTTATTCATTCGTTTATATATATCAGGTTCCTACATCATTGTTTGTGTATCTTTGATGCATTCTTCTGATGAAGTTCTAGGGCATGTACTAATGGTGTCTATGTGGGAAGTTCACTAAGCTACGTGATCTTATGCAAAATGCAGTCATAGATCACTACGGCTTGCTAACTACAAAGTATACCTCGACCATATGAGCATGAACCATTACCAAGGATCCATATTCTTTATTCTTTATGTATGCTATTTGCTTACCAATCCAATGCTCTTTCTTTGGTTCCTCCTACCTCATCCAAATTGGATAAAGGTTTTTGTCTCTTATTACGGTATGAACTTGTCTCAGGATATGATTAGCCCAAGATCAAGGAGGACGATCCAAGTCATGCATGAAAGGAGATGATCCTTGTCTTTTCTGCAAGCAATACTCAGGTCAACTTGACCCATTATATCAAGTTGTTTGTATTAACTTGCTATATCAAAATCCATGTAAGGAATACTCAGGTCATCTTGAATCATTATGTCAAGTTGCTTGTATTTTCTTACAACATTTTAAAATCTCGATGATGAAAAATAAAGCACTATGGATCGTCATTTCATCTCATCTGTTTATATTGCATTCTGTTGCATACCATCCATCCATTTACTCATTTAGTTACATAATTATGCATGCAAAGTGTGAACAAAGTTAAAAATGAGCAGTTCTGCAAAAATTGAGCTGGTTTTTGGATACAATCATGACAGAGTACTCTGATACATCATCGCGTGCATCATGCAAAGTCTAAAAAACCTTGCATTCATCTATCATCATCCCATCATCATTACATTTTAGTTGCATTTCCATTATTCTTTAGCCATTCATTAGCATGCATTTATTATCATTTAGTTGCACTTACCACATATAGTTCATTCTCATTTGCTTACATTATTATCATTATATCATTTCATTATTACACTCATGACATTTAGATTCACTTGCATAGATAATTATACTTATTTTACATTTCCTACCATTATTACTCATTACTATACATTCATTTAAACATCTGTTAGTTATCATCATTTATCATCATTTCCACACTTATGTATCATACATTTGTTTAGGTTTCCATAAATTGCATACATTCATTTACCTATTCAAATAGTTAAAGTGCATTCATTCATCCATTTTATCTCACTTAGGATTCATTAGATTGCATTCATTATCCCTCTTAATTGCATTAAGGTGTAGTTATTTTACTAAGCATGAGTTGCATTATCATCACATTATCATTTTACTTCATAATATTTGGGCATTTAGAATCATAAATATCATTTGCCTCACACATTAGTTCATACATTATAGCATATGCATTCATTTAGAAATCATCATTTAAACATTTGTACTTTACATTTGTTTATCCATGCTACATCTATTTTTAAATCATCTAGATGCATATACATAAATAAATCATTCTTTCAAAAGCATTACATTAACATCATTGCATATCATTATCCCATCATTGTAATAATATAAAGTACAAACTACTATCTATACCATCATAAATCATCATTTTGTTATGCATACATAAGCATCATGACATTGCATACATCAGGCATTCTATCCCAAAAGCCATCAAAAGCACACATATATTAACCTGCATCCACATGTTAGCATCCAACATCATACATATAGACATCATGTAAAGATAAATCATCATAAAAACATGCATATAGGAATCATCTCATAAACACATACATATAGCAGAGTACAAGTATCCATCTAAGCATAAACATCTATAACATGTCATCAAAATGCATATCATCAAAATACGGGATCTCCTCATATATATCATCTCATGTATCAGAGTACAATGAAGTCTACAAAATCAGCTACCAAGAGCCATCCCAAACATAGTCCAAAATGACAATATAAATACATGCATGCACAATGCTCTCTCAGATGCCACTCTGACCAGATGCTGCACCACCATCACCACCTACTCCCCCACTAGTCCCTGCACCATCTAACCTATCTCTCCGTGGAGGACCCATCAAACCGCCACTAGCTCCTATGCCACCTGACCTATCTCTCCATAGAGGACCCATCACACCCCCACTACTCTGCATCCTCTGAGACTACTCTGATCTGGCCTGCCGCATCTATGAATAGCTCAGTGCTCGTTGACTAGCTAGCACCACCTGCTCATATAATCCCTGCCAATACTCTATCTCAGCCTGTGCTCGCTAGATCTCCCTCATCACCTCCCTAGTAGGACCCTGTGCTCCTACTCCAACCTGGACTCTCTCCTGTAGCTCCGTTAATCTCTCCACCACACCATCCCTCTCCCGCAGCACTACAGTCAGCTTTGACTCTCCTGCAAATAGCTACACATCTCTAGCTGCAACCTCCGCCTCCAGATCCTCCACCTATGTCTCGACTGTTGTCAGTCAAGTCTGCAAATGTAATATCAGATGATCCCAAAGATCACCACCCCTTGTCGCTCCCTCTCCTGTATCCATAGGTGCCTCACCTGTAGCTCCCTCTCCAATAGCTCCCTCCCCTCTATCCATCAGTATCTCCCTCTCCATACCTCAGCCACCTAATCTGACCCCTCCCGGCATCAATGGTCCCTATGATATCCGCAGTGGCAAACCACTTCTCCGTCTCCACTGGACTCAACCACCTAGACCACCTCCTCCGCCACCTCCACCACCTCTCCCTCTCCGCTGGACTCAACCACCTAAGCCACCTCATCCACCACCTCCACCACCTCCCCCATCCCCTCCTCCTCCTCCTCCATCACCACCATCCCCTCTACCTCCTCCATCTGCCATTAGTTCTTGACCTCCTCTCCTCCTCAAAATTGGGAATCAGCTCTGCCAGATCTGATATCCGCGAAATCGGATGAGCCGCCATATACTGCATATACTCCTCTGATACCCCTGCATCTACCGCTCTCAGTCGTATATCCTATGGCCTCGCCTGTAACATCCATAACTCCGCCAATGCCTAATCATAGGGTAGTACTGGCCCCCATGCATATCTCTCTCGTACCACCCTAGCATACTCCCCTGATCCCCTAGGCACTCCCTGCTGCCATCCAAACTGTCTCATCACTCTGCCCAACACCTGTCTCTCTACATGGTAGCAGGTCCTTCCAATGAGGAATCGGGTCATGAATACATACGACAACGCCTCTGCATCATTCTCCCAGGGCTTGCACTCTATATACGGTCTCCAAATAACTGCATCCATGTCATCCAGTGCTCACCGCCACCACTCTAACTTCTCTAGGTGGGGCTGACTCATCATACTATTGTACATAAACACATAGGGTTGGTCAACTACCCAGAATCTAAGACTTACTGGTTGAGTAACTAGTAAGTGCTCCCATGCCCATATATGTAACAGTGTCGCTCCCACTGCCAAGGATCCCCTCCCGCAGTACACTACCTCATGCAGCTCCTGATACAGGTGCGCTAACATGCACGGTCCCTAGGCAAATCAGGTCCCCTCTGTCATCATCTACTCAATAACCTGCCCCCAACCAATTGCCAGACCATGTGATCGTTTATCAGGACATAGTAGCCCCCCAACAATTCCCAACAACATTGCTAGTAATGGCTCATACAAAGCAGCGATATCCTCCCAAGCTATGGAGCCATCATCAATATAGACATCCTCATCAAAAAATCTTTGTACCGCCAAGGTACCCCATGCTTTGTCATAGGTGACCAGCTCCCCTCGAATCGAAATATGCAAGATGTGCCATACATCCTCTAGTGTCACCGTCATCTCCCCCTACACCAAGTGAAATGTGCATGTCTCACTGTGCCAGCACTCTGCCAAGGCTATCATCAAACCATGATTCATTCGAATCATGGGCATATGCATAATATCGTACAGCCCAGTCACTGCAATGCAATCAATCTTGACCTCTGTCAACTGATCACGAAACCCCTGTGTGGCGAGATGCTTCTCGCACAACTGTAAGACGTGCAGATCCTCCTACACAAGTGCATCAACCATCATCATCATCATTTGTTTTGTTTCAAGCTTTCTAAAGTTTCAACCTAGACTATCAACAGATACTTTGATCAAGTATCTTCGAGACTCAACAGGTAAGCAATCATGGCACACCTAGACTTCAACATGCATTTATCCTAATGACCTAAGTCTTATCAGGGCTGCTATGGTTCAAAATAACTCTCACTCCACATCTCCATCCATTCATCATTGGCATCCGAAGATTATCTGATCAAAACACTGGGGCATCTATTTTTCTACACAATCGTGCTATTTCACACACAAAAGCACTCAATCATCTATTCCACAATGCTTAAACTACAACAACGCTACAACATCTATGCAATAGCGCTGCTTCACATCAAAAATGTTCAACCAACTAGGCAATAGCTCTCAAACAACAATAGTGCTATACTGACTATGCAAAAGTGCTACTCCATAGCAAAAGTGCTCAACAAGCAAAAGTGCTAAAACAACTATTCAAAAACGCTACAACTAACAAAATCACTCAACCAACTATACAATAGCACCATTGCAGCACAATAGCGCTAATCCATTGGACAAAAGCGTCAAAACATAGTTTCAGCGCTATTGTCTCGACTCAACTTGGACTCAGCAAAAAATACATCAAAAATGCATAAAATTCAGAATTTTAAATTTGCATACTGCTGGTCTCTAGTCATCTGGCCACTGGAATCGTCGAACTCGCTCAAATCGGTGCTCTGCTACTAGTACCGGCATCCTGACTACTGCTTGCTCCTCCAAAATGTCACTATCAGAGCTCTAATTTCACTATGGTCGTGGTAACAAATGAACATGTTTTTACCCCTTTCTCCCCATATAAACGCTTCGTCGTACCCCTAACTTTCCTCCGCTCATCGCGGTGGTCCCCATGAACTTCTCGAGCCTACCATTTCTCCATTTTATCCCCGATTTCTTCTATTTTTCACCAGTATTGCTAAATTCTTCCCTTCTATCACCATGCCAATTTTCATTCTTTTTTGAGAGATTGCCCGATTTTTTGAAATTTATCAGCCCATCTCTCAAGGGGGCATACCACCCATTAAATTACTATTTTATGGGGCATTTCTTCACACCTATTTTTCTTTCTTTGAAATGACGCGATAAATCGCACCATCTCAAAGAGGGGCAAATGCAGTCACATAAATCTGTCCAATTTAATTAAATGAATATTCCCTATTTATTTGATTAAAAGTCCACTAGCTATCAGTTAATTAAATTAATATTTAACTAATTCACTTTCAAACATTCTCCTATTAATTAAATAAATTATTCAATTTGTTTTAATTAATTCATTATACCAAATTCACAAAATCAATTAAATGAATAAATCATATTTATTTCATTTTAATCCCCTTTTCCTCTTTTAAATAAATTAAATAAAACATTTATTTAAATCATAAATCCCCCCTACTTGCATTTTCCTACAAATGCAACTTTCACACATTTATTGAAATAAATGAATTTTATTTTAATAAAATCCTATTTTCCCTCACCCACCAAATCCACTTGCAAGCCTAAACCCCCTTCTGGATTCTTCTAACCCCTTCCTAATTAGCCTAAACCATCCCCTAATTATTGTCACAATCCTAAGCAACTTGAAGTTACTTCTCAAAGACTTCAAAGTCTTTGAAAAGCATTAAATGATTTATGTGTTCAACAATTTAACCTCCAAAGTCTTCCAAAACCACTAATGGCTCTTCCATGACCATTTATGGCTCTTACATAACCATTTATGGTTATTTCAACTTGTACTCATGTGTCTCCTCAAACATTTATTGCTTTGGTCATGGTTATCCCTTTTGCCTTTACACAAGAGTTTATCCATTGGATAAAAGCTTTATTCTTTGAGTAAAGAATTTATTCATTCAACCCAACCTTGACCTTAACTCCCAAGTTAACTCTTAGGTCATGTCAAGCATTTAAAGCTTATTCCCTCTCCTCTCAATCTATCTCACATTGACACTTATCATCCTGAGATTGGGTTGAAATTCATCACATGGATTGAATATCATTCAATTCTAAGCCTTGTTAAGATTACTCAATCTCAACCATCCATTGCTCCATTTTTCCTATAAATAGAGCCCATTTCTTCATAATCCAGATTCAAAAAACTTGTATGCATCTAAGTTATAGAGAATTTTAGAGAGCATTTAGCATAAATCACTAATATCTTGTCATTTTGGTTTAAAATAAATCATTTTAGCATCATAGCATCTAGTATTAGCTTTTTATTCACATTTAGAGTAAATACTTCAATCTCAAACCTCCATAATCTTCCATAGTGCAAAAAATTGTTGAGAGCTACACTAGTTTGGAACTTGGAGAAGGACCTAAGAGCATGTTAGGAGGCATTTGGAGATGTATCATCATATTTACCTTCCTAGTTAAATATTCTCTCATGCTTTTGGTATCTCTTTTGGTATCTCTTTTGATATGCCTATTTAGAATAATCTTTTGTTGCTAACACTAACATTTTTGCTCTTGTGTGTGTGTTGTCATCGAACAAATTTTCTAACCCTTTTTGCAGAGTATCAGTGTTTATTTTCAAATGATACACCTTCCTAATGAAACAAATTATTCAGAGGAAGGAATATGTACTTCTCTAGAGATTATTCCATGCAAAGGATCATATCATGTTCAAGAATAATCACAACCATAGAAGAGATACCCTTTTCCATGAGAATGTGAGAAAGAGAAGAGGTGCACTACTTATTAAAGAAACTCCTCTCCAAACAAAGTGAAAAACCAAAGAACATTTACATGCTTACATAAGATTAACCCAATGCAAGAAAGGAGATTAATAATAAATAATGCTCAAAGATAAAGATGAATGTCTAGAAAGAAGAAGGAAAGTGGACTTCATGTTGTTGCCCCAAAGTATATGAAATTGAAACAATACAACCACAAATGATATAGATCCCCTAGTTAAGTTGGCTAGTTATGTCATAGGGTGAAGAGCAACATGAAGGGAAAAGAAGTGCTAAGGCACT
This sequence comes from Cryptomeria japonica, assembly GCF_030272615.1. Lineage (NCBI taxonomy): Eukaryota > Viridiplantae > Streptophyta > Pinopsida > Cupressales > Cupressaceae > Cryptomeria > Cryptomeria japonica. The sequence goes on along the minus strand of NC_081411.1, from coordinate 353,285,933 downwards.
TTGCTTTTACTAAAAAATACAGCTAGATCTTTTGTAAGACAAATTTGTGCAAGATCATATTGCATTTGAGAAAATTTCTTAAATGCATAACATTTTCCAAGAGAATGTGAATATGAATCATAAAAAATGCAATATTCAATACCTTTCACTCACTTAAGATTTTTGTTTTTATTTCGAGGAATGGAAATGTTCTTATCACATTTCAATCTCCAATTGATTTTTGTAGCTAATCTTTCGGGATGGTAAATATCTTCTTGACATGAAGGGGAAGGATTGTTAGAAGAAGAAGATTCATTATCCACAATTCTAATTTTGCCACAATCTATGCCATCTTGAATAGATTTTTGAAAATCAGGGCAATCATTAGCATTATGGTCATGGGTTTGATGAAATGAACAAAAATGATGTTTTGAAGAAGAAGCATTCTTACGGGCTCTTTTTATTTGTTGTTTTTTAAGATGGTCTTTAAAGTTTTGGTACCTAAGGAATTCATCCATAGAAAGAATACCATTTCCTAGGCCTCTTGTAGTAGTTTGTGTAGGAGGGTTTATAGGGACACGAATTCCATGCTCAAATTTCCTAATTCCTTGTCCTTTAAAACCTTGTTTTGTCATTATATGAAAGCCACAACTATAAGAATGTTGCAATTGACTAGATGGACAAACAACATCATGATTGTTTTTGAAATACAATGTATAAGGAGGAAGATTTGTAGATGAAGAAGGAGTATCCTGTGAAGTGACAACCTCCTTTCCTTTATCAAGCATATCCTTTATAGGAGATTAAGGAAGAACATTTTCATCATCTAAAAGTTCATTTTTAGTTATTTCTATGCGAGGGAAAATTTTTAGACAGTTCAAATAACCAGAAGACAACTGAGAGGGGGGGTGAATCAGTTGTCACAGATTGCCAGAACTATTAGCAATTAAAACTTTAATACCGAAACCCAAAACATTAATACCAGAATAGCAGTTAAACCAATTAAGCATAAACAATAATCACAGAATAAATACCATCCATATGACACCAATATTTATATGTGGAAAACTAAGTAAAAGAAAAAACCATGGTGAGAAGCCTACCCACAGTCAGATAATACTTTTACAGTAAGTATGTGAATTACAATTGAGGGGCCTGCACTTGTAGGAAGTCCAATAGCCTAGAGCGCACTGTTCATCACAAAAGGAGCCTCACTAACTACATAGAAATCTAGACTACAATCCGGAGAAGTGTTGAACTGCAAAAGATAGCATCTCCTATGCCTGAGTACAATTCTAGTTAAGCTCAATACTGGAGGATTAAATCTTCTTACATAAACCCAATTTGATCTCCAATGATCGACCAAATCCTTTGCCTGAATGATATTATATTTTTTGCACATTACATTCCTTGACCATGACCTCTAACATAACCATGATGATCTACAATGAGATCTTACATCTATATATGCAAACCCTCAACCATAAACAATTAGGTCAGCCACCAGATAATAAACCAATTACATAATTATAAACCATGTCAACCTTAGACCAAACAAATAATATCCAACACACAAGACATCCCAGAAACACATTGAGAGGTCCAATCCACATGTTTACATTAAAGTCAGTCCATAACCTAGATCAACTGGGACCCAATATAGGTCCACATGCTACAACAATGATCTTCATCCGCCAAGTCTCAAACATGATCACCATCAACATCTTGAAACTCCACCAAAAGCTGCACCAACACCACTTATGCAATTCATCAAAGATCTTCATCAAAATCTCTACCGATGAAACCCTCGTTGGAACTAGAAATTGAGATTATAAGCAAACAGGATAGCATCCGATCACCAGACCAAGACCAACTGACTGAATATGAGCATGAGTATCATGAACAAGCCAATCCCATCACCAAACTATATCGGAGCCTACCAGATCATGTCGGATCAAAATCAACAAGAAACCACTCAACCTACTGGGACCAGAAGGGTGCTAGTAAAGCATCCAAACAACTAGTGTTGGCATCAATGACAAAACATCAATGCAACACATAATCAATTCCACCAAATGGCCAACAATCTCCTGCTTTTGCATTGATGGCAACACTAGATGTGAAAAACATCTAAGTACCAAGAAATGCCAAACAAGTCTCCCCCAATAGAAGACAACCAACAATTTTCCGCACACAACTCTGAAATAAAGACCAAACTCCCCTTGTAAATAATATCTCTGTAAAGCTCTGAATCTCTCCCTCTTTATTTTTTACTTCCTTTTTTCACATCAATATCACTCATCCTTTGACATCAATGCCAGAAATCTGACAAAAATATCAAAGTAAAAACATAAACCATTGAATCACAAAGCTGACTACTCCCTCTGAGAAATAGCATCCTCACATCAGTGCCGGAATGAATAGTATATCTGATAATGCATACTGGAGTGATGCCAAACTGCATCAATCAAGTCTCTATCAGAGGGGCAGAAACTCCCAGCCTGTCTCTCAAGTACTCAAATGATTCCTTGGGCAAAGGTTTAGTGAAAATATCTGCAATCTTCTCTTTAGTGTCCACATAAACCAGTCTAACTTCTTTTGATTCCACCTTTTCCTTCAAAAATTTGTACTTGATAGATATGTTCTTTGTCTTAGAATGAAATATCGGATTCTTTGATATATCAATAGCAGCAGAGTTATCACAGTGAATAACTACTGATACATCACAATCCACCTTTATATCCTTCAACATTTGCTCCATCCATAAAACCTGTGTACAATTAGTAGCAGGAACAACATACTCAGCTTCAGTAGTAGATAAATAAGTACAAGATTGTTTCTTGTTGATCCATGAAACCACCTTCTTTCTAAGAAAGAAAGCTCCACCAGAAGTGCTTTTTCGGTCATCAACATCTCCAGCCCAATCAACATTTGTATATGCACATAAAGTAAAGTTATCATCCTTAAGGTACCACAAACCATATTCTGATGTACCTTGCAAGTATCTAAAAATCCTTTTCACCACAATCTCATGATTTTCTCTAGGATCACTCTAAAATCTTGAAATAATACAAACAACATTCATAATGTCAAGGCTAGTCTGAGTCAAATAAAGTACACCTCCAATCATAAATTTGTATCTTGTAAGATTTACTAGTGCAGAAACATCTTTTCTTGTCAATTTCTCACTTGTAACTATAGGAGTACTTACCGGTTTAGAATCTCCAATACCAAATTTCTTCAACAATTCCTTAGAATATTTAGTTTGACATATAAAAATACCTTTGCCAATCTGAGTAATCTGCAAGCCTAAGAAAAAATTCATCTCTCCAATCATAGACATCTCAAATTCTTTCTCCATATTTTTAGAAAATTATATGCATAACTCATTTTCACCTCCAAAAATAATCTCATCAACAAATACTTCAATAATCAGTATATCATCATCAATGATCTTATAATATAAATTACTATTAGCACTACCCTTAGTTTAACCAATTTTCAGGAGATATGTATCCAACCTTGCATACCAAGGTCTAGGTGCTTGTTTCAATCCATATAAAGCTTTCCTTAACCTACAAACCATGGTTGTATCACCTGATAGTGAAAAACCATCAGGTTTCTCAATATAAACTTCCTCATCAAGATCCCCATTCACAAATGCGCATTTAACATCCATCTGATAAACTTTGTAGTTTTTATAAGCACCATAGGCAAGAAATAATCTTACAGCTTCAATCCTAGCTACAGGTGCAAAATTCTCTCGATAATCAATTCCTTCCTTCTGAGAATATCCTTTACAGACCAATATAGCCTTATTTCTTATAACTTGACCATCCTAATTTAGTTTATTCCTAAAAACCCATTTAGTTCCAATAACATTCTTATTTTTAGGCTGAGGAACCAAAGTCCATGTGTTATTTTTCTCAATCTGATATAATTCTTCTTCCATAGCTTTCAACCAGTATTAATCTTTACATGTCTTAATTATTGATACCGGTTCAACTTGTGAAATTAAACATACCTCATTAGTTGCCATTCTTCTTCTTGTCATCACTCCATTTCTCTTATCCTGAATGATTTGAACTTCTGAATGATTCAATCTCACATACCTAGGAGTCCTTTGACTTTCTGTTCCTCTTCCTTGTTCTTAAGTTACTGTAGAATTCTCTAATACTGTAAGAGTAACTGGTTCAACATTATGTTCTGGTAAAAGTACTATCAGTTTAGATATAATCATTTCCACTGCCGGTTCCTTCTCATAAACTTTGATTTGACTTATGTTCAGCTCATCTACTTTGACATTAGCACTCTCCATAATTCTCTGCAACCTTTTGTTATAACATATATATGCTTTTCTTTCATTAGAATAACCAATAAATATGCCTTCATCACATCTAGGATCAAATTTTCCAATGATATCATCTCTCTTGATATAACATTTACTACAAAAAACTTTGAAATATTTAACTATAGGTGTATTGCCAAACCATAATTCATAAGGTGTCTTACCAATTTATCCTTTGATATGTACTCTGTTGAATGTATAAATCGTTGTGCTCACTGCTTCTCTCTAGTAGATATGAGGTATACTAGCTTCCATCATCATTGTTCTAGCAAAATCCAAGATAGTTTTGTTCTTCCTTTCCACAACTCCATTCAGCTGAGGTGTCCGAGGAGTAGAAAATTGTCTTCTTATACCATGCTTCTCACAAAAGTTATTAAACTCACCGGATGTGAATTCTCCACCATGATCTGACCTCAAACATTTAATCTAAAATCCCGTCTCAGTTTCCACTTTAGCCTTAAAGATTTTAAACTTCTCAAATGCTTCAGATTTTTCTTTCAGAAAAGTAACCCACATCATTCTAGAATTATCATGAATGATTAGCATGAAATATCTATCACCTTGAAAACTTTTAACTCTAGCAGTGCCACACAAATCAGTATGAATAAGATCAAGAACATCATTTGATTTATCTTGTATACTCCTAAAAGAGGTTCTGACATGTTTATCCATTTGGCATTCTTTACATACCGAATTATAGGGCTTCATAATATCAGGTATATCCCTAACTACCTTAGATGAACTGATCTTTACAATGCAATCAAAATTCACATGACACGGCCTTTTATGCCATAGCCAACTCTCATCAATATGTTTAACCAAACATGTCTTCTCATCGGAGTTCAAATAAAATATATTACCTTTTGTCTATGTACCGGTTGCAATCTCCAAACCAGATCTATTAATGATTTTTCATTTTCCATCCTTGAACTGTAATTAAAATCCCTTATCTACCAATTGCCCTACACTCAAAAGATTATGCCTCAAACCTTCAACATAATAAACATTGGCAGTATTGTTCTTACCATCAAATGATATAGTTCCTTTTCCTTTGATCATACATGCCTTGTCATCTCCAAATCTAACTAGACCACCATCAAATTATTGCAAAGATAGAAACTTCCCTTTATCTCCAGTCATATGATGTGAAAAACTACTGTCAATTACCCATTCATCCTTGTCATCAATTTTAGCAGCAAGTGCATTCTCTTTGGGTACATTTTCTTCTAGTGCTAGATCATCTTCCTTGATAGCCAGGAACACCCATTCCTTCCCATTGTCGGAACCACTAGTAGAGTCTTATGTTGGTTCATCATCAGAATCAGTAATGCCTTCCTCATCCACTATGTAGCATTATTTGTCTTTATTTTTCTTGTACTTATACTTGTCCTGATATCCAGGGTTAGGGTTAAATGATCTTCTAACTCTTTCTTCAAATCTTGAATTCCTTTCAGGATATCTAGATGCAAAATGCCCAATCTTATTACATGCAAAACATTTAAAAGGTGCTTTTCCTTCGTACTTACTTTCTACCAGTCCTTTAGGTACTCTTCTAGAAAATAGTGCTTCAAGTTGCTCAAACTCATCATCTTCTTTCTTCATATCTTCTAATTCCTTTGCATACAAAGCTTTCCAATCTTTCTTACTGGTTGTAGATGTAGATGCATGAAAGCAAGGTTCAGTCTTCACAGCTCTGGAAGGTCCAAATTCTTCAAGCTCAAAAGCAGATAGTTTCCCAACCAAAGTATTTCTATTGACAAATGTATTAGCCATTGTTCTCAACTCATTAATAGTAGCAGCCTTCACTTTGTAAGCCAATGGTAGGGCTCTGAAAACTTTAGAAATAATTTCATCTTCACTTAGAGTTCTACCACAACATTGAATTCCCATAACAATCTCATTTACCCTTTCCATGAATGCAGTAATCCTTTCATCTTCTTCCATCTTCAGGTTTTCATATCTCACGCAGTAACAATCAAGTTTAGAAATCTTCACTATAGGGTCACCTTCATTAAGAGTCTCCAACTTATCCTATATAGCCTTTCCAGATGATTTGTCAGTTATTCCCATTATTTGATGATCAGAAAGTGCACACAAGAGGGAGGGATTCTCTTGCTCTACAATAATTCTCGAGATCCTTGTCCAGGTTTTCCGAAGGAGGATTGCCAAATCCCAGATTAGAGGCTGTGACACCATTCTATGTGATCTCCTAAATCTCCTTGCCAAGACATCTCAGATGAGTCTCCATCTAAATCTTCCATACTGTGTAATTTATTCCATCAAGCCTAGGAATATCTCTCCGAAAGATAGCTCCAGAAGAATTGGATAAACTTGAACTGTTATTCGCCATAGGATCTTCCTCAAGTGGTTAAGCTTTTTGTAGAATAACATAAGGTGATTAACATAGGAAATGCATTTTGTTAACAACATCACCATAATGCAACATAAATGATACATGAAATTTTTGAGATCAAATTGAAAAGAGAATAAATTTGATATCCTATCAACACAATAGGACCAATTTCTATGAATAAAGATAAGTAACATGAAAGAAAAGAAACTCTTATCCAACACATGATTGTAGTAAACATATGTGAAAATCAATAACATCACATGTGAAAAAGCAAGAAATTCCAATTTAGTAATTTCCCTTGAAAGTCCCTTAATTAAAACCTTAATTTGTTGGAAAAGAAGATCTAAAATTAGGACCCTTTTATGAAAATTAATTTTAAAAATTTGCATTTGATGAAATTTGAATTTGTGTTTGACCTTAAAAGATGTTAAAATTGATAAAGTACGCAAATTTTCTGGATTTAAGCAAAAAAACACATTCAATTTCGTTTCTCAAAATTTCGGGAAAAAAGTCGAGGACCGTGGCGAAAGTGCACATGGTCTGACCAACTTTTTTTGAAATTTTTAGGGATGATAGGTATTATGATATTATTGCAGGATCCAAAAAAATAGCTGATTTGGAAATGTCTAGATCGATCAAATTTGCAGTCAAAGGTCGAAAATGAAAACATCTTAAAACTTAGGGTTTTATGATTTAACCACTAAATTTTCAAAACAACGAGACAAATTTGAATTGCAATTTTGAAATAGAAATCAGATCTGAAACAAGCAATTACAATTTTTCACTTGACAAGCTTTATTTTCTCAAAATGAAAAATTAGGGTTTTTATGGAATTAACATCTAAAATTTGCAAATAGATCAAACTTGGAAATGAAAATTTGAAATTCAAATTGTAATTAATTAAATCTAATATGAGAAATTAGAATTAATGTGTTTCGCATCGGGTTCACCAAAATGTAAAGTGGAAAATTAAACCCTAGTGACATCCCACCTAGGAAAGAGAAATGAAGCCACTAGGATGATTTACACTTGGAGGAACCTTACATTCAAAAGAGGGGTTTGAATCCATTAGATCCAAATCCAAGGGAAACAAGGATGTGAATTCCAAGTAGATTGTAAGGGTTGAAGTGTGATTTATCCTCTTTTGTAAATGAGAAAGTTGACTTGTTGACTATGTGGAACAAAGAGAGAGATTGAGTGAAATGAGGAGCTACCGGTTCGGGATCATGTTGTAACTTTAGATCTGAGCTAATTAGACTAATACGGATCTGCCTTGTAAATTTGGAGAAAATTCATCAGGACCGTGGGGGGAGTGTACATGGTCCTCCATAAAATATGCAAAATGAAAAGGTTCTTTTGTCTTTGCAAATGGAGCCCAAACCTATAATTACAGTTGCGCACCTGCAACCTACACACACAAAAAAAGGGAGAAGGGTTGTGGATAGGGGTTTGCCTCAGTCGAACCCTGGTTGAGGAATCAACCTTGAAAGAAAGTAATTACAAATGTTGAAATGTAAATGATGGAAGTGTATACCTTGTAGATTTGGAATTTGTTGATAATGATTGCTTTACTTCTTGAATTTAACCACAAGTGTTGTATAAAATGGCATGTAACATGACAAAACCCCAACACACACACATGCTTGCAAATGAATGTTGTAATGTTGCTCCAATGGATGAGTGATTCGACTTGAATGCTTGAATGTTGATGACAACCTTGAAATCCCATATTGTATCCTTATGCCTATCATCCTCCCCTAAATGAGGGAATTGAATCCCCTTTTATACATGCCTTAAGGATTAATTTTCAACCATTGAAGGCTGACAAAGAGGATTACAAACCTCGAAGGCAAATTATGCATAGGAGACCGGGTAGACCTAACTTAGGGCCACCCTAAGGGGTGGGGATAGGGGCACCACACCCCTATCCTAGGGAGGATAGGGGTGCCATGCCCCTATCCTGCCCTATTTTGGGGCCCATACAAGGTCTAAAGCAGCCACGAGTCTTGAAGGAGGAAGGGTGAAGGGATGAGAATGTAGAAATAGGTCTTGGTTGGGGAAGAAGATTCCATCCCCGAGGTGAAGACCTAAAATATGGTTAAAATTGCAAGGGTCACAATTTTATGACACTACATCTACATTTTTTATTTTCCATATTTTTCTGGTTTTTAAAAAAAAATTGCCCCACTTTAGTGCATACACAGGCATTTCAGTGCCTGCTCAGGCGCTTCAGCGCGGGTGCCTGCAGAACAATGTGAGGGCTCTTTCTATAGAGCTTTGTCTTCTAATCAAATTTTGTGAGTTTTTGTAGGTTTTTCTTATTGGTCCAAGGCATTACTCGAGACTACTAGTCTGTGTTTTTGCAAGACATTGGCCCAAGAATCTGCTTGTCAAAAATTTCTTTGATTAAACTTTAAAAAACTACTAACATGTTTGTTTTGTAGGTTGCCAAGGAGATACAAGCAAATTTCGTGTCTTTTATTTTTTATCTTAGGCACCTAGATTTAATTATGGGATAAAAAGAACATCTGTTTGATCTTGTTTGAGAAAAGTTAGAAAGTAGGAGAGTATGTTCTTGTCTATCTAGACAATCAGAAATCCAGACCTTTGGCACTTTTCTAGTTTGTTGTGTGCTTTCATTTAGCGGGCCTGCCCTCTCGATTTTCTTAGGCACTGGTGAGAGGGGAACAACCCAAGTGAGTATAGTCAGACTTGGGCATTCTGACACTATAATAAATAGGCCTCTTGAGACAAAATTCAAAGGATGGAGCTATTTGAGAGTCCATTCTCATATTGGGTATTTTGTAGGGCCTTTAGGTCTCAATCACGCTTGTGTGACTACATTTTTCTTGGTACTTTGTAGGGATATAGGCCTCAATCACACTTGCATGACTACAAGGAGTAGTCTTCGAACATAAATACGTATGAAGAACTCTAGGATTAGAGATCACCCAGTTCACCTCTAAAACGTGGATAATCTTTGTGCAAGGGAGATAGTAACTCCCCCAAGAGACTTGCCATATCATACCCCCATTAGCATTTGAAGTCAACTAATACAACATTGGGAATCCATTGCATGAGACCCAGCAGCCGTATTTTGATTAGCTATTGGGTGTGTACCTAAGTCAACAAGCAAAGGTTTTCCTCCTCAGCCAATTTCCTAGGGAAGCTTCATATGCCCAATGTGTTTCTTTGAATTAATGTCCAATGTGTTTTCTTTGTCTTCTTGCCAAGAGTAGAATTATTCAACATCCTAGTCATTATCATCAAATTCAAGTCTAGTCCATATCATATCCAAGTCATACCCAAATTATGTCCTAGTCATACAAAAAAAAAATTGAACCAACATCAATCAAGTCCAATTCATAACAAACTCAAGTCTTCCAAACAAGTCCCAAACTACATTGGAACTTCATCCATCTCATGTTTCATAAGCCCAAGTTGTATAAGCATCCCAATAAGTCAATCTACCTACCAATCAAGAAGAAGAAGCTCACGCAAGCACAACTCATTAGACATCAAACATTTTGTACATTAATTGCAAACTCTTGCTTAAACATAGGACCTTTTTGCACCATTACCATGATTACATCCACGGTCATAGCAATGAGTTTGATGCTAGTGATGAATTAAGAGTATGTGCCCTCCATCAAGGCTCAGGTTTGTCTTTTAACACCAACTATTGTCAGAATTAGGGTGGTCACATCCCTTCATACAACTTGCCACCCAAACCAATCATCTATTGAGTCAAGTTCATGCCAAGAATAGCCTAGTCATCAAATTTCTTCTAATCATCACTATCACCTCCCTTTGATCAATCATCCTTAATCTTTCCTAAGCACTTAGCACATGAACCAATTTCTAATATATTGGCATTTGCATGAAGATTGCATTGATGAACTATTGTGTCGTCATTGATGTCAATTGTAACCGGTAATAATGTTGTTATGATGTTGTTTTGCAACTGGTAGGTGAGCTAGTGAAAGAAACCAGTATTACTTAAGAAGTAGTGAGATCAACTGGTAACCCTACCTATTGATGTGTCAAACCCTAACCAATAGAGCTTGGTGAATCAGTTGTATTGGTTTATGATCAACTGGTGAACGGTAATGATTATGCCACATATGCATGTTGTATGTGATGAATTTCAAGTGGTTTTTGGTGCGTAGAGATAACAGTTTATCTTGGGAATGAGCAAGTGCATTGTATGAAGAGAAAATCGTGTGATGAGTTACTAGAATTGATGAAGCGGTGATCAAGGAGCAGTTGAGGTTGTCTTGAACAATGTGCAATGATTTCTATGTAATCTAATAGTCATACTTGAACTGATTTGTTTGTAATCTCTATGAGATCTTAGGTTTGTGATGTGTTACCGACCTATTGTTTTTCTTATAAGGTCAATGAGTTGTTTTGTTGAAGTGTTGGCAATTTTGGTTAAGTGTTAGTGTGATTGGTTGTTGAACCAGAAGGGGTATATGTAGTATGTGTGAAGGAAAATAGGAGCATGAAAAGGATCTGATCAAGCAGAGTAGTGCTATTTACCAAATCATCAAACCCTTGTTGTTCTCTAACAAATACAACAGTTAAATCCCTTAACCAGGTAAGCATTAACAGGCTTAGTGCTATCTAAATCCTCTAACCAGGTAATCCATTAGCTTGGATTTCAAATCCTATACCGAGGTTACTCCTAACAGGTTATTGCTTCTAACAGGGCATTATAGTCAATCCCTTAACTGGGTGGTCTCTAACAGGATTTGTTCTTAGCGGGACTTTTTATAAAGCTTTAACAGGCTTGGCTCCTAACAGGGCAAACTTTAGAAGACTTTAGAATACTTGTGGGTATTCATCCTCACCATGGTTTTTCCCATTTGGGTTTCCAAGTCAAAAATCATTGTGTCAAGTGGTGAATGGTTTTTGTGGTTATGTTTGATATGGTTAATTTGCTTAACTGTTAAATCCACTTAGATATGATAAGATGACCTACAATAATCTAAAATGTGCTTTTACCATTGTTACTAAAGTATTTTAATGTTTTGGGAGTTTCAGAGCTGTTATACTGTTATTTTGATATGCCAGTCAAACTGGTATACTTGTTAGTGCTATTACAGTTTGTAATTCAGTGTTTAAACCAGTTAGTTCTAACATTGTCTTGTGAGAATGTTTTATAGGTTGGTGAAAGCTTAGTCCGTTTTCTATCTACTAATTCACCCCCCCCCCCCACTCTTAGTAATTATCTAGATCTTTATTGATTCATCATACCATCAATTGGTATCAGAGCATTTCAGGACCTCTAGCGTCTAAGCCTAATAGCTTGAGGTAAAGATCTAGAAGAACATGATGAAGAAAGAAGGTCTGAAGTTTAATAGGGAAAACTATAGAATATGGAGTGATAGGATGAAAATCTATATCAAGAGTCTAGGAAGTCAATATTGGGACCATGTTGTTACACAATATATTTCACCTAGTGGGACTATGTCTGATGATCAAAAGAAAGAGAAACAAGAAAATAATCAAGCATTGGAGGCCATTATCAGTACTTTATTTGATTCAGAGTATGTTGAAGTCCATGGTCTAGAGACAGCTTATGATGTGTGGAAGAAACTTGAGGAAATCTATAGCAGTGATGAGCATGTGAAGCTTGCCAAAGAAGAGAGTCTGAGAGGTAAATTTGATGACATGCAGATGGCTAAAGGTGAAAATATTCAACAGTATGGTCAAAGGATCAAGGAGATAGTCGGTGAGATCAAGAGTATTGGTGGTAAAGTGGAGGATGCCACAGTGGTTAATAAGGTGGTGAGAACCCTTCTACTGGTCTATGCTATCCAAGTTGCAACCATTTAGGAGCTAAAGTCTATTGATAAAACTAAGGTAACTCTTGACTCCACCATTGGTAAACTTACTGCATTTGAATTAAATGGTTATGATGGTAGTTCTCAAAAATCTGAATCTGCATTTAGAGCTTTAGTTTCTAACCCACCTATGAGGAAAAATAGAGATGTTAGTCATAGTTATGAGTCTAGATCCAATAGAGAAGTTGATGATGAAGATAGTCTAATCAAGCTTGAAGCATTGTTGGTCAAGCGGTTACCCAGAGGTACCGATAAGTACATAGGTAAATTACCTTTGAAATGTTTTGCATGTAACAAGATTGGACATATTGCAGCTAACTGTCCTAATGGTGACAATGAGCATAAGCGTGAGAAGTACAAGAAGTACAAAGGAAAAGGAAAAAGAGATTGCCGCATTGTAGTTGATGGTGGTATCATTGAGGAGGAATCTGAGGGAGATGCTAATGAAGACAATGTATTTGTTGCCATTAAAGAGGAGACATCTGATCAAAAGGCATTAGTTTCTCGCATAGATAGTTTTGATGATTGGATCATAGATAGAGGTTCTTCACACCACATGACCAGTGACCAAAGTAAATTTCTTACTTTGAAGGAATTTGATGGAGGAGTTGTGAGATTTCGAAATGACTCACCCTACATGGTGAAAGGAAAGGGAACCATTTCTCTTAATGGAAAGAGCAGTGCAGATGATATCTACTGGAATGTGCAAAATCTATGGGAGAAAAGGTGAACTGATTGCAACTAGCAAGAAAACAAATGGTAACCTGTTTCACATGAACCCTAAAGTCAACAACTTTTTAATTCTAAAGTATATGATAGCTGGCTTTGGCATCAAAGATTTTGTCATATAAATTTTGATAACATTCTCAAAGTCAGCAAGTCCAAGTCAGTAAGAAGTTTGCCTCAGTTGGACAAATCGATGAATTCTTTTTGTAAGGAATGTCAGTTAGGAAAGATGACATCCTCAACTTTTAAGATCAAATCTTTCTCAGTAGAACATTTGTTAGATTTGGTTCATACAAATCTTTGTGGACCAATAAGGACTAAAAGTATTCAAGGTGATAGATATTTTATGATCTTCACTGATAATTGTTCAAGAATGATGTGGGTCACATTCTTGAAGGACAAAATAGAAGCCTTTAGTAAGTTCAAAGCATTCAGGGCCTTAGCTGAAAAGGAAAGTGGTAAGAAGATAAGGTGTCTGAGGACTGATCAAGGAGGTGAATTTACTTCACATGAATTCACTAGATATTGTGAAGACAATGGAATTAAGAGGCATCTTTCTGCACCTAGGACACCATAGCAGAATGGTATTGTAGAAAGGAACAATTGGTCAGTTGTTCAAGTTGCTAGAATGATTCTAATACAAGGAGGAGTAGCAAAAACATTATGGAGAGAAGCTGTCAAAAAATTTGTCTACACTATGAACTAGATATTGCTAAAGAGAGGTAAAGATAAAACTCCTTATGAATACTGGTATGGTAGATCATCTAATGTCAATTATTTTAAAATTTTTGGTAGTAAATGTTTTATCAAGAGAGGTGACTATGTTAGCAAGTTTGATGCTAAGAGTGATGAAGGTATATTTCTTGGTTAATCCACCAAGAGTAAAGCCTACAAATGTTACAACAACAGGACAAAGAGAATCATTGAAAGTGATGATGTCCGAGTGGATGAGTGTCCTGAAGTTTTAGGAGAAACCAGTGAGGAGAAAAATGAAGATGAACCTTACGTTCTGATTTTGGAACCACAACCTATGAAGCCAGAAGCTGGTGAAGTGAATGTTGTAGTACTAATTCAATCGGAATAGGTATATTTAGAAGAAGATGATGATAGTGAGGAAGAAGAACCTAAAGATAATGATGATGTTATTCCAAGGTATGTGAGACTCAATCATAATCCTGACCAGATTATTGGAGATAAAGATGCTAGAGTGTTAACCAGAAGAAGAATTAGAGAGAATTCTTGCATGATCTCCACTATTGAGCCTAGGACTGCTAAGGAAGCCTTTGGAGATGATCACTGGATCAAATCTATGGAAGAGGATCTTGGGAGATTGAGAAGAACAATACATGGACCCTAGTACCTAGACCAGTGAACAAAAATGTGATAGGTACTAAATGGGTATTCAGGAATAAACTGAATGAAGATGGAGTAGTAGTCAGGAATGAAGCTAGATTGGTATGCAAAGGTTATGTGCATGAAGAAGGAGAAGACTATGGCAGGACATTTTCACCATTTTCTAGATTGGAAGGTGTTAGGACTCTACTTGTATTTGCAACATATAAGGGATTCAAAGTATATCAGATAGATGTGAAGTCATCATTTCTAAATGGAATACTGGAAGAGGAAGTATATATTGAACATCTAGATGGTTATACTTTGACTGATGCAAAGGATATGGTGTGTAAACTAAACAAGGCACTATATGGTTTGAAGAAAGCACTGGGAGCATGGTATGAAAGACTACATTCACACCTAATGAAGATAGGTTTTCAGAGAACCAGTGAAGACAACAATATATATCTCAAGACTAAAGGAGATAAGATACTAGTTAGTGAAGTGTTTGTAGATGATATAATATTTGGAGGCAATGATGACATGAGTGATGAGTTTGCAAATAAGATGAAAATTGATTTTGAAATGTCTCAAGTAGGAGAGATAAAATTCTGCATAGGTTTGCAAATTAAGCAGATGAAGAGTGGTATTTTTATCACATAGTCCAAATATGTGAAAGAGGTATTGAAGATATTTGGAATGAGTGACTATAAACCAGTTTGGACACCAATGGTTACAAGTTGTAAACTGTTTGAGGATGATACCGCATTTGTTGATGAAAAGAGGTATAGATTAATGATAGGGAAATGACATTATGTTGTTCACAGCAGACAGGATATTGCTCATGCAGTTGTATTAGTTGTTAGATTTTAGAAGAACCCTAAGGAGACACACATGATTGCAAATAAAAGGATATTTAGATATTTGAAAGGTACTATTGATTATGGATTATTGTATCCACATGTAGGTAACTTTGATTTGAAGGTTTATATAGATATAGACTAGGTAGGAAATGTTGATGACAAGAAGAGCACAACCGGTGGTGCATTATTTCTTGGAGGAAGAATTGTATCTTGGAGCAGCAAGAAGCAGAGTTGTATATCACAGTCCACTACTAAAGTTGAATATGTTGTAGTGTATATGAATTGTACCCAATAAATCTGGATGAAACACATCCTGGAAGGACTCAAGTTGAAGATCATAGAACCAGTAAAGATTTTATGTGATAACACCAGTGCAACAAATATTTCAAAGAACTCAATGTTGCATGCTAGAACCAAGCATATTGAGATGAAATATCATTTCTTGAGGGAGAAAGTGCGGGGTAAAGATGTGTTATTGGATCATGTATCTACCAAGGAGTAACTAGCGAATATCTTTACTAAACCTCTACCTAAGACTAATTTTGAGTATCTTAGAGGTTAGCTAGGGGTTATGCCCCTACATGAGGTCAATTGAGCAAATGTGGAATACATCAGTCCTGGAGCTAATTGAAGAATCTTGAAGCAGGATTGGTGTAGAGTGGAGCTATTCCATAGGGGGAGCATCAAGTTGCAGATTGTTGATGCAGAATAGTGAAGTATGACACTACATGTTTTATTTTCACTTTGGCATTGTTGTGAAAGGGGGAGAAGAACTATTTGATTATGGGGAGAAGAATTGTATGATTGATAGAGAGGTTGTGTGTTATATAGTTACCAGCTGAAGACATGGAGACTTATTTGAAGGAGAGTACATGGTAAAATGTAAACCGATATTCCTATACCTATGTATGTGCATTACTCTCAATCATCACAATCAATGGTATTGATATTTGCATTGCCATCAATGCCAAAGGGGGAGATTGTTGGCATTTGCATGAAGATTGCATTGATGAACTATTGTGTTGTCATTGATGTCAATTGTAAATGATAATAATGTTATTATGATGTTGTTTTGCAACTAGTAGGTGAGCTAGTGAAGGAAACCGATATTACTTAAGAAGGATTCAGATCAACTGGTAACCCTACTTGTTGATGTGCCAAACCCTAAACGATGGAGCTTGGTGAATCGATTGTATTGATTTATGATCAAATGGTGAACGATAATGACTATGACACGTATGCATGTTGTATGTGATGAATTTCAAGTGGTTTTTGGTGCATAGAGATAACAGTTTATCTTGGGAATGAGTGAGTACATTGCATAAAGAGAAAACCGTGTGATGAGTTACTAGAATCGATGAAGCGGTGATCAAGAAGTGGTCGAGGTTATCTTGA
Source organism: Cryptomeria japonica (assembly GCF_030272615.1). NCBI lineage: Eukaryota > Viridiplantae > Streptophyta > Pinopsida > Cupressales > Cupressaceae > Cryptomeria > Cryptomeria japonica. The sequence continues at coordinate 353,269,088 of NC_081411.1, read as the reverse complement.
ATAATGTGAAATTATTGCTATGTAACCTAATGGTCATACTTGAACTGATTTGTTTGTAATCTCTATGAGATCATAGGTTTGTGATGTGTTACCGACCTATTGTTTTGCTTATAAGGTCGATTAGTTGTTTTGTTGAAGTGTTGGCAATTTTGGTTAAGTGTTAGTGTGATTGGTTGTTGAACCAGAAGGAGTATCTACAGTATGTGTGAAGGCAGATAGGAGCATGAAAAGGATTTGATCAAGTAGAGTATTTCTATTTACCAGATCAACAAACCCCTATTATTCTCTAACAATTACAACAATTAAATCCCTTAAACGAGTAAGCTTTAATAGGCTTAGTGCTATCTAAATCCTCTAACTAGGTAATCCATTAGCTTAGATTTCAAATCCTCTACCGAGGTTACTCCTAATAGGTTATTGCTTCTAATAGGGCATTATAGTCAATCCCTTAACTAGGTGGTCCCTAAGAGGATTTGTTCTTAACATGACTTTTTGTAAAGCTTTAACAGGCTTGGCTCCTAATAGGGCGAATTTTAGAAGAGTTCAGAATACTTGTGAGCATTCATCCTCACCATGGTTTTTCTCATTTGCATTTCCATGTCAAGTGAATGGTTTTTGTGGTTATGTTTGATATGGTTAATTTGCTTAACTGTTAAGTCCCCTTAGATATGATAAGATGACTGACAGTAATCTAAAATGTGCTTTTACCATTGTTAGTAAAGTATTTTGATGTTTTGGTTAAATGGTTTGGGAGTTTCAGATTTTTTATACTATTATTATGATATGCCATTCAAACCGGTATACTTGTCAGTGCTATTATAGTTTGTAGTTCAATGTTTGAACCAGTCAATTTTGAGATTGGCTTGTGAGATTGTTTTAGAGGTTGGTGAAAGCTTAGTCAGTTTTCTATCTACTTATTCAACCCCCCCCCCCCTCTCAGTAATTTTTGGGATCCTTATTGATTCATTATACCATCACAATCAATCATCTTTAATCAAATAATCCTCAATTAACCATCTTCAATAAAATTTATACCTTAGGATAATGACGTTAAGGTTGTATGCCTTGTGGAGTTTTATTTAGACCTCATCATTAATCAATCAATCATTTGGCTTTTGTGGTTGAAGAATAATCCTCTCCAAGCACCTTTGCCCTATCCTTTGATTCGATCAAGACTCTTATCTCATGTCTTTACTTTACCTAGGATCCTTAGTCAATCCTTAGTAGAACAAAAACTTTGGTCATTATCCTAAGGTCTAAATTTTACCCAACTTGGTCATTACCTTGCTTGTGGTTTCATCAACATCCCCCGTCTAAAATCCTCATTCAATGACTAAGGTGAAATATTAATCAAGCCCATGTCCTAATCCAAGGACTTTACCAATCAATCAAATCCAATTTCATCAAATCCAAATTAAATCCAAAGTCCAAGAGCTCTGCTAAGTCCTTTCATCAAATCTTTTTTCCTCTAATCAATCTTTCTAAGTCTATTCTTGTATAGTCACAACTCGATCTCAAAAGAAAAAGATGGTCGAATAACAATATAGCATGCCAGACATTAGTATCCTATATCAAGACTCTACATAAGATCTTACACAAAGTGTGCAACACAGCATCCAAAATCAACCACAAGAGGACCCTAATATAGTTGATCAAGATGAACTCTCTCCAGAAGTGCGAACATTTTTAGAAGACTCTTATTATCAAGAAATGATGGATAAATTTATCCGACATAATTCTAGTGCTCTTCTAAAGACTCTTATTAAAAATGGAGCTTGCCTTCCCCCCAATTTTGATAGATCCATTCTTTATCAACAACCACAAGGAGACCTTTCTCCTACTCATATCGTCACACCCATTCTTAAACCTCAATCAATTGCGTCCCCATCCATCATTCAATACCAATCAATAGTGCCCGTGGCATCTGTCCCCATGGTCTCCATTCCGCCTTCTTCCTTCTTAGCATATATCCCAATATCTATTTCGATCTCTTCTATTCTCCAACATGCTTATATGCCATCTTCTTCTACCCGACCATACATTTTTATTCCACAATCCTCCATTCCTCTCAACAATGTCACTAACTTCATTCGAGCTTCACTTCCTCTTGGCACAACAATTTGCAGGTCGTAACCAATTTTCACTCAAGTCCCCGTGACATCGGTCATCACATCTCATATCCCCGCTTCCTCATCATATCAATACATTATTGGTGGTGGTCCACCTTCCATGACTCATCCAATTCTAGGGGCAAACACAATTCATCATGTCCAAAATCCACAACAAGACATCATTAAATAAATCCAGGACATGAAAAATATTATCAAAAACATGAAGGAAGGGACTAAAAAAATAAAACGTTACTCGTTTGAGGAATTTTGTCCTTGTCCTTATGACAAGTCTATATTAGTCGCACCATACCCACCAAGGTTTGAGATTCCTAAGATCACAAATTATGAGGAAAAAGGGGACCCCCAAGACCATGTTCGTGAGTTTCACATCTTATGTCAAGAAATCTCCTATAGTGACTTATACCTTCGAAGGCTCTTCCCTAAGAGTCCCACGGGAGATTCTCTTGCATGGTACTTGTCCTTACCTCAAGGTTCCATCACTTCCTTCCTGGACTTAGCATAAAATTTTGTGGCCCATTATGCCTACAACAATGTTAGTGATGTTTCCATGATGGACCTTTGTAACACAAATCAAAGGCCTGGAAAGACTTTTGCTAGCTTCTTGCAAAGATGGCGACGCCTCATCAAAAAATTCTAGTGGGACATGCTGGAACAACACCAAACTAAATTATTTCAAAAGAATCTGGTGCTTGAATTATCAAGACCTTTGGCATCTCAATGTATCAAATATTTCCAAAAATTGATTGAGAAGGGCCTAGCTCTTGAACGTGTCTTGTTAGAGGAAGGAACCTTAAAGCATTACTAAAAATCAAGTCACCATTCTTCCTCTTATCATAATGATAAACCAAAATTTTGGTCCAAAAACAAGAATGTAGTCAATGATGGTGTGACTGATGCAAAACAAGTCCAGATCGTGGCTGCTCCTCCAAAGCCCACCACCACCAATCGCCAATTCAACAATCAAAACAATTAAAATCAATCTCAAAAGCCTCATAATAATGTCTCAGTTTAGGGGTGATCACCCCAATCTAACAACAGGACTCCAAGAGACTTCACTCCTCTTGTCGAGCCCATTGAGGTTGTGTTTCAAAAGCTTGTCCAAGTAGGTGTGGTAGTCTTTCTGATAAATTGCCTGTTTGATCCTAATCAACCCACACCTAGGTGGTACAATGAGAATGAGTATTGTGAATATCATCGTATCAAGGGTCATGATACATGAAAGTTTATGAAGTTGAAAATCTACATACACGACCTTATTGATAAGGTAGATATTGAAGTAGCAATAGCCAAACCTAGTAACAACAATGAAAAACTTAAGATGTACCAACAACATTTCCCGAAACATGATAAAGGAAAAGGCTCATCATCCAATGATGTGAACTATGATTACACCAATCACACAACGGGCTTTGACTTTTTAGTGGGTCGCATTGAGCCTACAGACAACCATGTCAATGTCAAAACTATCCAAGGAGCTAACCCTCCCCCTTCCCAAAGCAGACCTAACCCTGCCAAGATAGTCATTCGACACCACACCTTCCACTTTCCACTCTCATAATGACTACAACATAACCACCCACCAAGGCAAAGTCACTGTCCTAGGAGCCCCTCCCCCATCGAACCGTCCCTCCATGTCCTCCACCCGCCGATATGACCTACTTGACCATCTTGGGAAGACCCCCATGCAAATCTCCATCCTAGAACTTCTTAAGACTTCCCTTGTCCACAAGGAGATTGTGGAACAAGCCCTCCTTGATTCTCGCATTCTTGATAATATCAATGCTACCCAATTTCATGCTCTCATTGGAAACCTTGTCACCCAACAACACCTTGTGTTCACTTCCAATGATGCTCCTGCAGATGAAGACCATAATAAACCTTTGCACATCAAAGCCCTTATCTAGAAGCACAAGGTTAAATGTATCTTGATAGACATTGTATCTAGACTCAATCTGTGCACATATAAGTTAATAAAACAATTAGGGCTTTCTGAGGACCTGGTAGATACATTAGGAAGAATCACAATAAAATCATATGATGATGCAGAAAGAGTTTCTAAAGGCATGATCACCTTGCCTCTTCAAGTGGGCCCTATTAGAATTGAGACCCCTTGCCAAGTTCTGGATCTTGATCTCCCTTATAACATCCTCCTTGGATGACTGTGGATTCATTCCCTTTAGGTCATCCCTTTCACTTATCATCAATGCATCAAATTCCCCCTCAATGGACTCAAGATCACTATCAAAGGTGATACACAACCCTTTCAATATTGCAAGCTCTTAGAGGGGAAGCATCCATATCATTGCCCATTAAAAAGACCCTCTCCAAATCCCCCATCTGACACATCAAACGTCACCTCCACCTCATCCCAAGAAGAGCCCAAAATCAAGATCCTAAATAATGGTTGTGGAGAATACAAACTTGAGGATGTCTTGTTAATAGGCAATCTCCCCATGCCTCTCAAGCTATTTGGAAAACCAAAAGAAATAAAAAAATATCAAAACCCTGTTATACAATGTAAAGATACCACCTTTCAGCAATGGGGTCCACTTGATGAGGAGAGTCTTGAGACAAATGTGTCTTCATGGTTATATTGGGAGGAAGATGAATACCCAGCAAAACCCTAAGAAAATGTATCTAAAAGCATCAGCTATAGTAGAAAAGATGGGTTACAAAGGACACAGCCTGAGACCAGAGGAGAAAGGAATAAAAGAACCAATAAATCCCATCTCATACAAGTATAACAGGGGCTTGGGGTATACTCCAGTGCCTAAGATCACTATCATTGGTGCCCCTTCAAATCCTTCTTTGGATGTCAAAGACTCTGATGAAGAGGAGTTCCATTAAATGCCTTTTGAATATGAAGATGACATCATCTTTGACACCCACATCAACACCATCACTCCCATAACCTGTCCCATTCTGCATGAGCTACAACTTGTCCATCCCAGACTTATAGACTGGGGCCAACAAGACAAACCTTCTTTAGACATCTGCATCAATGACAATCCTCTCATGACTCTCCTGACTATGTGCAATTTGGAAGACTGCAACAGATTTCATGGGATTTAGTTACATAAAAAAGGATACTTTGGTAGTTAGGTCAATGCCCTTAGTTACAAAAAAGATAATAAAAAGAAAAACCATGATTCCCTAGGTGAAAACCTCTTCAAGGAACCTTTGGATGAGGAAAAAGTAAAAACAAAGGGTGTATTCGAAAGTGAAAACCTAGATTAGGCACTTGAGGATGAGAGACTTGACCTCCCTACCATTGTTCCTCCTTAGCAAGATAGGTCAACTTTACTAATAGAGAAAACAAATAGTATCAATATGGGTACCAAAGACACTCCAAAGAACATGCTCATTGCCAAGTCCCTCACAGATCAAGAGAGACAGGACTTCATCAATTTCCTCATAGAAACAAAGATCAATTTTTCATGGTCATATGCTAACATGCCAGGCCTAGATCCTGACTTGGTAATTCACAATCTTGTTGTCCATCCAGATGCAAAACTAGTAAAGTAGAAGTTACGCAAGATGCATCCACATATTGCACTCCTAGTCAAAGAAGAACTTCAAAAGATGTTGGATGTAGAATTCATCAAACCAATAGACTACCCTGAATGGGTATCCAATATTGTACCTATCGGCAAAGCTGCTAGGGGCATCCGCATTTATATTGATTTTTGAGATTTGAACAAAGCCTACCCTAAGGATGATTTCCTGCTCCCCAATATAGACATGATTATAGACCTCACAATGGGACATGAGATGCTATCACTTATGGATGGATTTTCTGGATACAATCAGATCAGAATCACAGAGGAAGATCAACACAAAACAACATTCAAAACACCATGGGGCACCTTTTTGTTACCAATTCATGCCCTTTGGTCTCAAGAACGTTGGAGCTACATATCAACATGCAATTACAACAATTTTCCATGACCTCTTGCACAAAATCATGAAGGACTATGTGGACGATCTTCTACGAAAAAATCCAAAACAAGACATGAGCACATCCTATCTTAAGGCAAATTTTTCAAAGATTAGAAAAATATAAACTGCACCCCAATCCTAAGAAATGTGTCTTTGGTGTCATGTCAGGAAAATTTCTAGGTTTCATCTTTTCCCGCAGAGGCATAGAGGTTGATCCTGCAAAGGTGAAAGCTATCATGGAAATGCCTCCCCTAAAGACCCTTAGACAGCTACACAGCCTCCAAGGAAAGCTCTAGTTTATCAGATGCTTCATCTCACAACTCATGGACAAATGTCAACCATTTGTTCACTTATTACGCAAAGATACCAAATTCAAATGGGACTGCTTATGTCAAAAGGCTTTTGAGAATTTTAATGAATATCTTGCATCACCTCTAGTTCTCATGCCTCCTATTCCAGGTTAGCCACTTCTTTTGTACATATCTGCTACCACAGTGGCATTGGGGGCATTATTGGCACAGACACATGATCAGGGAAAGGAGCATGCTGTATACTACATTAGTCGCACACTAGTAAGGTATGAGATCAATTATACCCCCATTGAAAGAGCATGCTTAGCACTTGTCTTTAGCATGCAAAATCTTTGACACTACATGCTTAACAACAAAACAAAACTGATTACTAAGATTGACCCTCTCAAATACCTCTTGTCAAAAGCTACTCTCACTGGCAGAACTGCTAAATGGGTCATGTTGTTAAGTGAATTTAACATTGAATATGTAGATAGAAAAGCAATCAAAGGATAGGTAATAGCAGACCAATTGGCTGATGCTCCACTTCCAGGTGACCATCCGATCCTTACAGAATTTCCTAATGAATTCATAGTGACTGTCACCACATCCTCCACATGGCGGTTGTACTTTGATGGTTCTTGCACCCAAAACGGATCGGGGGTAAGAATACTATTGATCACACCTCAAGGAGATTGCATCCCAAAATCATACAAGATATCCTTTGCATGTACCAACAACATTGCAAAATATGAAGAACTGATTACTGGACTACACCTGGCTATCCAATGGAAGATATTGGAATTACATGTCTATGGTGATTCCCAACTTGTCATAAAACAAGGCAATGACGAATATCAAACAAAAGATGAAAAGATTCTTCCCTATCATAATATGATTGAAGATCTCAAGAAGCACTTCACATCAATTAAGTTTGATCAAATTCCATGAACAAACAACACAGCTGCAGATGCAATGGCCACTATTGGCTCCCTCCTTCAAATGTCGGAACATAGTCAAAAGTGTGAGTTCTTTGTCAAGCAACTCTTCATACTGGCATATGATTTATGAGATTCTGAAATGGTGTGCATACTCATTGGTCCTAAATCCCCCTAGTATCAAGAGAATTTCACTTACCTAAGAGACAACACCATTCCCCCACACCTCACCAAAACCAACAACAAACCTTCATCCGTCGATGTGCTCGTTACACTATCCTTGGAGACACCATGTTTAGAAGGCATTTCAATGGTTCCCTCCTAATATGTTTAGACAAACAAGAGGTTGAATGGACACCACATGAAGTGCATGAAGGTATCTACGGGGTACACTCAAGTGGGCTCACTTTGGCTAAAAAGCTCTTGCGAACGAGATATTACTGACCTACAATGGAAGTAGCTGTGTATAATTATGTAAAGAAATGTATCCCTTGCCAGAAACATGGTGACAAGATCCATGCTCCATCACAAGAATTGCAGTCGTTCATTACACCCTAGCCCTTCTAATAGTGGGGGCTCGATCTCATTGGGAAAATACACCCTACATTCTCCAACGGTCATAAATTCATTATCCCCGCCACTGAATATTTCACCAAGTGGATGGAGGCCATCCCTCTTACCTTCACCACTGGTAAGAAGATCTCTAAATTCATTCTCAACTACTTGACCTGTGAATATGGAATCCCCAAAGTTGTCATTACAGATAACGATAGACCATTCAAAAATTAGGATGTCAAAGAGCTCTATCAAAAATTTGATATCCAAAACCACTTCTCCACTCCATATTACCCACAAGGTAATGGTCAAGCTGAGGCTTCCAACAAAACCCTAATAAAATCCTCAAAAAGACAGTCAATGAAGTTGGTCATGATTGGCACCTCCAACTCCACCTTGTGGGCTTACCACACCTCCATCCGCACACCCATAGGCACCACCCCATATTCCCTTGTCTTTGGCTCTAAAGTCATCCTCCCTCTTGAAATTGAGATCCCCTCCCTAAGGGTGTCGCTACAGGATATCCTCCCAGATGAGGAATACAGAGCTTCCAAACTACAAGAGTGAGAACTATTGGATGAAAGGCACCTCAAGGCCTTAAACCATCTTCGGGTATATCAGAATCGCCTACGCTTGAGTTACCACAAGAAAGTTAGAACCTGTGAATTTGAAATAGGTGATCTTTTCCTCATGGAAACTAGAGAAACCTTCAAAAAAGAAAGAAAGGCAAGTTTGAGCCTAATTGGCTTGGACCATATGTGATCACAACAAAGTATGGATCAGGGGCATATAAATTGGCTACTCCTGAAGGAGATCCTTTGGATGATCCAATGAGCATCATGCACCTAAAGATATTCTATGCCTAGTCCTCAGAAAAAAAAAAAATCAAAAAATCAAAAAATGCTAAGAAAAATCAATTCGTCCATTAGTGAAAACCACTTTGTGGTGCTACGGGCAACTACCTTGGTGAAAACTTGCATGCAGGTGCCAAAGTAAATAATCTGGATCCATCATCTATCAAATCAAACTCCTTCACCGCCTGCCCATGTGATAGCCATAACACTCCCTACCATGCTCCTGGCAGAATAATCACTCATATGATGATGAATCTTTGTCCAAATCATGAATAAGGATTGTCCCATCAAACTAAGCTTTATCCCATCCACTTGATCTTTTATCTCCCATTTCATGAGCTTGTGCCTCCATGTGAGCTTCATCAAGTCTTGATGTTAGTCATACATCCAGAGGTTGATCCTCATGGTCATCTGGTCAATTGTGTAGTCAATCCCAATCCAACCCATCCTTTTCCCTAGGGATGAATCCTTCCCTCTCCTAATAGTTTACTCTTCCATCCTAATCCTACTCTTGGCAAGAGACATCAGTTGGTCATGTATGGGTGACTTGTTTGATTTCTTAGATTTTTATTTTGACTTGCATCTTTTGTCCTACGACTACTTCTATCTACAACTTCCTAGATCTTCCATATCCAGGTATGTTTATAATAGGTGCATACTGGGGCATATTTTCATGGCATGGCGTGTTTTGGATCTCTCCTGTATGAACCAATGACCTGGTACTAGTGTTTATCAATACTTACCTTGTCGTGTACAAGAGGTATCAGTGTGTTTGAGGGTTTCCTTGCACGTACCCACAACTTTGTACCAGTGTTCATCAACATTTACATATATGTGTGTAAGGAATTCCCACTTGACTATGAATCAATCAATGCCTTGGATTTCTCATGGCATCCTGGTTCCTATAATAAGTGGTGCGGGTTACCTAGGGAAATATTAAACTAGGTTGGATCTCCACATCTTTTGTGCACAACTCTCCCCATCATTCCGTAAATTCCTAATTCTCCCCATCTAATAACCCTATGGAGTCTTCAATTTTTCCCTCCTATTCTTCTATTTTTTATCTAATATCATTGTATTATTATGGGCATATTTACAAAAACATTTTCCAGTACTCATTTACATTGCATTATCCATTCATTTCATTATCCACTTAGGTGGCATCATTCATTTCATTATTCATCTACATTGCATTATCTACTCATTTGCATTTAGATTACATTACCGATTAATCATTTCCACAAGCATTAACCACTTAGATTGCATTGCATCCTACATCCATCTTGCATACGTCATTTAGGTTACATTGTCCATTCATATTGGATGGCATTATCCATTTATATTACAATCATTCTCTTGGATTACATTCATTGTCCATCTTGCATTTACATTGCATTATTCATTCATTTCATCATTCATTTAGATCGCATTATTTGCATAGTGTTAATCATTTACATTGCATTATCAGTGTAGGTGGTATTACATTTATCATTCATTCCTCATTTAGATTGCATTTATTACTCATTTAGACTAATCATTTGCATCCACATTTATTATTACATTGCATATTCATTTTCTCACATCATCATATTTGTTATACATTAAAAATCCTCATATACAACATATATACACATCAAAACATCTCAGAAACATGTGTACCCACATAATCACTCTTCCTGCATCCACAACATATCATACACACATGCACATGCATCCATCCTACATCCATGAACATGTCAGTAATGCATCATAAGAATAGATATATAAGCATCCATACTGCATCACAAATAGGTTAGCGTAATACATCCATAATCATCATCCATGCATCACATCATAAAATAATAAATAGAGTCCATCATAATAAGATACATGTATCACCGCCACCAAAAATCATATATATATATATATAAGCTCAAAAAATGAATGTTTGTAATAATACAATGATCAACCCGAAGGGTCAAAATATAACACATAAGCCAAAATGGAGCTAGCTCTCTCCACCTATCTCCCCAGCCCCCTCCTCATCACCTCCTCCCCTAGCTCTAGGTGGCCTATAGTTTAGCAAGTGATGGAAACCGGTATTACTATTGAAGCAGTGAGATCAACCGGTAACCCTACCTATTGATATGCCAAACCCTAACCAATGGAGCTTGGTGAACCAATTGTGTTGATCTATGATCAAACGGTGATCAGTGATGATTATGCCATGTATACGTGATGCATGTGATGAGTTTCAAGTGGTTTTTGGTGCATAGAGATAATGGTTTATCTTGGGAATGAGCAAGTACATTGCATGAAGTGGAAATCGCGTGATGAGTTATAGGAATTGATGAGCAGTGATCAAAAAGTGGTTGAGGTTGTCTTGTACAATGTGCTAATGATTTCTATTTGATCTAACGGTCATGTTTGAACCGATTTGTTTGTAATCTCTATGATAACTTGGGTTTGTGATGTGTTACTGACCTATTGTTTTGCTTATAAGGTCGACGAGTTGTTTTGTAGTAGTGTTGGCAATTTTGGTTAAGTGTTAATGTGATTGATCGTCGAACCAAAAGGAGTATCTGTAGTATGTTTGAAGGCAGATAGGAGCATGAAAAGGATCTAATAAAGAAGAGTAGTGCTATTTACCAAATCAACAAAACCCTTGTTGTTCTCTAACAATTACAATAGTTAAATCCCTTAACCAAGTAAGCTTTAACAGGTCTAGTGCTATCTAAATCCTCTAACCAGGTGATCCATTAGCTTGGATTTCAAATCATCTATCAAGGTTACTCCTAATAGGGTATTGCTTCTAATAGGGCATTATAGTCAAACCCTTAACCAGGTGGTCCTTAACTGGATATGTTCCCAACAAGACATTTTTGTAAAGCTTTAACAGGCTTGGCTCCTAACAAGGCAAACTTCAGAAGAGTTCAGAATACTTGTGGGTATTCATCCCCATTGTGATTTTTTCCATTTGGGTTTCCACATCAAAAATCATTGTGTCAAGTGGTGAATGATTTGCTTAACTGATAAAGCCACTTATATATGTTAAGATGACTAGATGTGATCTAAAAAGAGCTTTTACTTATGTTAGTAAAGTGATTTGATGTTTTGATTAAATGGTTTGAGAATTTAAGATCTATTATACTGTTATTCTGTTATGCCAGTCAATTGGTATACTTGACAGTGCAGTTGTAGTTTATTACTCAGTGCTGAACCAGTTAGTTTAGTGATTGATTTATGAGTTGGGTTTTGAGTTTGATGAAAGTATTGTTAGTTTTCTATCTACTGATTCAACCCCCCCCCCACTCCCTCTTAGTAGTTGACTGGATCATTATTGATTCATCATATCATCAATTGGTATTAGAGCATTTTAGGCCCTCTAGTGTCTAAGCCTAACATCTTGAGGTAAAGATCTAGGAGAATGTGATGAAGAAAGAAAGTTCAAAGTTCAATAGGGAAAATTATAGAATTTGGAGTGATAGGATGAAAATCTATATCAAGAGTCTAGGAAGTCAATATTGGGAACATGTTGTTACCAAATATACCTTGCCTAGTGGGATTCTATCTGATGATCAAAAGGAGCAACAAGAGAATAATCAAGCATTGGAGGCCATTATCAATTCTCTGTCTGATTTAGAGTATGTTGATGTCCATGGTTTGAATACTACTCATGATGTGTGGAAGAAACTTGAGGATATTTATAGTGGTGATGAGCATGTGAAGATTGCCAAAGAAGAGAGTCTACAAGGTAAATTTGATGACGACATGCGGATGGCTAAAGGTGAGAATATTCAATAGTATGGTCAAAGGATCAAGGAGATAATCAGTGAGATCAAGAGTTTTGGTGGTAAAGTTGAGGATACCATAGTAGTTAGTAAGGTGTTGAGAACCCTTCTATTGGTCTACACTATTCGAGTTGCAGCCATTCAGGAGCTAAATTCTATTGATAAAACAAAGGTAACTCTTGACTCCATCATTGGTAAAATTACTACATTTTAATTAAATGGTTATGATGGTAGTGCTCAGAAATCCAAATTTGCATTTAGAGCTTCAGTTTCTAACCCACCTGTGAGGAAAAGTAGAGAAGCCAGACACAGTTATGAGTCTAGATCCAGCAGAGAAGTTGATGATGAAGACAGTCTGATCGAGCTTGAAGCATTGTTGGCCAAGCGGTTACCTAGAGGTACCGATAAGTACAGAGGTAAATTACCTTTGAAGTGTTTTGTATGTAACTGGATTGGACATATTGCAGGTAAGTGTCCTAATGGAGACAATGAGCATAAGCATGAGAAGTATAAGAAGTACAAAGGCAAAGGCAAAAGATATTGCCTCATTGCATTTGATGGTGGAATCACTAATGAGGAATCTAAGGGAGATGCAAATGAAGATATTGTTTCTCTTGCCATTACGGAGGAGACATCTTATCTGAAGGCATTAGTTTCTCATATGGATAGTTCTGATGATTGGATCATATATAGTGGTTGTTCACACCACATGACCAGTGACTGGAGTAAATTTCTTACTTTAAAAGAATTTGATGGAGGTGTTGTGAGATTTGGAAATGACTCACCCTACATGGTAAAAGGAAAGGGAACCATTTCTCTTAATGGAAAGAGCAGTGCAGATGATGTCTAATGGGTTGGAGGATTAAAGCACAATATTTTTAGTTTTCCTCAACTGAATGATAGAGGTTATCCATTGGAATTCAAGAATGGAATGTGCAAAATCTATGGGAGCAAAGGTAAACTGATTGCAACCGGCAAGAAGACAAAAGGTAACCTATTTCACCTAAATCCTAAAGTCAACTACTATTTAATTACTAAGTAGATGATAGTTGGCTTTGGCATTGGAGATTTTGTCATATAAATTTTGATAACATTGTCAAAGTCAGCAAGTCCAAGTCGGTAAGACGTTTGCCTTAGTTAGAAAAACCGATGAGTGCTCTATGTAAGGAATGTTAGTTAAGAAAGATGACATCCTCAACAATAAGAGAAAATCTTTTTTAGCATAACATTTGATAGATTTGGTTCATTGGTGTAGGAGTACCCTTTAAAGGGCTCCCACCATTTTTTTTGATTGTGTTTTTGCTTCTTTATGAAGCCTTTATATATAAAATAAAGAGCCATGTGCTCATCTAGTCCTAGTTAGGGTCCTAGTTGAGGTCCTAGGGTCATGAGTCAAGAGTTGAGTGTTTTTTTGGAAATAGAGGGTATGTGTGCCTTTGATGTGTTTAGTGGTCCTTCATAGCATGGTGGTGTCCTTAGGTTAGCCCAATGTGGATCCAGGAGTCAAGAAAAGCAACATTGAGAAAGTTGCTCAAAAGTTGCAAAAGTTGCATGACAACTTTTAAAAGTTGTCAAGCAACTTTTCCACCATGAGGTCAAAATATTTAATGTAGCATAGACAACCCTAATATGGGCACATAGACTGATGCAAAGGTACTATAATTCATTTCAAACCCTAAGTTAAGGGGTTGGATGTCAGTTATTGTACGGTCAAAGCAAGGTGATTTGACTGTGACTGCAATTTTGTTGCCAGTCAGCACAAATGGAGTAAAAGAAAAATGTTAATGGATTGATTTTTGAGAAAAACTATGTGGAGTGTCTTCTATGGTGTATCTACTCTCATTGTGAGCAATTAGATTAGGTTTTGTTTTGCAGGTTGTGTGTGTTTGTAGATATTTTGTGAATTTGCTTCTTACTGTCTAGTTTTGGACTAGTTTGTGTTAATGGGCACATAACTCCATTCCCCATTGTGGAATCACCATGAAACAATGGGGAATGAGAGTATAGGCCCTGTACAATAGTTCAATGCAAGAAGGGCCCTTGAAAATGCAAGGAGACAATTTAAAGACCCACTCGTAGGCGAGACTGGACAGTGCCCGCCTAGGAAGGGTCAAGTTGCAGAGGTCTTGGAGAGCAAGGAAGGTCAGAGGAGGAGGCACCCTTTGGAGGAGTTGTAGAGGGGTGAGTGGAGAACCATTGGTGTGAAGGAGGAGCTTCCACCTATCCAGACAAGGTGGCAAGAGCACTAAACCTACACTATGACCCTGGCAGGCCTAAAAACCCTCCTAAAAACCCTTGAAAACCTTAAAATCCACCTAGGGCAGTGTACGGAAACTTGGAGGCCTAAAACCTAAAAAATCCTTGATTCCTTGCCAAATGAATAGTAGGTCTTTTGGGAAGTTTCACAAGCAAGTGCATCATTTGTGAGAGGGATCCTTAAAGGACTGGGTAGGCGGCCTAATTGATCATAATCCTTGTAGCCCTATTTTGTAGGCAAAACACAAAATAGTGAAATCGGTAAGGGGTTGGAAGCTTGAAACCTCTTGAGGGCTCATGAATGGGTAGAAAAACCATGAACTAGACCTGACCTAATCTTGCTAAGACCTAGGAAGGTGTGGAACAAGCCTAACCCTTATTGGCCTAAGTAAGGGTTTCTTGAATCTCATGAGTAGGTGAGACCTTAGGAGTAGTTTTTCAACTTGTTGGTGGGTGGATTGGGCAAGGTCAGGGGATTCCACAAGCAGGGGGAGTCCTAGAGACCCTAGGGTGTGGTTAGAACACCTGGTGATCCAAGGAAAGGATCCAAGAGCATAGACTAGGCTAGTCTATCCCAAACCCCATCCCATCATATTGGTATCAGAGCTAGTTAAAGATTTGGTGGACCGTGTATGTCTCTATACTCTGGTGAATCAGTAGGGGAAAGCACAATGGTCACCAATGCAGAGCTGGCTAGGGAGGTAGAAGAGCAGAAGGAGAAGAATAGACTCCTTGAAGAAGCTATGAGTGAGATAAGGGATAAGCTGCAGGAAGTGGTGGATTAGAGGACACAAGGACCTTGGGGTGAAGACGCCAAAGATAAAGGCAAGAAAACCATTGACATAGATGACATTATACCTAAACCAAATCCCTTGTTCAATGAAGAACCATTTGTAAAGGCTATTAAGGCTTTGAACACCAAAGCTTTTGAAGGATTGCCCCATTTCAGTGGATGGATGGACATTGACACTATCATGGAATGGATTGAGGGTATGGAAAACCACTTTGAGTGTGAGGGAGTGACAGAGGCTCAAAAGGTTAAGGTTGCCAAATCAAGATTAAGGGGAGCAACTTTGACATGGTGGAAGTACCTGCAAGAAGAGAGAATTAGCATGGGGAAGCTACCTATTGCCAATTGGAAGGCCATGGTGAGTAAGATCAAGGAGAACTAATTACCAGAGGATTATGAAGTCCAACTTCATAAGAAGAGATAGGGATTGAAGCAAAAAGACCTTGATGTGACCTCCTACACCGAAGAATTTCAAAAACTTTGCCTTAGATCCAAAGTCCAAGAAGATGAATCTATCAAGGTGGCTAGGTATCTAAGCAGCCTAAAGTGGAACATTCAAGAGGAGATAAGCCTATGGAATCCTACTACTATTCAAAAATGTCATCAGCTTGCTATCAAGGTGGAAGAGAGGAACAAAAGGAAAGGAGACTCTAATACCAAGGGTAAAGGTAGAGGTAGAGAACAAATGAATCACCGAGGTGGTTACCAAAGCAAGGAAAATGAATAGAGGAACCAAGGAGAAGCCAAGTTAACTTAACATGGCAGTGAAACCAATCTCAGAGGGGGGGGCATTCTAGAGGAAGAGGTGCACAAGGTGGTCCAAGTAGGGGTAGAGGTACTGGCAGGGGTAACTCCTACTTTGCAACTATGAAATGTTACAACTCTAGACAATTGGGACACCCGACATATAGATGCCCTGACAAGCCTACATCATCAAACAGTGGAAAGAGGGTTGCTTATGCACATGAAGACACATCAAGTAGCAAGACACCTGAGGTGGACCATATTGAATCAGAGATTGGAGAAAATCTAATGTTCAATAGGGTCTTGATAAGACAGCCAGTCAAGAATGAACCTAAGCATAGGAGAGCATTGTTTAGGGTGAGATGCAAGATCCTTGGTAAAGTTTGCAAGGTGATAGTTGATTCAGGGTCAACTAATAACATAATATCAGAGGAGGCAACCAAGAAGTTGAAACTCACAAGGATACCCCACACTAACCCATATAAGGTGACATGGTTGAATCATGAGCAGAGTGTGCTTGTCAATGAACAAACTTGGGTAGAGTTTTCTATTGGAGGATACAAGGATAAGATCCTTTGTGATGTGTTACCCATGGATGCCTGTCACCTATTACTAGGTAGACCCTGGCAATTTGATAGGAAGGTGATCTATGATGGAGAGGAGAACTCCATTTCCTTCAAGAAGGATAGCAAGACCCTTAAGATTCAGTCTTTGGTAGAGAATGAAGAAGGAACTTCAAGAACACCTAGTGTCTTATTGGCTACTGGTAAAGAGTTCTTACACTTGCTACATGAGGAGGAGATAGTGAAGTGTTCCATCTTTGTGAAGCCAAAAGAGGAAGACAAGTTGCAGGCAGAGGTACCCAAGGAGGTGAAGCAAATGTTGCAAGAGTATAAGGACACTATGAGTGATGGAGCACCTGCAACACTCCCACCAAGAAGGTCTATAAGCCATCAAATAGACTTTGTTTTCCGAGCATCCCTACCTAACAAAGCTGCAGATAAGCTCACACCTGACCAAAACAAGGAGGTAGCAAGGCAAGTGAAGGAGTTATTGGAACAAGGACTGATCAAGAAGAGCATCAGCCCATGTGCAGTCCCGGTAGTGATAGCATCAAAGAAGGGAGGCAAGTGGAGACTTTGCATTGATTCAAGGGCAATCAATAGGATCACCATAAGGTATAGGTTTCCTATTCCTAGAATAGAGGATTTGATGGACTATTTAGGAGGTGCTATGTATTTTATTAAATTGGACCTTAAAAGTGGTTATCACTAGATTAGAATCAAGGAGGGAGATGAGTGGAAGACTGCTTTCAAGACCACAGAAGGATTGTATGAATGGTCTGTGATGCCATTTGGACTCACCAATGCCCCAAGCACCTTCATGAGGTTGATGAATGAGGTGTTAAAAGATTTCATAGGCAGGTTTGTGGTGGTGTACCTAGATGACATTCTCATCTATAGCAAAACCAAAGAGGAGCACCTTGAGCATTTGAGGTTAGTCTTAGAGAGGTTGCATGAGGAGAAGTTATCCATCAACCTAGAGAAGTGTGACTTCTTGAAGCAAGAGCTGGTCTACTTAAGATTTGTGGTGTCTAAGGGAACCTTGAAGATGGATCCAAGCAAAGTGGAGGCAATCTTGAATTGGCCTGCACCTAGAACAGGGACTGAAGTTAGGAGTTTCCATGGTTTAGCTCAATTTTATAGGAAGTTTGTGAGGAACTTCAGTGGCATATGTGCACCAGTCCTTGACACCATAAAAGGAGGCCTTAAAACTAAGTGTAAATGGATTGAGAAGGCTGCTAAAGCATTTCAATTATTGAAGCAAGAAGTAGCCACAAAACCTATCCTACTCCTACCTACTTTTGATAAGCTATTTACATTGGAGTGCGATGCAAGTGCAATTGTGGTAGGGGGTGTATTGAGTCAAGAGGGAAGACCTGTGATTTTTTAGTGAGAAGCTTAATGAAGTAAAGAAGAAGTACTCAGCCTATGACTTAGAGTTGTATGCATTACTGCAGTCTCTTAAAAAATGGAGGCATTACCTACTCCCAAAGGCATTTGTGGTGTCCACAGACAACTAGGCTTTGAGTTACATTAACACTCAAGAGATGCTTAGCAATAGACATTTGAAATGGATGGAATACTTCCAATCCTTCACCTTCACCATCAAGCATAAGAAGGGGCAACTCAACAAGGTGGCAGATGCTTTAAGCAGGAAGTTGTTGACAGTTCAAAGAGAAAAAGGAGGATCAAGCAATGCTGGTCTCTATCAACCATTACCAGTCCCAAATAGGCCTCGGAAATGTGTAAGCATGGACTTTGTAGTAGGACTTCCCAAGACAAAGATAGGTATGGACAGTATCTATGTGGTAGTAGATAGATTTTCCAAGATGAGCCATTTCATTCCATGTAAAACTACACATGATGCTAGCTATGTTGCACATCTCTTCTTTAAGGAGATCGTCAGGATTCATGGACTCCCTTTAAGCATTGTTTCAAACAAGGACAACAAGTTCATGGGCCATTTTTGGCAAACATTATGGAGGAGGCTTGGAACTAACCTCTCATTTAGCTTAGCGTACCATCCACAAACTGATGGTCAAACTGAAGTCATCAATAGGGTGTTAGGCAACTTGTTGAGGTGTTTAACTGAGTATGGGTAGACATGGGATCTAATCATTCCTCAAGCAGAGTATGCATATAATGACCATGTGAATAGGACCACTGGAAAGAGTCCATTTGAGGTTGTCTATGGTAGACATCCAAGAGGAGTATGTGAACTCAGGGAACTTAGCTCCATGGAGATGAAGAGTGGCCAAGCAGAGGACTTCACTCAAACCATCAAGGAAGTCCAAGAGTAGGTTAAGAAAGCCATCCTTGAATCCACTCAAAAATTGAAGGCCAAAATGGATTAGAAAAGGAGAGAGGTTCAATTCAAGGTGGGTGACTATGTGATGGTCCATTTGAGCAAAGCTAGAATGCAAAGTGGTAAGCCTAGAAAACTGCAAATGAAGAGAGTAGGACCTTGTAGAATTTTGGCAAAATATGGTGAGAATGCCTATAAGGTTGAACTTCCTTTAGACTTATCCATTTCACCAGTCTTCAATGGTGTTGATCTGATCATGTACAAGGGTGAGATAGAAGGTCAGACTGAGAACCAAGCCAAGGTACTACAAGGCTTGGATGTGAATGCCTTACCCCAAGTGAAGCAGCAAATAGAAAAAGAGATCTTGGAGTCAAGGGTAAAGAAGTCTACTAGACACCAGGTCTACATGGAGCACATAGTGAAGTGGGCAGATCAACCTGTGTCTGAAGCTACTTGGGTGGAGGAGAGCAAGTTCAAGAAGCTTGGCATTGATTCGGCTCTTCTCACTCCCCTAATTACTTAGCTTCTTGCAGAGGGGGAGTATGGTGCAAGAGAACCCTTTAAAGGGCTCACACCATTTGTTTTGATTGTTTTTTTGCTTCTTTACGAAGCCTTTCTATATAAAATAAAGAGTCATGTGCTCATCTGGTCCTAGTTAGGGTCCTAGTTGAGGTCCTAGGGTCATGAGTCAAGAGTTGAGTGTTTTTTTGGAAATAGAGGGTATGTATGCCTTTGAGATTTTTAGGGGTCCTTCATATTATGGTGGTGTCCTTAGGTTAGCCCAATGTGGATCCAGGAGTCAAGAAAAGCAACATTGAGAAAGTTGCTCAAAAGTTGCAAAAGTTGCATGATAACTTTTAAAAGTTGTCAAGCAACTTTTCCACCATGAGGTCAAAATATTTAATGTAGCATGGAAAACCCTAATATGGGACACAGACTGAGGCAAAGGTACTATAAGTTATTGCAAACCCTAAGTTAAGGGGTTGGATGTCAATTATTGTACGGCCAAAGCAAGGTGATTTGACTGTGACTGCAATTTTGTTACCAGCCAGCACAAATGGAGTAAAAGAAGAATGTTAATGGATTGATTTTCAAGAAAAAATATGTGGAGTGTCTTGTATGGTGTATCTACTCTCATTTTGAGCAATTATATTAGGTTTTGTTTTGTAGGTTGTGTGTGTTTTTAAATATTTTGTGAATTTGCTTCTTACTGTCCATTTTTGGATTGGTCTATGTTAATGGGCTCATAACTCCATTCCCCATTGTGGAATCACCATGAAACCATGGGGAATGAGAGTAAAGACCTTGTACAATATTTCAATGCAATAAGGTCCCTTGAAAATGCAAGGAGGCCATTTAAAGACCCACTCCTAGGTGAGACTGGACAGTGCCCGCCTAGGAAGGGTCAAGTTGCAGAGGTCTTGGAGAGCAAGGAAGGTCAGAGGAGGAGGCACCCTTTGGAGGAGTTGTAGAGGGGTGAGTGGAGCACCATTTGTGTGAAGGAGGAGCTTCCACCAATCCAAACAAGGTGGCAAGAGCACTAAACCTACACTATGGCCCTGGCAGGCCTAAAAACCCTTGAAAACCTTAAAATCCACCTAGGGCAGTGTATGGACACTTGGAGGCCTAAAACCTAAAAAATCCTTGATTCCTTGCCAAATTAATAGTAGGTATTTTGGTAAGTTTTACAAGAAAGTGTATCATTTGTGAGAGGGAGCCCTAAAGGACCGGGTAGGAGGCCTAATTGGTCATAATCCTTGTAGCCCTATTTTGTAGGCAAAACACAAAATAGTGAAATTGGTAATGGGTTGGAAGCTTGAAACCTCTTGGGGGCTCATGAATGGGTAGAAAAACCATGAATTAGACCTGACCTAACCTTGCTAAGACCTAGGAAGGTGTGGAACAAGCCTAACCCTTATTGGCCTAAGTAAGGGTTTCTTGAATCTCATGAGTAGGTGAGACCGTAGGAGTAGTTTTTCAACTTGTTGGTGGGTGGATTGGGCAAGGTCGGGGGATTCCACAAGAAGGGGGAGTCCTAGAGACCCTAGGGTGTGGTTAGAACACTTGGTGATCCAAGGAAAGGATCCAAGAGCATAGACTAGGCTAGTCTATCCCAAACCCCATCCCATCATTCATATAGACCTTTGTGGACCAATAAGGACTAGAAGTATTCAAGGTGATAGATATTTTATGATCTTCACTTATGATTGCTCAAGAATGATGTGGGTCAAATTCTTGATGGACAAAACAAAAGCCTTTAGTAAGTTTAAGGCATTCAGAGCCTTAGCTGAAAAGGAAAGTGGTAAGAAGATAAAGTGTTTAAGAATTGATCAAGGTGGTGAATTTACATCAGAGGAAATCACTAGATATTGTGAAGACAATGGAATTAAGAGGCAACTTTCTACACCTAAGACACCACAACAGAATGGTATTGCAGAGAGGAACAACCGGTCAGTTGTTGAAGCTACTAGAACTATGCTAATACAAGGAGGCGTTGCTAAAACTTTCTGGAGAGAATCTGTCAACACAACTATCTACACTATGAACTGGATATTGGTTAAGAGATGTAAGGATAAAACTCCTTATGAATATTGGTATGGTAGGTCGCCCAATGTCAATCATTTTAAGATTTTTGGTAGTAAATATTTTATCAAGAGAGGTGACTATGTTACTAAGTTTGATGCTAAGAGTGATGAAGGTATATTTCTTGGTTACTCCACCAAGAGTAAAGCCTACAAATGTTACAACAACTGGAAAAAGAGAATCACGGAAAGTGTTGATGTCTGAGTGGATGAGTCTCCTGAAGATACAAGAGAAACTAGTGAGGAGAAGAAGGAAGATGAACCTTACATTTTGATTTTGGAACCAAAACCGATGAAACCGGAAGTTGGTGAATGAATATTGTTACAATACGAGTTCAACCGGAACAGGTAGATTCTGTAGAAGATGAAGGTAGTGAAGAATAAAAACCTAAAGATAATTTTCATGTTATTCCAAGGTATGTGAGACTCAATCATAATCCTGACCAGATTATTGGAGATAAAGATGCTGGTGTGTTAACCAGAAGAAGAATTAGAGAGAATTCGTGCATGATCTCCACTATTGAGCCTAGAACTACTAAGGAAGCCTTTGGTGATGATCACTAGATCAAAGCTATGGAAGAGGAGCTTGACTAGACTGAGAAGAACAATACATGGACCCTAGTACCCAGACCGGTGAAAAAAAATGTAATAGGTACTAAATGGGTATTCAGAAATAAACTGAATGAATATGGATTAGTAGTTAGAAACAAAACTAGATTGGTATACAAAAGTTATGCATGGGAAGAAGTAGAAGACTATGGTGAGACATTTGCACCAATTGCTAGATTGGAAGGAGTTAGGACTCTACTTTCAATTGCAGCATATAGGAATTCAAATTATATCAGATGGATGTGAAGTTAGCATTTCTAAATGGAATACTAGAAGAGGAAGTCTACATTGAATATCCAGATGGTTATGCTTTGACAGATGCAAAGGATATGGTGTGCAAATTACACAAGGCACTATACAGTTTGAAGAAAGCATCGAGAGCATGGTATGAAAGACTAAATTCACACTTGGTGAAGATAGGTTTTCAGAGAACCAGTGAAGACAACAATATATATCTCAAGACTAAAGGAGATAAGATACTAGTTAGTGAAGTGTTTGTGGATGATATTATTTTTGGAGGCGATGATGACATGAGTGATGACTTTTCAAATGAGATGAAAAGTGAATTTGAGATGTCTCTGGTAGGAGAGATAAAAATTTTCATAGGTTTGCAAATTCAACAGATGAAGAGTGGTATTTTTATCACACAGTCCAAATATGTGAAAGAGGTATTGAAGACATTTGGAATGGGAGACTATAAACCAGTTGATGAAAAGGAGCACAGGTCAATGATAGGGAAACTGCATTATGTTGTTCACAACAGACTAGATATTTCTCATGTAGTTAGATTAGTTGCCAGATTTTAGAAGAACCCAAAGGAGACACACATGATTGAAACCAAAAGGATATTCAGATATTTGAAAGGTACTATTGATTATGGATTATGGTATCCATATGCAGGTAACTTTGATTTTAAGGTTTATACAGATGCAGACTGGTAAGGAAATGTTGATGATAGGAAGAGCACAACCGGAGGTGCATCTTTCTTGGAGGAAGACTTGTATCTTGGAGCAGCAATCTGAATATTTTGCAGTGTATATGAATTGTACCCAGGCAATCTAGATGAAACACATTCTGGAAGGATTCAAGTTGAAGATCATAGAACTGGTAAATATTTTACGTGACAACACTAGTGCAATAAATATCTCAAAGAACCCGGTGTTGCATGCTAGAACCAAGCATATTGAGCTGAAATATCATTGCTTGAGAGAGAAAGTGCAGAGTAAAGATGTGTTATTGGAGCATGTATCTACTAAGGAATAGCTAGCAAATATCTTTACTAAACCTCTGTCTAAGAATACTTTTGAGTATCTTAGATGTCAATTAGGGGTTGTGCCCCTACATGAGGCTAGTTGAACAGATGTGGAAGACATCAGTCTCAGAGCTAATTGAAGATCTTGAAGCAGGATTGGTGTAGAGTGGAGCTACTCCACAGGGGGGGCAGCTTGATGCAGAATAGTGAAGTATGACACTGCATGTTTTACTTTCACTTTGGCATTGTTGTCAATGGGGGAGAAGAACTATATGATTGATAGAGAGAAGAACTATAGCTAGTTACCAGCTAAAGACATGGAGACTCAATTGAAGGAGAGTACATGGTAAAATGTAAATTAGGATTCCTATACTTGTGTATGTGCATTAATCCCAATCATCACAATCAAGGGTATTGATATTTGTATTTCTATGAATGCCAAAGGGGGAGATTGTTGGCATTTGTATGAAGATTACATTAATGAAGTTTAAGTATTGTCATTGATGTCAATTGTAACCGATAGTGATGTTGTTATGCAATCGGTAGTTGAGCAAGTGATGGAAACTAGTATTACTATTGAAGCAGTGAGATCAACTAGTAACCCTACCTGTTGATACGCCAAACCCTAACCGATGGAGTTTGGTGAATTGGTTGTGTTGATCTATTATCAAATAGTGATCAGTGATGATTATGCCACATATGCATGATGCATGTGATGAGTTTCAAGTGGTTTTTGGCATGTAGAGATAACGGTTTTATCTTGGGAATGAGCGAGTACATTGCATGAAGTGGAAACCGCGTGATGAGTTACACGAATCGATGAGCGGTGATCAAGGAGCTGTCGAGGTTGTCTTGTACAATGGGTTAATGATTTCTATGTTATCTAATGGTCTTGTTTGAACCAATTTGTTTGTAATCTCTATGAGATCTTAGGTTTGTGATGTGTTACCAACCTATTGTTTTTCTTATAAGGTCGATGAGTTGTTTTGTAGTAGTGTTGGCAGTTTTGGTTAACTATCAGTGTGATTGATTGCCAAACTAGAAGGAATATATGTAGTATGTTTGAAGGCAAATAGGAGCATGAAAAGGATCTGATCAAGTAGAGTAGTGTTATTTACTAGATCAGCAAAACCCCTATTGTTCTCTAACAATTACAAAAGTTAAATCCCTTAACCGGGTAAGCTTTAACAGGCTTAGTGCTATCTAAATCCTCTAACCAGGTGATCTATTATCTTGGATTTCAAATCCTCTATCAAGGTCACTCCTAACAGGGTATTGCTTCTAACATGGCATTATAGACAATCCCTTAACCGGGTGGTCCTTAATCGGATCTGTTCCTAACAGGACATTTTTGTAAAGCTTCAACAGGCTTGGCTCCTAACAGGGTGAACTTTAGAAGAGTTTAGAATATTTGTGGGTATTCATCCCCACCGTGGTTTTTCCCATTTGGATTTCCTTGTCAAAAATCATTGTGTCAAGTGGTGAATGGTTTTTGTGGTTATGTTTTTATATGGTTAATTTGCTTAACTGATAAAGCCACTTAGATGTGTTAAGATTACTGGATGTGATCTGAAAAGAGCTTTTACTTATGTTAGTAAAGTGATTTGATGTTTTGGTTAAATGGTTTGAGAATTTGATATTTGTTATAGTGTTATTCTATTATGCCAGTCAATCGGTATACTTGACAGTGCAGTTGCAGTTTATTACTCAGTGTTGAACCAGTTGGTTCAGTGATTGTGTAGCATCCTAAAATTGCGACACTTGCAATTTCAACTACATTTGTGTCTTCACGATGGCGGCACAACATTGAACCTGAATGGAGACCCCGAAACCTGCTTGTGACATCAAAAACTGCATATTTCTGCACCTTGGCCTGATCCTTCCTTGCACCCTGCTGTCCCGGGAGGTGGGACCATGGCGTCGAGCGCCCTAGTCCTTCAGGACCATGGCGCCCAGTGCCCTGGTCCCCCAGGACCATGGTGCCTAGTGCCCTAGTCCCTGGCCCTATTTTGGGCCTGGTCTCTTGTTGGGCATCGGGTCTTTAAGTTTGCAATTCAGAAAATAATGCTTCTAGGTCGGCCTAAGGTCAAAAAAATCAGTCTCCTAACCCTAATTGACAAATATATAAACTACTTTTCCTCTCCTAGAAAGGGAGGAAGAAAATAAGCAAGTGCAAGAGGCGGAAGTGATATTCAAACATTCAAACATTCAAGCATTCAAGCATTCCTTCAAGCAATTGAGTATTCTAAGTCTCCATTCATGGCTAGGTGTTGCATTCAAAGACAAGGATTCAACAATTGAAGAGGAGATCACTTACAACATATAACATACAACATTCATTACACCTTCGCATGTAAGAATACAAACATTCTTACAACAAGGTATCAGTACTTGTTTACATTACAAACATTTACATTTACAGCATTCTCATTTCTTGGTTAATTCCAAAACCGGGGTTTGACCTAAAGGCAAACCCCTAATCCCTAACCCCCCAATCATCCTCTCTTTTCTGTGTGTAGGTTGTAGGTACGTGGCTGTAATTGAAGATCTGGAATCCTTGTGCAGAGACGAACAGATCCCCCTTCGTTTCGCGGATTTTTCGAAGGACCGTGTACACTCCGAGCACCATCGTCTCGTCAACTTTCACTCAAATTTGCAGGACAGCATCGTCTCGACATTTTATTGCTAATTTCAGGTCTACAGCTTCATCCTGTATCCCTATCTTTTTTTAAAAGCGAATCTTTCTTACTTTACATGCATTCCTAGTTCAATCATTCTATCTACATTCTTTACAAAAGAGGGTATCCTTGATGTCTTAACCCTTGAAACTCATTCAGAATCCAGTCTTGCATTGTGTGAGATTGGATCTTGTGGGTTTCAACCCCTCTTTTGAATGTAAAACCTCTCCTAAGTGAAAACTGTCAACCCTAGTGACCTCCTTTCTCTCTCCATGGAGTGGGGGAACATCTAGGGTTCGATTTTCCGCTTTACAGATTGATTTGTGAGTTTTGAGTTTGGTGAAAGTATTCTTAGGTTTCTATCTACTATTTCACCCCCCCCCTTTTAGTAGTTGACCGGATCATTATTGATTCATCATATCATCAAAACCCATTGATCCACCCGTCGGATGGCTCTGTGTGGGCCACTGGCTATGTGTCTTGTGAGATCTCACACTCTTAGTGTACGAGGTTGCTCGATGCTCCACAGGTACCACTTCATGGTATATCCCCCTATAATAGGTTGCATCTGCCCAAGCCCTACGAGGACCAAAATTTGACGTGTTGCATCCCTCTCCCCCCGCAAGCATGTGGCATCTGCCTTTGCCCTATGCACCATTGCCCACAACCCCTCCAACTCCTCATCCTATAGTCAAAGAGTGTCCTATAATGTGCTAATGGTGATCCCTAACCTAGCCTCCTCTAGCATCATCTCTGAATCCTCCCTATCCATCCTCAGATCATCCACCTCTGATCTCATTGTCTGGAGGCTCTCTATCAAATTTGCCACCCATGGCCCTGCACCCTATACCTCCCTTGGGTGCCTCCCCTACCCCTAGTTTTCCTGCCTATCCCTATCCCACCCCAGGCTCTCTCCTCCATACCACCCTAACCCCCCTCTATTGTCTACCAGCAACCCTCCCTGCTCACACCACAACCCTGTCACCAGGTGGATCATCCTCTCCACCAACTACCTCATCTACTGTCAGTTGCAGCTCATCATCCTCCAAAAATCTAGGGATGGTAAGGTGCACTGGAAAATGTCCCTCCCACCAGCTTCTATATCCTCCAGTGGTCCTTGGATCCTCTCCCACCTCGAGCCACTCATCCTAAACCAGGTATGGTGCTATCTTAAAATTGGTCATCCCCTCCAATGGACTCACTATCAGGCCCCAAAATCTCATCTCTCGTGTCATCTGAGGATATAGCGGTATGTCCCCCACTATATCCTGCACAAAGCCGAACTATCTAGCCACTCTGAAAGGGGCATAATATTCCATAATATACACAAACCTACCAAATAGCCACATCTCCACTCCGGACCAGTGCAGCTACCAGTCCCCCCTCCATATCTCACTATCCAAAAATGATCACCATGTGAACTGCAAAAGATCGTCAAAAATGCGGCTCCAAAACCATATCGATCCTATCTATGTATAATGTAAGAGGCCATGTACCTGTCTATATATGGTTGTCGAGCCCACCTATCATGTACACCTAATGGTTGTGTAATTGCAATATGCTCCCAAACCCATATGTGAAGAAGAGTCACCCCCGCAGATAGGCTGGCATACTCCTGGTATACTTCAAGATGGATATCATGGTACAACTGAGCCAACATCGTAGCTCCCTAAGCATACTGCGCACAATCATGAACCATGTAATAAACGCATCTGCTCCATCCAATGGGAAACCCATGTCCTCCAAGATCAGGCATGATCCGTCCACTCAAAAACCCACATATCATGAGTACCAGATGAGAATGTGTCGGATACCCATCATCCTGCCCAAATGCATCCTACTCATGTCCAACATCAGTAGTGTCTCATACTCACAAATCTCTCGGAAGTAGAAATCTGTTGCATCTAACCAGTACTCTGGGATCACACCACGAATGGGGATCTTCAAGATCCTCCATACATCTAGTAAAGTCACCGTTACCTCACCAGTAGGTAGGTGGAAGGTGTTATACCTACTATCCCATCTCTCTACTAAGGTTGTCATCATCGTAGTGTGAGCTTGAATCCTTGGCCACCGACTGACGAAATGCAATCCCACAACAACTAGGATCTCCAACTCATCTGACCACAACTACTGATATAGTCTCATGGTCGCCGACCAGTGCTCCCTCGACGCCAATGGTCCCAAATCCACCTGCACGGAAAGCAAACCACTTCGTCATCTCATATTCTTGGTCGTATCCTATTCTTGATGCATTTATGATGCCCCCCCAAGCCATCTTCTATACTAAAGATCCCATTTTCTTCTCCCATGGCGCATGTGTTGATTTACTTAGCGCTCACACCAAACTCATGGTGCTCGTGCTATGCCACAGTTAGATGCGCTAACCGACTCTGATTTTGGGTTTTCTGACCTAATTAGCATGATCGCCTGCATCACATTACCCTTTCTCCCTCCCCGACCAAATCCTAATCTACCCTAGCATGAGCATCTATGTCGCACTACCCTTTCTCCCTCCCTGACCTAACCCTAACTATCCCTAGTGCGATCACCCACGCCAAACACGAGTGCTCGCCCTAGAACCCCCTATTCTCCCCTTCAACTTGCGAGTTCTCGCACTACCCTAGAGGCTCTCATGCCAAAATGACGATCAGTGTGTCCGCCTCGCTAGACTTCTATGCCTAATCTAAGCCCTAATTCTAGCCTAAATCTACAAAATCACAAAGAGGATTAGTCATACATACTGGTGGTCCATACCCCTGAGGTCTATCATACCGGCGAACCCTCTCGATGTTGTGCTCACATGTCAGAATGGGATCCATCTCTCCTTCTCTTCCAAGCTCTAAAATGCTCCAATGCTTATGTGTGACAATGACCCTTCATTGGGCCCTATGTGGCTTATATGGACTCCCTTATGGGCCCACTCCCTTTGTGTCTCCATCCTTCTATCTCCTCTTCTATTTTCTCAATCCCCTCTATCTTTATTTCTCATTCACTTGTCACCCCTTCTCCTTCCTTCTTCTTTTCGATAATTTTCCATCAATTTTCTATAAAAAAATCCACAAAAAATCTCCAGGGGGCATACATCGCCCGCACTTTGTGTTGGGGCATCCTTCTTCTTCTATCTTTTACCCATCGCCAAATTTGTCGCTGTGTAAAAGAGGGGCAAACTGTAGACACTTAAATTAATTATTTTAATTATTTTATTTTATTTTATTTTATTTCCTCGCATAATTAATTTAATTATGCCAATCCCTATTCATTCTTAATATTAATTAAATATAATTAATATTGTCACTATAGTCTAGTGATTGATTTATTTAATAAATCAATCTACTTTTATTCTTCTAAAATTCCCTAAAATTAATTCTCTACAAATCCCCCCTTTAATTAATTAATCTCAATTAATTAATTTTTACAAATCACCTTTTCTTAATCCATCATTAACCTAATGAATTCTTCTAGAAGTACCCCTAATCTCACTTATAATTATTCTTCTAATTTTTAATTCCCTCCACTCATTCTCTCTCCTAGTCAAATCCTCCTACAAATCTCATTTGTCCTAATCCCACCTAATCGTTCTTCTAATCCCTCTCCTAATGAGTTGCTAGTGGCTAATCCTCATGATTAGCCACAAATTCAACTCCTTGTCTCCTCACTCACCCACCTTCCTTAAATGCCCTTTTCCTAGGTGAATGTGAGGTTTTCAAAATCTCACATTCCTCTAGGTATCCCTTCACCCAAGGAATTTTTAATTCCTCTCTATTCCTCCAATCCGTATGAGCATTCTTTTAAGGAATTTTTAATTCTTTCTTCTCATCACTCAAGGAATATTTTATTCCTTTTCTCTTCCCTAGGTGCATTGGGAAGCCTTCCCAATGAACCTTGAGGAGTGTGGAGACAAGAAATGCCTTTAAGGCATATCTCTTGGACTCCACACTTGTCTTTTCATCTCCTCTTGCACCATGTGTGGGCTCACATGCAATCCTGACCCTCCATCTTGGATCAATCCTAGCCCTTCATTTCCTCCCCTCTTCTCCTATAAATTGAAGGCTCCACTCCTTCATTTGACATCTCCAAAATCACTCAAGCTTATACTGTCAATTTGAATCTAGAATATCCACCAAATACCCAAACTCTAGCCAAATTGTCATTCATCCATCGCTTATCCAATTCAATCCATCCCATCATTAGATATCATTGTGCACAAGCTTGGAGAGACATCCACATCTAACACGAGAGCCAATCCAATCAAGCCAAGAAAGGGGTGCAACTTTGGCTTCCTCAAAGGCTCAATCAGAAGGAGAAGGAGAAGATTACAAAGGTATAATGATTTCTTTGATGTTTTTATGTATTTATTGCATATTTTATTATATTTGACCATTGTATATTCACTCCAAATCTATCCCCCTCTTCAATTGTTTCTATTACCTATACAAAAAATGATCAAAGATTAAATACAATTAATATAATGATAAGTTTTGTAGGTCAAACACAATTAATATAATATATCAAACAAAAGTGTATCAGATTCTGAGATGCTTCTCCAGTGCACGGAGGAGGGCTCTCCATTGATGAAGCAACTATGGATATTTCCTATATGAAAAAATTAAAAGATTATAATTTATCACGAGTTCACATGTACACGTGCATATAATCATGAAATCAAGAAAATAAAGTAGAGATACATACCTCCACTCTCTCTCGATCCACGGGTGAATCAGGTGCATTCAACAAATCCACATAGCTCAATGGTCGTTGTACATGTAAAATAGACAAAAAACACTAATCAATCTACAAATCCCAACTAAGACAATTTCAACATTTTCAAACAATTGTACAACTAAAAATGTGTTCAATTACCTTCTTCCCATGTTTTTACGTCTTCGAGGAATTCTTTTTCTTAGGATGAGGCCTAGACACGGAGGGGGTACCCTAAAAAAATAAAATTAACATGAGATATTAGTACAGATAATATATTAAACATAATTTTAAAAATCTAAAATGAAATGACTTGCATATTTCATCAAAACAATATATAAAAAAGGGTGCAAAAAATATGATACCGTATAGCCTTGTAGGCCAAAATAGATCGATGAGAGTGTGATGTCATGAATCTGGGACATTTAGTCCCCTATAAACACCTACAAACGAAAAATTGGACCAAGCATTAAAGATAGTTAGTATATCTTGTAATTTTTTTGAATTCAAAGTGTACTATTCTATTTAACATGTTACAAAATTTATACCTCAGGCATCAAAGTTGCAACTGTAGTAACTGTGGGAGGAGTATGGGATACCGTTGCTACATCTTAAAATGCATATTATTTGTATCAATTTAAATCGATGTATAAATGAAAATTCATTTATGTAATTACAAATTTAAAGTGACTGATAAATAAAATGTTATGAATTCAAATCAACAAACCTGTGTCTGCGGCTGATGGCCAAACAACATGTCCATCAACTCATATATTAGCACCACATCCTCAGTTGTGTGGGTCTAGCATCTACTCCCACAAATCATGCACTCATGACATGTGGATCCATCTATAGCGGCCTCATCATCCGTCCTTGTAAAATATCCTTGAGAAACTGACACACATGTGTTGAATGGGCTCTCTATCGCCACCTGGAACAACTAATGGCTCATCATCTAGTACAAGAGGGTGTGCTAACTATGTCCCATGTTGGATGATTGCACCAATCAATGTCATGGCCACCTGAAGAGTCTATAGCTCCATTAACTCTTTCAGCTCTATTAGGACAACCTGATGCATCGTGGGTTTGGGTGCTAGGGGACGGTGACTCTCTGAGGCTAATCGCCTATGTGCTCTAGGTCTATCTTGGGCAGAGTCGCCACCTCTATCATGGAACTCTCTCATGTCAAAATAGTTTGGCCGCACATTGAGGACAAACTCATAGTAGACTTTTCTCAAAAAATACAATGGCAATTCATAATTATTACAAGGTGGATCATCAGAGACCATCCACCACCTCTGCCAAAAAAGTTTCTTCATCTGCACATTAGTACACCAATGTATGAGAATCCTCTTTGCATTAAGAGATAATGACTGGCCAGTTTTAGGATCAACAAAAAGGGCACATATTTGTTGTTACTTAATATTTTTGTTTTTCACTCCCTCGTATGATATTCCACTAGCATAGTATTGACGACACATATCCCTAAAGTTTCCCCATTTTGTAATTTGTGTGGAAATGGTTGTGGCACCACTAGCTAATGTTTCTAGGCTAGTGGTGAGGTATTTATGATGCTCAAGCTTAGATGTTTTCAATTTATTAATCAATCTATTTATTTTAGACATGTTTTGCCCTAACTGATTAATCAATTTCTCCTGTGTATCAGGTGTACGGTCAAAAGGAGGAGCAGGAGGTGTATCTTATGGGTTTTGTTCGGGGTTTTCAAGAGGTACATCTTGTTGCTATTGTTGTGGATTATCAGAATCTAGTTTTTGAAAAAAAAAAAAAAAACTAGTCAAAATAAACGAAATTAAATTCAAAACATAAGAAAAATTGAATAAACGAGAAAGAAAAACAAAAATTAAGCAAAACTAACCTTGATCCATAGCGTTTGGTGGAGAAATGTGACAGCCTATTTGCGGTTTCATGGGGAAAATGAAGAAAAAAACGTTGCAGTCATGGGGAAAATAAGACCCGGTCATTTTTTAAAAAACTTTTTTTGACAGGTATCATGTACACGCTCACTTTCCTAGAAACACCGCATACGCGCTCACTGTTAGGGTTTCAAGCAGATCCAAAGCAAATATGAACTAACTGTACGTGAGGAAATAGGAAATCATCACAAGACAAGATAAAAACTAATAATCAATCACAAGTGCATTCATTGCAATGAATCTATCCTAAGACACATTCAATAGAGACATGAAAACAAAGCATACAAAACTAGAAATTATGCAAACCATAGACACGATTTGAATGCTCCTTCATGCGGCTCCATTGTTCTTCTTTCTTCTCCAAATAGGTTTGTTGTGGATCTCACCTTCAAGTGCATACACCTAATTGTGAAAGCAAGATTGACATTGACACAAGAATACTCGAAGTGTAAATTCAATAGTCTGATTAAGGATTCGCAAAAATTAGGGCTTGATTGTAGAAAATCATCCAATTTATAGGGAAATTGGAGAAATGACAAGATTAGCATGATCCAATTCAAATGGAAATTGCAAATCAATATGACAAATTATGACAAATTATGCACTTTCTATGCACAATTTGTTGATTGATAATTTATGACAAAATATGACACATTCTATGTCAAAATTGATTGATTGTCAATTATGACAAATTATGACAAATTGAAATGTCATTCCCATAGAATTAGGAGATGAAATAGGAGGGAAAAGAAATTAGAAATTAAGAAAATTAGAAAATTGAAAAAGAGGAAAATTAGGAATTAGAAATTAGGTAAATTAATTAATAATTTTTCATTTATTAATTAATTTACAAGAGGAAGAATAATTAGCCAATTAAATAAAGATTTAATTGTAATGAGAAGACCTAGGATTAATAAATAATTTAGTAATCCTAGAGGAATAAATGACAAATTAGGTTAAATGAATAAATCATAAAACCCTAGAAGACGAATTAGGTCTTGAAAGGTAATTGACTCGATTTGATTTGATTTTGGATTGATAAATGACCGATGCGATAAATGATTTGACTGAAAAATGCGCCAATTGACGAGGAACAATGACAAATTGATCAAAATTGACATAATTGAGATAGACAACGATCGATAGCGAAATGATCGCAAAATGACAAAATTGACAAAAGGACGAGGATTGATGATAAAATAGATTGCAAGACAAGAAGATTGGAAATGACCACGATCGATGACAAATCGATCGCCAAATGACAAGATCGAACATGACAACGATCGATGACAAATCGATCGTTAAAATGACAAGATTGAAGGATTGATGATAAATCGACAAGATTGATAAGAGGACAACGATCGATGACAAATTGATCGCAAGATTGACAGGATTGAAAAGAGGACAAAACCCTAATTAGGATTGACGATGTCCAAAATGATAAGATTGATGATAAGATTGATGATAAGATTGATAAGAGGACAAAACCTTATTCAAACACGAGACAAAGGAAGAATGTAGAAGAATGACTCAATGTTTGCAAATGATAAAAACCAAGTGCGTGACATAGGAGAAATGTTAATGCGACGCAAAAACCTAAAATGAGGCAATGCGCAAATGTTAAAGTATGACCTCGCAAGCGTTGACCATTTTTAGGTGTCTACATTTTGCCCCTCTTTGAGACAATGCGATTTTAAGCGTTGTTTCAAAGAACAATAATGAAAATGCCCCAGACAATAATAATGACATATGCATGCCCCCTCGAGGAA
Organism: Cryptomeria japonica; assembly: GCF_030272615.1. Lineage (NCBI taxonomy): Eukaryota > Viridiplantae > Streptophyta > Pinopsida > Cupressales > Cupressaceae > Cryptomeria > Cryptomeria japonica. The sequence continues at coordinate 353,234,427 of NC_081411.1, read as the reverse complement.
TTGGCCGGAAACATACAGAAAAGAGGCCAATTGATCGATAAAAATGATAGGATCGAACGGACTGACAATCGGAGATCGGATGCATGAAGGACAAGCAATGTAAGGTGCACAAGACTGTGACCAACATAAGATGGAGAAGACACACGTCCATCTATGCAATGACAAAGAGCTATAAATGAGACCAAGAGATGGAAAATTGCTCATTTGCACTAGCTAAAGAGGAAGATTTGTTGCTCTGGACAAGGACACTTGCAGAGAGATGGTGAACATTCCAATGGAGGATCACCTTGGAGAATGTGTACGCACATTCAGACGATCGGACGATGCAGGAGCAGCGGTATGGATCTCAAAAACCCATGTTTTCAATTTCATGAATTTGACTCGTTTGCGGGACATTGCGGGGCCCACAGGGGATGCAAAAGAGGACTTCTGCGCTTGTGTAGTCTAATTCTGTGCTTGTGTCATGTCTTCTACGCTTGTGTAGGAAAACACAAGCGCAAGTTACCTGACACAGGCGCAGGTTCTCTGACACAGGCGCAATTGTGCATAAATAACTCACTTTTGATTCAAAACTGCATCCAAATGACCTAAAAAGGGGGGAGAAGGGTAGGATAGATCAATGTAGATGAAAAACACCCTGATTTGGACATGAAAATGAGGAAATGCAACCTATAGGAGAAAACCCTAAAACTGACAAAATGATGCCCCGATTGTGATGCAGAGTCGACAGTATCCGTTGATCACGCGGGAGAATCGACTAGACTGTTTCATGCTACGACATAGACTCAAGAGCACAGAGAGAGACACATTAGCAGGACTGGGGATATATTACATCACATACATGCCTGAGATTAGGGCAAACACAGGATTGCTTACCGCATTGGCAGAGCGATGGCATTCGGAGACCTCCTCATTCCATTTGGCGACTGGCGAGACGACAGTGACTCTAGAGGATGTATGGCGCATCCTCCACATTCTGATACATGGGGAGATGATAGAGTATGACCCAGTGACAGGTAGAGATGCATTATGCAGGCTATTTGAGTGCGACACAGATGACTTGGACATTGTCAAGAGGGAGATCGGCTGGGAGAGCATGGCATCAGAGTATGATCGACGATACGTGGTGATAGCCGTGGTGATAGCATGTCTACTGGCAGGAGACAGATGAGGACATGGATTCCCTATTGGATGGGGAAGAGTGCTAGAGCGGATGGCGATAGAGGGGATGGTGTATGCGTGGGGACCATGTGTGCTTGCTATGCTATATTTTCAGCTGCATCAGATAGCATATCAGGGAGTTCAGACGCTGAGCTGTGGAGTCACATTGCTTCATGTATGGGCATTTGAGCACATTGCCATATGTCAACCGATTACAGAGAGACAGATTGTACCACACCGACCATATGTATATAGCTATGGTGGAGCACTGAGACAGGGTCCTTTTGGATATATACTATATTGGCGACATGAGCTAGACAGACTGAGAGAGTTCATATGGAGGCCATATCGAGATTGCCCCAAATGGTCAGATGGTCATGAGGAGCTACCATATTGCAGACAAGAGAGGTACTTGATTGGGTGGCTAGTGAACCACCAGAGAGTGATTGAGATGTATCTGCCAGAGAGGGTCAGACGACAGTTTGGAGAGACGCAGGATGTACCTAGGAGGACTGCATGCTTTGCCCGATCTCACAGAGAGACTAGTCAGTGGGGGAGTATGATTCAGCCACACATAGCATATGCCAACTTTGCACAGCTACAGCAGAGACAGTGGGAGTGGAGGTCAGATGTGGTGGATGCTGGGACGACAAAGGAGTATGAGACATGGTTTGCACGACAACGGCCAGTGCCTTTGACTGATCCTGATATTCCAGTACCTAGGAGACAGGAGGACTTCCCACTCACAAGAGAGGAGGGAGATGATGAGGATGAGGAGGATGACAAGGGTGATGATGAGATTGATGGGGATGATGGTGGGGAGGATGATGACGAAGATGATGATAGGGAGGATGAGCTAGACTCAGCTGATCAGGAGACATTGCAGGATATTCCTATAGAGCCGGGGACAGCTAGGACAGAGGAGATGGATACATGCAGGGCTACCATAGCGAGCCAACAGGATTATATTGCGACATTGGAGAGATAGAATGCCATTTTGAGGACAAAACGAGATACAGCAATAGCTCAGGCACAGCGAGAGGGACAGAGAGTCACTGAGTTCATTGGATCGATTAGGGATGCCAGTGCATGGGAGATGGCACAGATGCTGGTAGAGACCGGAGAGGAGAGACTGTATTGGAGGACACTATATGAGAGTGCAGTTCCACCAGAGTGGAGAGCACCTTCATATTGGGCACAATCGAGGACAGAGAGCAGGTCACGCTCTCGGAGATCATTGAGCAGCATGGGGGTGAGTGGACCTATGAGACCACCACAGCCAGGACCAGGAGGGACGTCATCTGCGAGACATGGTAGGGATGAGGAGGATAGAGGGAGAACCCAGTGACAGAGGCACATACTCCTTATGACAGACAGTGCACATTATGTAGTTTGACATTTTGTAGTCAGCCTGCGGGCCATACTCAGGACAGACAGTCTGATTTTGTACTCCGATATTATTATGATATGTGATATGACAGGCATCGATATGATGGGATGCAATATGTTATGACTTGTAGTTTTTTTTCTATGTATGGATGACTTATGCACTGTTGATGAATGAATTGTGGAACATGTATGGATGTATTTTTTTTGTATTTTTGATGCATTTATGATATGAAATGGATAAAATGCTTGATATGAAGCTTGATATAATGCAAATGTACTAACCAATGAATGCAGGATGCAGCATATGTGTTTGGATATCGGAGCACTAGACCGAACTGACTATCCGGACTGACGGAAGAAATGTTAGTAAGAAATGAGATAGAGGGCAGTTAGAGATGACGAAAAACTTGCTTTTTGCACTTTGTAGGTGAGAACCTTTATTTTTATGTAGCAAAATGGATGCATAGCATCATGGCATTGAAGGCCAGAGCTGAAATGCAACCCTTTTTGCAAAAGACAGACACATCACAGACAAACGACAATCACAACAAAAAAGAAAGGGATCATGAGCCATCCCGGTCACTCTAAATCACTCAATGACATCATCGAGCAACATAGGAACATGATCGAAGCCAAAGATAAATCAATAAAAAGATAAGATACACAAATTCAAGCAAATCAAACAAACATCTTGATCTTCATTGTCAAAAGTTGAAAGTGCTGATAGGACGATCATGCTGTCTGGTTTCAGGAAATGTGGTACCCCGTCTAAGATAGGACACAGTCTGGTTTCGAGTATACCACACCCTGTATAAGACCCATGATAGCAGTAACAAGGACAAATGATTTTGATGTTGATATTTGATTGATAAGACAATTTTGATCAGTTTGAATGTTTGATTTGAGTGAAAAAGTTCATCTGTTTAAGCATGATTTCATTAAAGCACAATGTTTGATTGTGAGTTGTTGGATATATACTTAGTGAGCTGTCTAATGCACAAAAGGAATAATTATTTGCAAAATGTTTGTTTTTTGTTTTTGGAGTTTTACAATTTTTTTGTGTTTTTTCAGGACTTTATTTGATTTTTAGAGATTTTTTCAGGACCTTTTTTTGATTTTTATGAATTTTTTCAGGACATTTTTCAGTTTTTATGACCTTTTTTTTTTTTTTTTGTATTTTTTCAGGATCATATTTGAAGAAGTATCTGACAGAAAACTATGCCCAGTATTTGCGAAGATGCATGCTATTGATAGGATCAGACAGAGGTTCACCTTCTGGAGTAGCAAGCTGATATGCCCCCGAGCCATAGGCTGCAGTTACTATGAAAGGCCCAACCCAATTAGGTTCAAACTTGCCCTTGATGAGGTCAGTAGACTGTGCATTCTTGGGATTTGCCTTTAAAACCAAGTCTCCCACTTCGAAGTGTCGCCCTTTGACTTTCTTATTATAAGAGCGACGGAGACGGTTTTGATATGCTTGCAAATGTGTCAGAGATGTCTAACGTTTCTCATCTAACATCTCAAGCTGATGCAGCCGAGAGACTCTGTGTGTCTCATCATCAATCAGGTGTTGCAAGGAAACCCTCAAGGAAGGAATCTCGACTTCCAAAGGTAAAATGGCTTCCGCACCATACACCAAGGAATAAGGTGTTGCGCCAGTAGGGGTGCGGATAGAAGTGCGATAGGCCCATAGTGTTGGATTTAACTGTACATGCCAATCTCGACCAGCGTCATTGACAACTTTCTTCAGGATCTTGATAATGGTTTTATTTGATGCTTCGGCTTGACCATTACCTTGTGGATAATATGGACTGGAAAAACGATGTTGAATATGAAATTTTTCACAAAGCTCTTTGACATCTTTATTTTTAAAAGGTCGACCATTATCTGTGACTATGGCAAGGGGTACCCCATATCTGCATATGATATAGTTCAACAAGAATTTTGAAATTTGGACACCAGTGATATAAGTCATGGGGATCACTTCGATCCACTTTGTAAAATACTCTGTAGCTGTAATGATGAACTTGTGTCCATTTGCAGATGTTGGGTGAATCTTGCCAATAAGATCCAATCCCCACTGAGAAAAGGGCCACGGAGATATAACAGAATGAAGCTCTTGAGCTGGTGCATGAATATAATTTCCATGAATCTGGCATTTATAGCATTTCTTAGCAAACTCATGAACATCTTTTTCCAGAGTAGGCCAATAATACCTAGCACGAATCAACTTTTTGGCTAAGCTAAGACCATTGAAATGGCCCCCACATATACCGTCGTGAACCTCATGTAAAGCCGTTTGTGCTTCGTCAGAATCCAAACACCTGAGGAGGGTATGGTCAAAGGAACGACGGTAAAGAGTGTCGGTGATGATGACATATTTGGCTGTCTGTCGGATAAAGGCTCGGCGTTGGTTAGCGGAAAGGTTAGGTGGTAAGGTTTGGGATTTCAAATACTGATATACGTCATTGTACCATGGGGAGTTGGGACCAACAAGAACACACATCACATCAGCTGTCGAAATGTCAAAAGAGGGGACCAACAATTGTTTGACCAAGAATTCACACTTGTCCATATTATGAGGCATATTCAACATGGAAGCGATTGTAGCCATTGCATCTGCCGACTTGTTTTGCATTCTTGGCACTTGACTGAAATGGATAGCTGTGAATTTTGTCTTGAAGAAATCTACCATGTGCCTATAAGGAATAAGCTTTTCATCTTTTGTTTCGTAGTCATCATTCACTTGTCGGATGACTAATTGAGAATCTCCATAGACTTGCAAATGCTTGACATTCCAGTGGACTGCTACTCGGAGTCCTGTAACCAGTGCTTCATACTCTGCAATGTTATTGGTGCAGGGGAAAGTTATTCTGTAAGACTTTGGAATAGCATCACCTTGAGGGGTGACAAACAGAATACCGGCTCTGGACCCGAACTTGGTATGGGATCCATCAAAGTATAACTTCCATTCATTAGAGGATGTGAGAGCAAAGACTGATTCATCTAGAAAATCGGTCAACATGGGATGATCGTCAAAAATAGGAGCGTCTGCAAGTTGATCTGCTATGATTTGTCCTTTTTTATCGCCTTTCGCTCCATATACTCAATGTCAAATTCACTGAGAATCATGACCCATTTTGCTGAGCGACCCGTCAAAGCTGCTCGGCTAAGCAAATATTTTAAGGGATCAATTTTTGCAACCAACAATGTTTGGTGGCTTAGCATATAATGTCGGAGCTTTTGTGTTGCAAATACCACTGCTAAGCATGCCCTCTCAATAGTTGAATAATTTAATTCATAACCAACCAGTGTCTGGCTGATATAATAAATAGCTCTTTCTTTGCCATTCTCATCTTGTTGAGCCAAGAGAACTCCTAATGTTGTTTCAGTTGCAGAGATATACAATAAAAAGGGCTTTCCTTCTATAGGAGGCATTAGAATAGGCGGTGATAGCAAATAGTCTTTGAGAGCTTGAAAGGCTGATTGACATTGCTCAGTCCATTTAAAAGCGACACCTTTGTGCAATAGATGTTGGAATGGATGACATTTGTCGGCCAACTGAGCTATGAAGCGATGAATTAACTGGAGCTTTCCTTGCAGACTTCTTAATTGCCGGAGGTTTGAAGGTGGAGGCATATCCATTATTGCTTTGACCTTGGCGGGGTCGACCTCAATGCCTCGGTGAGAAACAATGTATCCGAGTAATTTGCCAGCTGTGACACCAAAGACACACTTCTTTGGATTGAGCCTCAGTTTGTAGGTCTCCATTCGGTTGAAGATTGGGCCCAGGATGGCCAGATGACTATCTCTAGTGACAGATTTGCATAACAAGTCATCAACATAGTCCTCCATCAGAGTGTGCATGAAATCATGAAAAATTGTCGTCATTGCTCTTTGATATGTTGCACCTGCATTTTTGAGACCGAAGGGCATCACATTCCAGCAATAGGTGCCCCAAGCACAGGTGAATGTTGTCTTATGCTGATCTTTAGGAGCAATGCGAATTTGGTTATAGCCAGAGAAACCATCCATTAGCGAAAGCATCTCATATCCAGCCATCATGTCCACTATGATGTCTATGTTTGGCAATGGAAAATCATCTTTAGGGCATGCTTTATTAAGGTCCCTAAAATCTGTGCAGATTCTGATGCCCCCAGTTACCTTGCTAACTGGTACTAAATTTGAAATCTAGTCTGCATAATCAATGGGTCTAATGAAGCCCACATCTAGCAATTTTTTTAATTCCACTTTGACCAGAAGAGCCACCTGAGGATGCATCTTTCTAAGTTTCTGTTTGACAGGCTTGGCATCTGCTTTTAGTGGCAAATGATGAAGAACCAATTCTGGATCAAGGCCAGGCATATCTGCATAGGACCATGCAAAGCTAATCTTCTTCTCAAGAAAGAAATTGACAAAATCTATTTTTTCCTATTGTGAGAGGGAAGCAGCAAAATGAATGACCTTAGGGTTGTCAGGTGTACCCAAATTGATTTCCTTGGTCATTTCCACAAGCAATGTTGATTTGTCCTGACTTGATAGGGGTATGTCCACTCTTCACCTTTGGGCGCCTCAGAGAGGTTTTCACCCGCAGGTACGTCTTTTCTTTTTACTTTTGTATGATCAGAGAGTGCCTTACGATTTTCACTCAAAGATCTATTCTTTTGATTTTTTTCTTTTTCTTTTTCTTTTTCATGACTAGAAGAGGGAGTTGACTCCCCAAAATATGTTGTGGAATCCAGGTCAATAGCAAATCCTGCCTTATGATCGCCTTGTGGTATGCCTTCCCGTAGTCCCAGGAATTCTGCAATTGCTTCGTCATTTTGAAAACAGTCCAATGTGAGCGGTTCTTGTTGGTCATGTTGGATAAGCTGGGGATAAATGAGGGGCATGTCATCATCGATTGTAAGGATAGAGAGGGCTGATATGGTAAAAATATGAACATCTGTGGTGTCACTATCCGAACTGCTTGTATCGAATTCGGAGCTTGGATCCCAAAATGTCTCTTTCCAAGCCCGAGGACAGGTTTTAGGAAGAGGAGTTATTTCATGTTTGTCTTCCATAGGCAAGTTATCGGGGTCAATGAAAATATTATCAAGGGCATAGGAACTAGAAGAAAAAGAACTCCACTCCCATTCATTAGAATCAGTTTCAGGTCGGGGATCCTCAGGTGTTATTTCATCATCAGAATCACGCCCTTTTCTACACGTGGGCATTTTGGTAGATGTGGATCCAATTCGCAATGGTACAAAACCTAACCCTAAAGTTGGAGGTCGCCTCTTGGGTATGACGGGTTCTAGCCTTCCATTGTTGTTCAGGCCTAAGCCACTGCAACCATCATATCCTTTCTTTTGCAGCATGGTAAACCCTTTGCCATATCGTTCCACTGGCAATCTGACAAGTGGGGTCTCAATTGGATCTTTATAAATCCAATCTATGACATCTTCATCTACAGTTTCCTTGTCAAGTTCTCCCCATTTGGTAAATGTAGTAGGAGGCTGATATTGAATAATGACCTTAGGTTCTTTTTGCAATAAATGCGGTTTGCCATATGATTTTGGAGATATTGGCAAATTCCCGATGAGGAATGTCTGATCCATTGAATATTCTCCACACCCTTGGTCCTGTATCTTCAGTTTTCCTTTGACAGCATCTAACAATGCATTGGGATCCACATAACCATCTGATTTGGCTTCTCTATTGACTGGGACTTGCTGCTGAGGAGTATCCTTTAAGGTAGCACAGAACTGAAATGGATTAGGATCTCCTGGAATTGTTATCTCAGTTCCATTGTAAGGATATTTTAGACATTGATGATATGTGGATGGAACTGCTTTCATTGCATGGATCCATGGACGGCCAAGAATCATATTATAAGGGAGATCAAGGTCTAGGACTTGTAGGAAAGTATTTTCCGTCACTGGACCAACTCTGATAGGCAATGTAATTATCCCTTTGGATGGGCGCTCAGCATCATCATATGCTTTGATTGTTAATCTTTTAGAAGCATCAATGTCATTTTCTGTATACCCAAGGCCAATAACCACTCTCAAAGTACAAATATTAAGACCTGCTCCGCCATCTATCAAGACTCGCCGGATTTTGCAATTATGGACAAAGACTGCTAGGTGCAAAGGGTCGTTATGAGGGAGCTTATCAGATGAGATATCACTATCAGAAAATGCGACACTTTGGGAAACAGCTAAATGTCCAATCCGTGCTTGAAATTGGTCAACATCAATATCTGTTGGGATAGTGGACTCAATCAAAGCTTTATCTAGGACTGCACGATGCATGGGAGACATTTTCAACAACTCTAGAATGGATATTTGTGCAGGTGTTTTTCCTAGATGATCCAAAAGATTATACTGACTTGCAGGAGTTGGTTTGGGAGGAGCTGCAGGAGCTCCTTTCAAGACTATTTTGGATCGACGAGTGGTAACCACGCAAGAAGGATCTTGTCCTTTTATTCTCAAGGTGGAGACATACTCATTTGACGCATAAAAACAATTATTAACATTGTGATAACCGGTATTTGCATAATTGGCCGTTTGAGCAGAGTTGGAAGAAGACGCTTTACCCTTGTCATGATCCAGCAAAGGAGTTTTGAAAATGGTATGATCACCGTTGGAGGTCGGATGGGGTGGATCTACCTCAATTACTCCTTGCTCTAATAAATCTTGAATCATGTGTTTTAATTGAAAACAGGAAGCAGTTTTATGTCCTTTAGACCGATGATACTCACAGTATGCATTATCATTCCACCAATGCGGCTTTACCGCTGGTTCTGCCTTAATATCTGGTAGCTTGATAAATTTCGCTTGTATTAATTGCTTCATTACTGATTCGATAGGCTCTTCCAATGGCGTAAACTATCGAGGGGGCCCATCCCGCGATCGGAAGGGTTTGCGTTGTTGATTTTGTTGTTGGCCTTGTTGTTGATTATATTGTTGAGCATGCTATTGTTGAGCATGTTGTTGATATTGCGACTGTTGAACATGCCGTTGATATTGCGACTGTTGAGCATGTTGTTGATATTGCGGCTGTTGAGCAACATTGCTCCTTGGTGCTTGATTTTGTTCCATAGTTGACATGTTAGGAACACTCATTTTCTTGATTGTGAATGGGGGTTGATTTGCATTCACCGCTCTCGCATCAACAACACCATCATTAGTGACATTCTTGTTCTTATACCAAAATATTTTTCTATCCCCTGAATAATTTGTGTTGTCATTATCTTTATTGAGCTTGATAATTCCTTTAGGTACAAGAGCCGTTTCAATGCTCATTCCTTTCTTAATGAGTTTCTGTATAGTACTAGGACTTTTCAATTTTAGCTCATACATCATTTCTAGGACCAAATTCTGGATAAACAGATTCACTTGTTGTTCTTCAGGTATATCGAGAGAAGAACGACTATACAAGCTTCACCAGCGTTGCAAGAAAGTCACTAATGGTTCACCTTGCTTTTGCTTGGTATTGCATAAATCTGACATAGTCACGTCACTGTCGATATTAAACGCGAAATGAGATAAAAACTTTTGAGCCAATTCCGACCAAGTCTTTATATTTCCTGGGAGATGTGAATACCAATCCATGGCTTGTCCCGTGAGACTTCGTGCAAATAATCGCATTAAATATGTCTCTTCATAGCTCACTTCCGTACATGCCGCAAAAAATGCTCGAATATGATCTTTTGGATTGCCATTCCCTTTATATTTCTCAAAGTTAGGTGCCTCAAAATGCTTAGGGAATGGAGGCATGTATACACTCTTGTCAAATGGATTAGGACATAAATCTTGATCTGTATACAACTTCTTCGTTCCTTTAGTTTCTAATGCATCAACTTTTCATTGCAACTTCTCAAGTTGTTGCGCAATTGTATCAGATTTTAGAGGTCCATCATTAATCCCAGTTGGTATTCTTTGTTGATATATCGCATTTCCGATCGGTTGTTGATACTCTGCAATGGGCATTTTTGACGTTTCCGGCACATAAAGTTCTTGGTACATCTCTTGTTGTTGCGGTTGTGCTATGCCTTGATATTGACCTTGTTGTTGTGCTTCTTGGAGCCTAGGTTGATATTGCAATTGAGTAGGTTGTTGATATTGCATAGGCGCCACTTGCGGTTGTGAAGTAGAATAGCTTGCTTGCCTTGGCACATATTGAGGCACATGTTGGTGTTGAGGTTGACAAATAGGAATTTGTTGACTTTGTGCCAATTGTTGTCGTGGTGTATATCCCATCAATTGTAAAAAACTTTGTTTAGATGGTTTCCGTTGCTTCTCCTTAGGATGGGGTATGGCACTTGCATTAACTTGCTATGTTGCTTGTCCAATCCATTGTGATGGTTTCAAGTTTGCGTTAACTTGTAATGGTGCCAAAGGCGCTGCAATTTCTTGTCGAATGCGATATTGTTGTTGTTGCACATCATTTGTTTGCACATTCGATTGTACCTTTTGTATATTATTCAATCGTTGCAACAATTGTTGTTGGTACAAACCACTATCCGTAGCTCTTTGTGTCGCCATTATCGAAGGATCTGTCGCAATAGTGTTTGGCAAATATATTGAATTTAACGGGACATAAGAACTTTTTTGCATCGTGGAATTGCTTTGGACATTATTGATATTAGGCATTCCAGTTGTGAAGCTTTCTTGTATCTTAGATGTTGATCCAATTTTATGCATATTAGGAACTACTTCTTGTTGAGGGATATTTGTCAATATTTGTGTAGTCCTTGTTTGATCTTGTGTTGCAGGTGTTACATTGAATAGTGGATTATTTATGGTCTCAAATGGTGACTTTTGAGGAATAGTCACTGTCAATGCCTTTGAAGCATGTTTACTCATTAAGGTAGGCTGAGTTTTAGGTTGCACATTTTCTTCAGTTGGATGTGGAGAGAAACTTAACAACTCACCACTTTGTTGTTTTTGCACATTGACTTGTTCATTTGAAGAGGTCACATTACTCATCATGTTAAAATATTTTTGTGGAAACATCTTAAAGACTTTACTCAAGAACTTATCCATCTTTTTTGTTATCTTTGGATTCTAAAGGAACATGTCAATATCATCTGAATCATCAGAATTAGATGAAGAGTCTGGTTGAATATTTGAATTTGTTTCTCGGTGAATGCCTTGACCCAAACCAAATCCTTGTGAGAGAGTTGGTTCTTCATACAATGTTTGTATTTCCTGTTGCAAGCTGGACTGATTCCAATTGAAAGGTGCATTTCCTCTTGGAGTTGGTGGGACACTCCCTTGTCCTGGTTTCATAGGTACAAACACTGGTTTATATAATGGTGGTGGTCCAAGTTGAACTGTTCCATATGGTGGTAGAGATGTGTTTGATGAACCTTCAACTTGCATTGTTTGACTAGTTTGAAACTGCGAATTTGCTATGTTGTCCATGGGTTGATACATTGGTTCACTCATCTTCTTAGATCTTGATCTTGTCTCAACAGGCATGTCACTTATGCAATGTTTTGTTTTTTTTGGAATTTTTCAAGGATAATATGTGATATGCAACTAAATGCAAACTAAATAGATGAAAATGCAATCTATGTTTTTGGTTGTTTTTGAAGATTTTGACAAACTTATGAATGCAAATCTAAAAGAGACCTTTAGGAAATTGAAATGATGTCTAGACCTCAAAGGACAAAAGGACTTAATTGACAAAGGACAAGATGACAATGTCTCCCCTATATGCTTGGATACTAAGCTAGGTTTGACGAAATGATATTGATGACAAAAGGACAAAAGACTTGATAAGGTCTAGACTTCTTAACAATGACTTAGGGTTTATCAAAGATTTGGATTACTCAAGTATGACAAGACCTAGTTTTAGCACTATATGCAAAGGGACAATTACTTATGCAAATGACCTTAATATGATATGATAATGACCTAAGCTTAATGAAGAGACCTAGGGTAAGCAATGTATGACAATGATATAACTTTAATGCAAGAGGACATATGCAAAGGAATATGACTTAGGTGAAACCTAACCTTGGTACTTGACAATGACTTTTGCAAAATGCAACCTAGGATGAACCTAAATGTAAGTGACATGCTTCTTGAGACAAGATCTTGAACAATATTTGACAACCATGTTTGAAGATGAGTTTTAAACTTTGTTGAACCTTTGTTGGATGAATGTCTCTTGTGTTTAATCTTATGTTGGATCAATCTGTTTTGCTCTTTGAAATGGGATGCAATTCAACTTTTGACAAGCAAAGAATACAAGATATTGCAACTTAGACTCAAGACAATCATGCTCATTTCCACATTTCTTATGGTAGGCAAAGACATTAGGTACTTGAGAGGTAGACTCATTATGAGATTCAAGGAGAATACATAGATGCTTGACCCCACGAGCTCCCCTCCACGGCACTCACTTCTCAGGGTAGCCAAGCATCAGTCCCCATGGAAATCTCCCCATGGCGAACTTAGTATCTCTTCCAAGTATCCGAATTTGTCCTTCTCAAGCAACTAGAAGGGTTTTTGGCCTCTAAAACAAGGTGTTTAGTAAGGATTTCTGTTAAGCATTACTCCTTGATGTCACGCAAGCGTGATTGAGACATTAAGCCCATCAAGATATCAAACAAATGTAGTCGCGCAAGCACGATTTAGACCAAGAGGCCCTACTTAGATGTTGATATGAGAAAGAGTCCAAGGGTCATCACTTCCCAAGTAACTGCAATTCCCACGTAACACTTCCTTCAAAGCTTTCGCTCATCGGGTATTTTTTTATAGTGAGTTAGAATGCCAAGGAATTCTAGCCGTACTCACTTTGGGTCATCCCCTTCTCACGATTATCACTTGCTTGCAAAAGAAAAGTGGTCGGGAAGGCAGGCCCTCTAAATGTGACACACAATCAACAACACAAGCATGGTATCGAAGATCTAGATTTCTGATCACCCTAAGAAGGATGAGAGCATACTCTCCTACTCCAATGTCATACTTAACAATCAAAGCAAACAAATGTTCATTCCAACCTATTTAGAAATTACTAGGTGCCTAAAAATTAAATGCAAACACAAAGTTTGATTGTTTCTCCAAGGCAACCTGCAAAAACCCAAGTTAGGAGTTTGATACGCTTATTCTTTGACTTTCGAATCTGCAAAAAGCGTGTTAGTAGTTTTATTTATTGTCTTTGCCATGCGTATGCCAAGATTCTGCACAGATAATTAGAACCAAAATCCAAAGCACAGAAAACAGAATGCAAAAACACAACAAATTTCAAGTAAACACTGCATTTTTTACCTCTGTTCTGGACTTTACACAGGCGCAGAAGTCATGACACAAGCGCAGAATGTTTGACACAAGCGCAGAATGTCCCCTACACAAGCGCAGAATGTCTGCCACAGGCGCAAGTTGTCTTACACAGGCACAAAAGTCTCCAGAATACCCTGCACGACCCTGTTTTTGGGTTTTTGGCCTGCAAAATCAACTTGAAAGCACTCCAAAACATAGTTAGAGGGTTAGATGGTTAGTGTTCACGTCGGGTTCACCAATTAATGTACGTTAGGAAATAGGAAATCATCACAAGACAAGATAAAAACTAATAATCAATCACAAGTGCATTCATTGCAATGAATCTATCCTAAGACACATTCAATAGAAACATGAAAACAAAGCATACAAAACTAGAAATTATGCAAACCATAGACATGATTTGAATGCTCCTTCATGCGGCTCCATTGTTCTTCTTTCTTCTCCAAATAGGTTTGTTGTGGATCTCACCTTCAAGTGCATACACCTAATTGTGAAAGCAAGATTGACATTGACACAAGAATACTCGAAGTGTAAATTCAATAGTCTGATTAAGGATTCGCAAAAATTAGGGCTTGATTGTAGAAAATCATCCAATTTATAGAGAAATTGGAGAAATGACAAGATTAGCATGATCCAATTCAAATGGAAATTGCAAATCAATATGACAAATTATGACAAATTATGCACTTTCTATGCACAATTTGTTGATTGATAATTTATGACAAAATATGACACATTCTATGTCAAAATTGATTGATTGTCAATTATGACAAATTATGACAAATTGAAATGTCATTCCCATAGAATTAGGAGATGAAATAGGAGGGAAAAGAAATTAGAAATTAAGAAAATTAGAAAATTGAAAAAGAGGAAAATTAGGAATTAGAAATTAGGTAAATTAATTAATAATTTTTCATTTATTAATTAATTTACAAGAGGAAGAATAATTAGCCAATTAAATAAAGATTTAATTGTAATGAGAAGACCTAGGATTAATAAATAATTTAGTAATCCTAGAGGAAGAAATGACAAATTAGGTTAAATGAATAAATCATAAAACCCTAGAAGACGAATTAGGTCTTGAAAGGTAATTGACTCGATTTGATTTGATTTTGGATTGATAAATGACCGATGCGATAAATGATTTGACTGAAAAATGTGCCAATTGACGAGGAACAATGACAAATTGATCCAAATTGACATAATTAAGATAGACAACGATCGATAGCGAAATGATCGCAAAATGACAAAATTGAAAAAAGAACGAGGATCGATGATAAAATAGATTGCAAGATGAGAAGATTGGAATTGACCACGATCGATGACAAATCAATCGCCAAATGACAAGATCGAACATGACAACGATCGATGACAAATCGATCGTTAAAATGACAAGATTGAAGGATTGATGATAAATCGACAAGATTGATAAGAGGACAACGATTGATAACAAATTGATCGCAAGATTGACAGGATTGAAAAGAGGACAAAACCCTAATTAGGATTGACGATGTCCAAAATGATAAGATTGATAAGAGGACAAAACCTTATTCAAACATGAGACAAAGGAAGAATGTAGAAGAATGACTTGATGTTCGCAAATGATAAAAACCAAGTGCGTGACATAGGAGAAATGTTAATGCGACGCAAAAACCTAAAATGAGGCAATGCGCAAATGTTAATGTATGACCTCGCAAGCGTTGACCATTTTTAGGTGTCTACACTAACAATTATATGCAGATTTAAATACAAAAGATAAAGAAATAAAATAGGACACAGATAACACAGAGATTTAACGTGGTTCACCCAAAATGGGTTACGTGCACCATACACAGTCGTCCAATCTTTCTTATTATCCAGCAAAAACAGTACATCAACCTTACAATGCCTTAAGCATCCCAGCCACTTATAACATGCATTTTTTTAGGGCAACAATCAAAGTCGGCCTTTTTAGGGTTTTATTACAATGTCGATTTTCATCAACAAAAAATACCCCCGAAAAAAAATTTCTCAGGGGCTCCCACCCCCGAACCCCCGCTTTTCTCGGGGGCAGCCGCCCCCGAACCCCTGCTTGGGTCCCAGCCTGACCCCGGACCACGGCGACGATACGTGCTGAGTGTATAGTACTTTTCTAATCAATCACCACATTTCAACAATCTCCCACTTGGAGACTGATCAGGCTCCACACCGAACAATCTCCCACTTGGAGACTAATACTACATGACACCACTATACATGCAGCATCTGCTGGATAAAACACTAGGACTCGACTGGTATAAATTCCACAGTTATCAATCAAGAAGACCAATAGAAACTGATGAAGAAATAAGCTTCTCCTATGGAACTACCTTCGTGAACATATCAGCAGGATTCTCACTTGTGTGAATCTTCTCAAGCCGTAACTGACCCTCCTCCAAAACAGTCCGGATGAAGTGGTACTTGACCTGAATGTGCTTTGTCCTTGAATGAAAAGTAGAGTTCTTTGCAAGATGAATGGCACTCTGGCTATCAGTATACAATGGGCGATCCTCTTGTGTCTGACCCAATTCCTCCAGAAAACATTGTAACCAAATCATCTCCTTGTTGGCTTCTATAGCAGCAACATACTCAGCTTTAGTGGTTGAAAGTGCAACAACCTTTTGTAGCCTAGAAACCCAACTGACTGTAGTTCCCCCTATAGTAAAAACATACCCTGTAGTACTCCTCCGTGAATCAATATCACCCGCCAGATCAGAGTCAATAAATCCACTCAATGCAGCATTAGATCCTTTGAAACATAATGCCTTCGTAGTAGTTTCTTTCAAATACCGAAGAATCCATTTCACAGCATTCCAATGTTCCCTACCCGGATTACTCATAAACCTACTCACAACTCCCACTACATGTGCAATATCTGGCCTTGTGCATACCATTGCATACATCAGACTGCCAATAGCTGATGAATACAGGATGTTAGACATTTTATTAACCTCTTCCTGTGCCTTTGGGCACATCTCCTTAGTCAATTTAAAATGACTAGCCAAAGGTGTACTAACTGCTTTTGCATCCTGCATGTTAAATCTTTTCAACACCTTCTTTATATATTCACTTTGGGACAAATTCAAGGTTCTATTTTTCTTGTCTCGTGTAATCCTCATACCGTGAATTTGCTTAGCTGCACCCAAATCCTTCATAGCAAATGACCTGGCTAATTTTTGTTTAAGATCATTTATGTGTTCCATGTTAGAACCAGCAACAAGCATGTCATCAAAATAAAGCAACAGGATAATATAACTACCATTATCCAATCTCTTAAAATATACACAATGATCAGAATGACATCTATGATAACCATGTTCAGCCATGAAAATATCAAATTTTAAATACCATTGTCGGGGTGCTTGCTTTAGGCCATACAAACTTTTCTTCAACTTGCACACTAAGTTCTCCTTTCCTTTGACCTTGTATCACTGTGGTTGCAACATGTAAATTTCCTCCTCCAAATCTCCATGGAGAAAAGTTGTTTTAACATCTAATTGTTCAAGATGTAAATCATCTGGAGCCACAAGACTAAGCACAGTTCTAATTGAAGTCATTTTTACAACTGGAAAAAATATTTCATCATAATCTATACCCTTTTTCTTTGCAAAACCTTTTACCACAAGTCTAGCCTTATATCTTTTCTGACCTCCTTCCTCCTCCTTCAGCTGATAAACCTATTTGTTAGGCAAGGCTCTTTTTTCTGCAGGTAAAGGGACTAAGTCCCAAGTCTTATTTTTCATCAAGGAGTCCATCTCCTCTTTCATGCCTAGCTCCCACTGTTGTTTGGCATCCACCTGCATTGCTTCTTCGTATTCTTCTAGTTCACCAGAATCCGTTAATAAAATAGAATATAAAGAAGGAGAAAATATTTCAGGGGCTCTACTTGTCCTCGTAGAATGTCTAACACTTGCAAGAATTTGTGGGACAATCTGTTGTTGCTGAGCATTAGGTACCTGTGGCATTTCATTTTCAGGAATCTCATCCAACACCACATATTCTTGTTTGTACTGTTCATGCTTCTTTTCCTGCATCTGTCTTTTCTACATAACCTTCTCATTGAATATAACATCTCTACTTCTAGTTATTTTCTTATTTTTAAAATCCCATAACTGATAGCCATATTCATCTATCCCATATCCAATGAAGGTACATTTCTAAGATTTAGCATCAAGCTTGGTTCGGTTTTCTTTAACATGGACAAAAACTTCGCAACCAAAAGTTTTTAGAAAAGAATAATTTACCTTTTTACCAGTCCATGCCTCCTCTGGAATACCACCATCCAAAGGGGTTGAAGGTCCTCTATTTATCAAATAGACAGCAGTATGTATAGCATCTACCCAAAAATGTAAGGGCAATCTAGCATGCAATCTCATGCTCCTCGCGCGTTCCATGATAGTCCTATTCATTCTCTCTGACACACCATTTTCCTGTGGAGTTCCTGGAGCTGTCTTCTGCTTTCTAATCCCATTTAAGGAGCAGTAATCCTCAAATACTTTGCTGCAATACTCACCTCCATTATCCGATCTAAGACACTTCAACTTTTTTCCTGTCTCATTCTCAACCAAAGCTTTCCATTTCTTAAAAGTTTCAAAAACATCTGATTTTTGTTTTAGGAAATATACCCATGTTTTTCTAGTTGAGTCATCAATAAAAATAACATAATAACAAGAGCCACCAAGAGATGATACCTGAGCCGGTCCCCATACATCTGAATGTACAAGCTCTAACTTCTCACTCTTCTTCTCTTTCCCAACCTTGAGAAATCAGACTCTTTTCTATTTGCCATAAACACAGTTTTCATAGAACTCTAAATCAATCTTCTTTAGTCCTGGCAATAGATTTTTGGAGTGAAGGGTTTTCATCCCTTTCTCACTCATGTGCCCAAGCCTATGGTGCCACATTATCGAATCTGTTCTTGCAACATTTATTGTTGTTGTCCCTGCAATAACTTTATCTGTAGTAGCTAGGGTAGAGTAGGTGTTACCTATACACAGATATAATGTGCCTACCTTTGCACCTTTAGCAATTACTAATGATCCTTTAGCAACCTTCCACATATTGCCTGAGAGGGTAACTATGCAACCTTCACTACCTAGTTGCCCTACAGAAATTAAATTTCTTCTTAAATTAGGAACATGTCTAACCTCCTACAGAAACTAGTCATTTCCATTTTGCAACTTGATCTTTATCTTTCTTTTTCCAACAATTTGACAGGGCTCATCATCACCCAAATATACCTGTCCAAAATCACCTTAAACATAATCTAGAAAATATTTTCTATGGGGTGTCGCATGAAATGAAGCCCCAGAATCTATTACCCAAGATTCATTAACATTATCCAAACATAAGATTAAAGCATCTTGTAAAGTATTACTTGCAATATTAGCTTCCTTACTGTCATTTTCATTTTTGTCTCCTTCTTTGTTTTTCCGAGACCAACAGTCTTTCTTTAGATGACCAGGATTTCCGCAGTACCAACAATCTTTCTTTCCTCTAGATTGAGAGCGTCATTTCTTTGACTTCCCTCATGACTTCTCATTCCAAGGGCCTTTTCCTCTTTCCTTTGATCTTCCTCTATTCTCCACATTCAAAACACTACCCGATGATGTTGGAGTCTCACCTGTGCTTTTCCTTCGCATTTCCTCACTTAGGATAACACCAACAATATCATCAAATACCAAAGTATTTTTATCAGAGACAGAGTTACTTACAGCCATAACCAAGCTATTCCAGCTTTCTGGTAAAGAACATAAAATCAAGAGAGCCCTAACCTCTTTTGCAAAGGTAATTTTTACCGAAGACAATTGACTGGTAATTGTATTAAATTCATTTAAGTGCTCCGCTACAGATCCTCCCTCACTCATTTTCAAATTAAAAAAACGCTTCATAAGAAATACCTTATTCGAAGCCGAGGGTTTCTCATACAACTTAGCCAATGTTGCCATCAAATCTACAGTCATTTTTGCTTCTGTTATATTGAATGCTACATATGGCACAAGGCACAATCGAATGGATCCTACTGCCTTTCTATCTAAAATTTCCCACTCTTCATCTGACATTGTGGTCGGTTTCTTTGCCTTTCCTTCCAGTGGCTGCCACAAATCCTTTTGATACAGGTAATCCTCCATCTGCATTTTCCATAACTGATAATTCTGGTCGTTAAACTTTTTGACCTTGAATTTGGAATCCTCCATTGCTCCCACTCAAATCTGAGAGTCCTGCCAATTTACAGAATACCTCACTCTGATACCAATTGTTAGGGTTTCAAGTAGATCCGAAGCAAATATGAACTAATAATTATATGCAGATTTAAATACAAAAGATAAAGAAATAAAATAGGACATAGATAACACAGAGATTTAACGTGGTTCACCCAGAATGGGTTACGTCCACCATACACAGTCGTCCAATCTTTCTTATTATCCAGCAAAAACAGTACATCAACCTTACAATGCCTTAAGCATCCCAACCACTTATAACATGCATTTTTTAAGGGCAACAATCAAAGTCGGCCTTTTTAGGGTTTTATTACAATGTCAGTTTTCATCAACAAAAAATACCCCCCAAAAAAATTTTCTCAGGGGCTCCTGCCCCCAAACCCCTGCCCGAGGCCCGACCCGACCCCAACCCCGGCAAGGATACATGCTGAGTGTATAGTACTTTTCTGATCAGTGACCACATTTCAACACTCACTATCCTAAAAACACCGCGTACACGCTCACTTTCCTAAAAAACACCGCATACGTTGTATCTTTGCTTTATGCTCAGGGACAACGACCCTAAGCGCGTACGCGGTGATTTCAAATTTTAATACCACGTACGTGCTGCTTGTTTTTTCATTTTTTTTTAAGGTGGTGTCCACTTTTCTAACCACCATCTTTGTGCACATACCCAAAATACCTAAGCATATGTTTTTTGTTTGAGTCACAAGATAGGGTAAGAAAATAGTGGATCTAGGAAATTCTACTAGAATGGGAAAAAAAATATTTAGGATCTAAGAAATTAAAAACAACCAAAGAATTGGAAAATAGTTATCAATTTTTTTTAGATATGGTATGGTCTAAAAACACCTTAAAACTTATAAATAAATATACTTTCATGGACCATAAGGAGCTTTAGATCCCTAAAAAATAGATGGTTTTGAGAGAACTAATAAAAACTCAAGGACCTAGTATACTTGATATACAAAAGACTAAAATGACCCAATAGATGGTGATGGTGATCAAGAGAAAATTTTGTAAGAACAATTCTATTTTAAGGAACATTATTGCAAGAGATTCAAGTAGCACTGGATACTTTTTGTTCAGTCAACTTTTGTATGAAGATATCATTATTCAAAAGAGCCACCATCTAACCATTTTGTTTACAAACAAGAAGGAAATATTGATTTAGATTTTATTAAATATATATGCCCCTAATACCCATACTAAGAGAAATCTACAAAAAGAATAATTTCTTAGAAAAATCTTATTTGAAATTCAATTTGATAGTTGTGTTACATTCTAAAACTCCCCTCTTCCTTATTGGAAAAGCGGGAATTAGTATTAGACTAAAATTATGGAGGATTTGGTTGGTTTTATTGTGATTTTGGGGTCATAGACATAGAATGGTCCACATCTCACCTAGAAAATTTAAAGGATCTGGGAAGATATTTAATTTAGGTTTACTAGATAGAATGTTAACATAAATTAATAGGTTATCTCTATAAAGCATATAATATACTGGGGGGCAGGGGAGTGAACTAGTAGATGTAAAAACATAACTCCGAACCTAATTTATCATTAGCAACATTTATAGATCTTACTTTAATAATAAAGAAACTATCCAAATGACAAACATAAACACACATCCACACAAGAGTACACCCAATATATGTGGAAACCGAGAAGGTAAAATCCACAATCAATCAATAGATGTAAAAACTTAACTTCAAATTTAATTTATCATTAGCATAATTTCTAGATCTTACTTTAGTAATATAGAAAATATCCAAATGATAAACATAAACATGCATCCACACAAGAGTACACCAGATATATGTGGAAACCAAGAAGGGAAAATCCACAATGAATCAATAGATGTAAAAACTTAACTTCAAATATAATTTGTCATTAGCAACATTTCTAGGTCTTACTTTAATAATAAAGAAACTATCCAAATGATAAACATAAACACACATTCACACGAGAGAACACCATATATACATGGAAACCAAGAAGGGAAAATCCAAATCCAGCTTCACAAAGAAATGTAAAACTTACGCATGTTTATGGGCACCAATCCACTAGAGACATCAATCCTCTAATATAAGAACTAGGCACCAACTAATATTATGAGGCACCAACATCAATTGTACAACAAGATATGAATTATGGTGACCTTCCAAACTCAAACTATGTCATTAGCTAGATTTGATCTACTATAAAGCACTCTCTTAGTGTGTATAGAATTTACAACATGATTCAAACAACTAAACTCATCTCTACTAAATGAATAACCAACTTGCATAACTCTTCCACCATGCTTACTTAATAGACAAAATAGGAATGAACCTAGATCAATAATATATATGCATTGCAATATTAATTTATTTCACAAGTTATCTTAGAACGTAAATACAATATCCACAAGTTGTCCACAAACAAATTCATTCATTAAATGTGCAGTTGGCTTGGGTCTTAAATCCCAAATATTACACCAAGAATAGGAACATGGTATGTGTTACCCAACACACACTCTATTAGCCCTAATTAACAACCACATGCTTCCTCTGGCTAGTGTACATTACAATCCTCTAGCACATTCATTTGAAACACCAACACAATCGACCAACTACCATAGTGAACACTCTGTCACTTCTAACTCTCAGTTCCTCTTGAAAAAATATTGGAACTCTAGAATACGGTTCATCATATGTAGATTTACTTTACTTCCAAACTGCAATTCATAACTCTCAATTATAACAAAAAGTGGAGCCAAACAACATGACTATTCAACTATGAGTACATACAAATTCTGAGCAACAAACTTAAGAATCCTACCATAGATACTTCCAGTTGGAAAATATAGAACTAATAAAACTAGATAATAATTATAACATTAAGAGAGATATCAAACATACTTGACTCTATCTTTCTAAATTTTGAATGCATTGGTATGACATAGCAATAATTGCAATCTTTTGGATGCCTTGACATCAATGACAATACTAACCAGTTTCTTTGACATTAATGAAAACACTATATCCAACATTATTCTCAACATTTAAATATCTCTCCTTTACCTATAATCATATCAAATCATAATGGTGGTACCCTTGAAAAATCCCTAGCAACAATTGATAGTGTGACACCCTCGGCCTAAAATTGCTTTCCTCTAAGTCCTACATTATATTTTGACATTGAATTGTTATATTCACGGGAAAGCCTTTAAGTCATAGCCTTATGTGTCTAGGAATGTCTTTTACTAGCCCCCTTTACCTAGCCATCGGTCAACATCATTCAATCTTAATTTTTCCTAAGTCTTTAGGATCAGAATTGATGGCTAGCATGCATCCACAAACTCCAGAGTTGTTAGAATTGTAAGAGCCACAATTATACATGATATTTCCATGTGTCAAGTAGGTTCCATTATCTTCTAGGAAAGCATATGCACTATTTCCTATTCAAGATCACCTATCGAAGTATGGCCTTATGATGTCAAAATTGTCAGTGTCTACTAGGAAGTATGTTTGTACAAAATCATTTCACACAAAAGTAGGCCCATATGGTCTAGCAAGAAAAGGAAGGATCAGTGCAATCCCATGGTGTTAGAATGGCAAGTCCAAAATTTGGCTACAAGAGTGCATAATTCCGACATGTGTTTTTGACTATTTCCTACCATGGAAAGTGTTGCCCTGAATGGTGCACCCAAATTGGTCCACATCAATTCTATATGTATGAAGGTTTTTTCAAATATGAATAGATCAATCTGATGCATTGATCTTGTGGTGATCAAGTCACATTGATTTTCCACATTCAAAATTTGAAATGGCTAGTTCCAAACTCCATTGGCTAGGTGAATGTGTAGGAAAGGCAAGGTAATTGAATTTGGTCAAATTCTACCCATTTGGATAAAATAAATACATCTTCATGACTGTTTCAATGAACACTCTCAATTACAATTAGAATTTTCTAAGAGCTCACTATGATGATTGTCCTAAAGTTAGGGTTTATTGAAATTTGGCATGTGTGTTTATTCTAAGCTCAATTTCACTTAATGTTATTGAATTTATGCTTGTGAGTTTGTAATTGTAGTTGTAATCTATTTTGAGTGAAGAACTAAAGTAAATTGTTGAGAATTATTAAACCGTAATGTATTAAAAATCCTAATGCTTTTGTTCAAGCTTGTAAACATGAGTCAAGTTGCTAGATCTTTAAAAAAAAAGATGAGACTTGAGGAGGACCTTTTCATGCAATACTTAGAGTTGAATCCAAGAGGCATATCAATGTGTATGGGCTCGGTGGTCCAAGTGATAAGCCAATCGATTCCATAAGAGGTTGTATGGATGCATTTTTTGTCAATGTCTTGGTGGTCTCTATTAAGACACTAGTATAGAAAGAGATTGGCACACTTTCATCTCAAAAATGCTTGGGTGTTGGACATGGGAAAATTGGTGTTGCCTAATGTGTTCGTCAATGTTGACTTTGTCAAGGCTATGGAAAAGAGATATAATGTTAAAACAAGGAAATTAATGGCCATAAATGGAAACTAAATGATTTTCTTTACCAAAGAATTCATCTCAAATGTATTTGGTTTGAATATGGAAGCACATAAAGTTGTTAATTTTGATATTTTTAAAGAAACATAAGCAAATGGTAGCCATCAAGGCCAGTAACCAAAAAAATTATTTCAAATGGTACTCTCTAATGTGCCATATGTTCTTACATGTTGGTAGTGGCCGATGTGATAAGATTTTACAAGTTAGATGTTGATGAAAAGAAGAATCCACTTCATGTTTAGTGTTGGACTTACATTTGGTTGGGACCACGACTATGAGAATTCAACTTTTTTGGTCCTTGAATTAATTTTTATTAGAAAATTGCTTTGCTCTTTTGGTGAAGAAGAGAGAATTTTAAAAGAGATCACAGATTTTTTAAGATCTACTAAGAGGACCACACAACTTGGGATTAGACACAATTGGGGTGATTGGTATATACACACCTACACTGCTTCTTTCAAGATACATGGGTGTTTGGTGAAGACCCTCATCCTATCAAGATATGTGCCAACAAGGAGAAATTATCATGCGGTTGAATGACTCAAATAAGACTCATTTAAGGGGTCATAAGAAAGGTTCTTTCTTCCCTACTTTTAAGTTCTAAGACTTTTTGGCAACCAACAAGGATGGTCTAGATCAGATCTATCTAGTTTTATAAACCTAAAAGATGTCTTTTGAATGTCCTAGAATAATTTTTGATCAAAATGGGTTTAACCATCAAGTTAGAGTAAGTATCAAGAGATCATCATTCCTACGTTAGTTATTGTTTGTTGAAGATGTAACCAAGAATTGCCTTACCACTAATGAGGTGATGGAGAAGAGAAAAAAGTGGTTAGGAATAATTAGGAGTGATGAGTTGAGGACAAAACAAAATCCTAAATTCCCTAAGTCCTTTGCTAATGTGAAAATTCAAATAGTCAAAATTCAAAATGTGTTGGCCAATGCTAACCAATTGATCGCATTACAAGAAAAAATTTATATGCTTTCAAGAGATCACATTTCTCTAGTCAATCCTTATGTTAGAGCTCAAATTAAAGAGCCATAGGAGCAATCTCAATCTATCATTTCCCCTAAGGAGAAAATAATTAAGAGGTAAAAGATCATTGATCCAAAAGATAAAGGGAAATAAATTGAGATTATTGACATTAAGGATGTAGGAGAGGAGGCAACAGGACAACAGGTTGTGGAGCCTAACTCTTCACCCTCAAGGATGACTATGCAAGTCATGCTTTCAATTAGAAGTGATAAAAACCCTAAGGTTTCCACTGATAATACAAATGATATACTAGAGCCTTGTCTTGTTAGTAATTTTTAGCTAGTGACGATTTTGTGAACACCCAAGAGTTCAAAGATTTTGTTTAGAGGATCATAAGAGATGAGCATCAAAAAAGGGTTATGATGAAAGAAATAAAACCAATCCTTTTAAGTGGGAAGTGTTGAACACCCTAATACTAAGAGGGGGGGGTGAATCAATATTTTTAACACTTAAACCCTTTAGCACAATTCAAATTAAAAATCTTTAAACAAATCATGAGAAATGAAAGATAAAGCAATGAACACCAATGCATAAGAAAACACCAAATTTATGTGGAAAAAAAGATAAGGGAAGAACCATAGCGAGAGCTATCTTGCAATGCATGAACAAGAATTACAATTTGTTTTAAGGCTCTCTACCTAAGAAGCACACTGCTCCCAAAAGGACTTGCTAGTGAAGCTCACTACCTCAAACCAAGTTACAAAGGATAAAAGTACCTATTGAAGAGATTCATTATCTTAGAACATGATACATGAAAGTTTGAATTACAATGAATAAGTCTTCAACTCATAGCCTCCAACAATCTCCTTAGGATGTAGTTGCTTTAGACTCACTACCTTAACCAACCATTTACAATTCATCTTTAGATCTTCCACCACACACTTTGACTGCTTCAACTTTGCACCTTTCACAATCCACACCCTTGTAATTGATTTGATATTCAATATATATCCTCCTCAAGAAAAGAAAACATCAGTTAGGTCGCCCAAAATGGAGACAAGAAATTACCGTAACAAGTTGGTCATAAGAACACATTGTGTTGAAAGAAGACCAATATAGGAGATAGAGAGGACCTAAAATAATCTATTACATCTCATGCAGACATCAAACACACTAGTGCACATCCTCCCAAGTCAACAATACCTAGTAGTGTGTAGATGAAATGTGTAACACATAACTAGTCAACCCAAAAACACATCCAAATGAATTTCACAATGTGGATCACAACAACACATAGCAGGGCCCAAGGATAACTCATCACAACCACCAATGCTAGTGGAGACCTCCAAATGCATAGTGCAGGCAAGAGAACAAACCTATTCAGTTAGATAACCACAAATCTCCCTAAAACCAACACCACAAAATATGCATAACCAAAAAGATCAAGCATTGTCATGTGGACCACATAGAGACATTCCATGAACATACATCATTTGAGCACACACTGCTATCTTAATAAAAACAAGTTGGCACAACCAAAGAGATCTAGATTTCTTCATACTTAAAAAGTCAAAAACCACAATAATGAAATAAATCATCATCAAACATACTTGCAGTACACTTCATCACCTAAAATTTGAGCTAAGACAGTGCACAAACATTATAAGCATGTCCACCAAGCCAACAGATAAAAAATAATAATGTAGAGAAATGCAGAGCATTTTTTGAACCAACCCTTACAATCAACCAAATTGCCAACATGTTGCATTCACCAAAATTCATCAACAACAACACTAGTGACCTAAAAAGATAGGAGTGCAATGTCCACATCACATACACCTTAAATCCCAAACCACAAGATCATATCTTCAAATGTAAATAGCCTTACATTCAACACTCTGTCTACACACTCATGAACACTAGCTCTGATACCACTAATGTAGGTGTACGCCCTTGTAAACAAGAACAATCAAGAGACCATCTCCTTCCTCTTTGATTTATGTTGCAATCTAGCTTCCCAAATACATAGCTATTGTGAATCACCATCACATGACCACATGGGCATCAAATAAACATTTCCAATCTAATATAATTCAAAAAATAAGCAAGAGTAAACTACAAGGAATTCATCCCACACTTAGCTACAACTACACTCTAATCTTTGTCCTTCAACTTGTAAAACTCAACTTGCAACTGTCAAACCAAATCCTCCAACTCCTATCATGAGTTTTATGAAATGTGATGTCATGAATAACTCTCATATGGTTACCACAACCCATGATTGAGTCACCCAACCAAATCCCATGTTGAGGTTGAAAATCCATCCAAAAATCATTTAAATTTTGCATTAAATGTTGTCATAATGCAGCAAAAGTCCACCTCAATTTCCACCAATGAAAAATAACATAAATTATGAATGTAAAATTGTATTTCTCCGAATACCACATTCAAATAATGATGCCAACATAAAATAATATTCAAAATACAAAAAGATTCATTTATGTTGCACATGGCTACCTCCACTAACAACCAATCGAATAGGTCAACTAACTCCATAAGAATCTATTATAAGACATGCATTGCCAAGTGTCCTTTGGAATCCCACCTATGAAGACATGCACTTGTAAATGGTAAATGTAATATTTTAAAAAAATTACTCTCTTGTAACCATCACCACCCATGGTCAAAGTGGAAGATTCCAAGAATATACCATGAAGATGTTGTTGACATGTTTCACTATCTTATGCAAGCTAAAACCTTAGGACTTGGCCAAATAATTTATCAATTATTTTAAGCCTTCTTGCAAAAATTTATTTATCAAAACATTTAAAAATAAACTATTGAAAAGATTAAGATAAATATTTTTGGTTGATGTAAGATTGCTCTTACATCCCATGCTCCTACTTCATTACCTCTAGAGAAGATCTATCTAAAACTCCTTTTGAATATGAAATTGAATCCAAGACTTTAAATAAAATGGAGTTGTAAATTTCAAGAAAATAAATGGAAAAATCTGAGTGCTTAAATTTTAAGATCTAAGATAGGCAAATGCTCAAATTTTGGGCTGAAAAATCTTGCATTACAGGCTACTTGTAGGGGATTGATTAAAATAATTGAAAATTCAATTGACCAAGTATCCTTATTGTCAATGTAATGAAAGCTCAAAACATATTTTTTAAGATTGTTCTAGAGCCAAATAAAAAATGAAACATTATATTTGGGCATTTCCTTGCTATTTTTATCATGTGTTACATTGTAAAGAAGTTTTTGGTATTGAACTTCATAAAAAAGTGGTTGTTGATACAATGAAATAGACTTATTTCGTTTCACATACAAGAAGTGGATGTTTAGCTATGTTTTCTAAACATATTATGCATCAAGAAGTTGAAATACTTAAGTTTTGCTTGGACATCATGTTACAACTTGCCTCTTTATGTTTTCAGCTTAAAGAAAGACACAAAGAAAATGTTAAATACATCAGACATTAAAAGAAATCAAATACCAATTTCTACAGCTCCATGAAAGAGATATTAGAGATATTTGATGTGCTAGACAAATCCAAAGCTTGTCCAAATTCAAAATATAATTTATGTTTCAACAGCAATGTTTCATATGTTTGAAAATGAATCAGCCTGTGGATCACCAGTTGAAAGTCGAGGACCTTCTTACCCATGCTAGATTGTGAAGGATGTTATTAATTCCTGTTTGGAGTTTGTAATCAGATTTCTTAGTGTAAGTATTTAAAAAGTCCTTTTTTGATACTGAAATGTTGATTGCTGTATCAATGCCTTGGGACTATTCATTTTTAAGTATTTGGATTTCTTCTCTTTTTCTGTGTGATGATCCCTTTTTTAGCTTTATAGAAAAATATAACACAAGTTGCACCACATGTTGATTTGTAATTTGTAACTTGTAATAAGACATTCTGCCAAAATGGATCCGAAATTAAATGGTAATTGACATGTGTATGCAAATTTCACCATGTGTTGTTAAAGATTGTTCGGCCCATCACAAGAGATGCAGCGATGGGTGATTTCAGAATAAACTGTGGGCCAATTTCTCACCTAGTATGCTTTAATTTAAAATTGTTGAAAAAAAAAAATATTATAATCCAAACATCAACAAAAGTGAGTCTAGATATTTCCTGTGTCACAAGACGGATTCAACATCAATTCAGCCAACTCCATTCAGCATTAATATTTTTTGGTATGTCAAACGGGCCTTTTGATGGCTGTCAAAATAATTAACAAATTTGCCTGCATCTAGATTTGAACCGCAGAACAAGTTCAAATACATAGCACCCTAAAAGAAACCAAAAATGATGCTAAAGAAGGGATGGAAGGTTCATTGTGTTACACAGATACTGCAATGTGCTTAATTTTATTTACATACTTTTATTCAAACTCAATATACGGTACAGGTTAGTGTCTACATTTATACATCACCCATCCTTTTGGTCATCATTAAGGAAGATCCTTATCTCTGCCTGTATATATCTGATGAAGTCTAGGCCATCTACAATTTTATTTTGCCTTGAACTTATCAAATGCTTGACCCCTAACTCCTCTAAAACTTGAAATTATGCGGGCACAGAAAAGAGCTTCCTATTTGATTTGAGAAGAAAGCAGAATTTCTTATGGTCTGATTCAGATGCCAAGAGTTTCTGTCAGCAGGAGTTAATTGTATGCCTCCATAGTGATAAGTTGGATTGTGAGCAAACAGGATGTCAGTTGAAAGTTAAGTAACCCTATTGAAACCTGTTTTACAAGGTGTAAATATGGTTTATTTTATAGTGTATGTTTATCCCTTGGAAATACTGCTACCAAACAATCCCTTTGGACCTATCCTATGAGGTGCAGCAAGTTAGAACCATTAGCAATTGCATTCTTAATCAAATAGCAACATCGAAAAATATTTGTGAGACATCTTATCCAATTTCACAGATGTCATCCTCAAACATTTTATGTCTTCCACGGTCATCCATGTTACAGACTTCTTCAAACTCATCAATGTCAACAAGAAACAAACGATCTCCATCTCTGATGACATCAATGTCATCTATTTCTGCACCTTCTTCATTTAAGACTTTCACAGGAGTAAAACCAAATTTTTGACCTGCAACAATACCAAGCATGTTACTAGCTAGTTTCAACACCTTTTGTAAGATTCCTACGTAGCTCATCGAAAAAAGAAACAAAAAGTATTAGCAAGTAATAGAAATCATAAAAACAAATGCTTGCCTCCAATTCTCAAAAGTTCTTGAATTGAGTCTGGTAGAAGTATCAGCTTCCCTGATTGATGGCTTGTTTTCCAACAAATTGGTTGATCTCTATGAATTGTTATTCTTGTAGGATGAGAAGAATTTGTTTGCAAGCATTTTGTGGCATCAAAACTCTTTCCACCTAAGCTGAGGTTACTGTGAGAACGCATTGTGACTATACCAAACAGTGAATTTTGAAAATTGTTAACCCTTTTTCTTCTTTGAGTTACGGAAGACCTAGTGGAAATTTGATTTTCAAAATGATGAAAACTGATTTCATCAGGAAGATCTAAAGGGTTAGTGATTTCTCTATGATTTCTCTCATCTGGGCAAGATGAAACAACTGAATATTTAATGGGTATACACAAATGTGAGTCAGTTGTCTGAGATTTTTCTTGGAATAATGCCACTAGGTCTTCCTGGCCTAGTTTTTCTGCAATTGCCATGGGTGTCAAACCATTACGATTCACTTTGTTCGTGTCTGCTCCTTGCTCTATAAGATATTTGACCGCCTCTGTGGATCCCTCACTAGTGGCAAAATGAAGAGCTGTAGATCCCTCCTCATTTGTTGCATCTAAATCTGCTCCGTATCTTTGTAAA
This sequence comes from Cryptomeria japonica, assembly GCF_030272615.1. Classification (NCBI taxonomy): domain Eukaryota; kingdom Viridiplantae; phylum Streptophyta; class Pinopsida; order Cupressales; family Cupressaceae; genus Cryptomeria; species Cryptomeria japonica. The sequence continues at coordinate 353,202,982 of NC_081411.1, read as the reverse complement.
TCTTTGAGCATTTCCAAATCACCTCTTTGTGAAGCAGTCAATATGAAACTGAAAACATTACCAGACTTCAAATTTGCTCCCTTCTCCCATAGTAATTTTGCTATCAATTCATGTCGCCCAAGAATTGCTTCCCACAGGGGCACACTCCCTTCTTCATCTGTTATAGTTTAGCAGAATTTGGTCAAGAACTTTATTTTGTTAAATGAAAAATCAGTAATTTGGAAAACAGAAAAATCACTGGATTGTCCACCTTTTGCAATTGAACATGATTTTTCAGACTTTCAACCTCACTTTTAGAGTCTACTGAATAACAAGCAACTGGAGACAATATTCAGAAATCTAAAACGCTCTTGTAGAATGAGCAAACAAACAAGCATCCAAGGGTACCTTTGCTGTTTACTTCTGCTCCAAACTCTAAAAGAAGGCACACACAGTCTTTGAATCCATTTGCTGTTGCAATGTGCTGAACAAAGAATATCAAAAAGATTGTCATTTGAGTGTTATGTGTACCATTTGAAAGATGGGTTCTCATGAACTATTATCCATATAACATGGATCAGTCAGAAACTAGACAGTTGAATCCTGATAGCAATATCACAATTGTCATGTTGATGTATGTTTCTACATTAAAAATATGCCTTTTAAGTAAACATGTCAACAGTCGCAAGGGGTGAAGATATACTTAGAACTAAAGTCTACGATACTATTGATCAAAATATAAGAAAAGTTGTTCTGAGATTTACCAAAGGTGTGCGGCTGCTGTTGTCTGATTCGTTAGGGTCCATCCCTTTTTTCAACAACTGCTTCATAAGAAGAGAGTCTCCCCTTGAAGCAGCAAAACAGAGACTGACAGGCATATCCATTCTTCCATTTGCTAGCAACTGTTCTGTTTCTCTTGAGATATCCTCAAAAGCTGGGTCTTTCATTTCCTTTAAAATCTGCAATCATACATCGAAGATTAGTCTGCCTGCCAGGCTAAGTATGGGACCAAAATTTTGAGGTAAGCTAATCCCTAAACTTATTTTCTAATATCTTAGTAATGATTATGCTTAATAGCGATTTCATTTTGCATGAATGCCTACAGCTTTGATGTTATGCTCAGTGCGGTGACAAATGCAAGAATTAGTTGTAATCGTGGCTTGCTTTGAGATGAGATACAGCCACTTATGGCATACTTAAATTCTTCGTGTTTGAAGTTTACAAGTGAAGATTTCCATATACATAATGACAGTCTGCCGTCTGGTGTATAAAATCTAATTCATTTCAAGTCTAGAGCGATGGAATAAATTGTAATCTTATGTGACTAGGCTAGCTATAGTTAGTGTCTGTTAGTTTTATAATTTATTCTTATTTTTAGTTTGGTTTTATTCATGCTCTGTTTTGTACACAAGTTTATGTTTCATCCTAACCAACAATATGGGCTGTGATTTGCATCTTTTAAACAATAATATAAACACCATAATATTTGATTCAATATCTTAATTTGACTCAGCTTGGCAACTTATTCAATTAGTAATTCATAGTTGATCATCTCACTGGGTATGTTTAAGATTTGAAGAATATGTGAAGTTAAAAACATCCATCGTGATAAGCTCAAGGCTATTTTTTCATCTGACAAGGGTAGATACAGAGACTGAAAGCTACAAACCTTAAGGAGGTTGTTCATGATAATTGTTCCATCTGCAATATTGGATTGAACAATATTCATGAAAGAACTACGATTTAATCGCAAAAGTTGAGAAAGCTTCTTTGTACGAACTGTGTATGGTTGAGGTCTGTAACAGAGCACTCCAATTTCTCCAAAAACATCTCCTGCATGCAACTGACGAAGAGTCTGATAATGCAGTAGAGCATATACATTAGAACCATCATCACTGGAATATCGATTTTAAACACAGAGTGGACAAGAGAACAAAGATTAAAGATTCTACTATTGGCTTAGAACTAACAATCGGGTCCATTGTCAAACCAGTGATCTCAAGTCATGATATTAAAAAACTTTATATAGAAACTGTCTATCTTCTAGACTACAAACAGAATGAAACTGATCACTGATAAATATGAAATGAAAAGGCTTAAGCTTACGTGGTGTGATCCATCCTTGTATACTATTACATCCTGCAATATAAAATGAAAATGCAAAGTTGCATTAGCTCCATCTAACTGTTAGAAAACAGCTCTGTAGTTCATTGTTTGATCAAAAGGACTTAATACAAAGATTTGCATTGAAAGCTTTATTGGCAAGAACAAATACCTACCAAAGCACCTGAGACTAACACATAAAAATCTGTAGGTGCTTCATTTTGCAAAATGATATCTTCTTTTGGAGGGTAATACTCCGCCTTCATCTCTGAAACCTATTGAACATAAATAAAACTTAACACCAAAATTCTTCCGTGTTTTTTTCTAAAACCCACCAGCAAACTTTAGGGCACAATCCTAGTGCTCTCATTACCATATTCAAACAATACTAACCAGCTGGAAAAGAAAGTCGTATGAGACTCCTTCAAACAGATATACTTTTTCAACATCTGCGTAAAACAAGTGTTTTGCAATGCTTGTGCGGATGGCCTTTGGGAGATCATCTAAAGTTTGTTGTTGCTGTAAGCCCTCCGTTCGGAATTTCAAGCACAGATGAGCTAGCATTTGATCTTGCAGAAGTGCCGGCAGCCGATTCCGAAATGCAAAGTTTGATGCTGCTTGAATTGTATCCCTCTGCAAGCATAAGTGAGCACACACATCATTAAAGTTTGTAGGTTATGACCGCAATAGAAAGTTGACTTGGGGGATTCTGGGTTCAACTGCAAAGAAGCAATCATCATTCTACTTACAAATCTCATTGTTCGGCTCGTGCCATGCACAACTAAGTTTGTCATGTTCCCTATCAAGTATGCAGTCAATCCGAGATTAAATAGCATGTAAAAGATATCAAACACCATCTCCCTCGTATTCTGAGCATGTAGATCTCCATACCCAACAGTAGTAAGAGTAGTTATGGACCAGTAAATTGCAGCTACATAGCGAATCCAGAGATCTTTATGTTGGAAATTCGGAATTACAGCACCAATCCAGGTCCTCGTCCCATCAGGATACTTTGCTGCTAGAAGGTAATTAAAGCACCCGGCACAGTGCACTGCAAACAGAGTAACCTGCACAGTTGACGCCAATTGCAGTTTCAAATTTATATTAACTCGATACCTTTGTGCAGTCACAAGTGAATTTTCAGTGTTTTACAAAATTTTAACTTCAGTTAATTTGTTCTCTTTCACTTACGCACACTAATTTTGCACAGCGTGTCCAAAAATAGTTGAATCGGATGTCTTTTTCAAGCCTGCAAGGATTTAAACATTCGACCTTTGACAAATACTTTGAAGAATTTGTAAAGATGTTTTAATTAAAGCATGTTGAAATTTTGGCATCAACTTTTGCGGTCACAATGTAATCCAATAAAACAATTTACACCAACATTGCGAATCACAATCTGTGATCTATCATCGGTAGAAAATAGGGCAAAAAAGACTTCGAAGTAGTTATGTGTTGTGATGTCATAAGAAACATGCAACAAATTGTAAAAAGCAGACGGAAACGAGTGGAGGGGAGTACCTTGCAAAAAGAGCACTGACCCTCCTCAAACGCCAGAGCCGAAGCATATTAAGAACGCCAAAAGATAAGTTTGTTCTTAGTTTGGAGATAAAACTAATTGCCTCAAATGGTATTGTTGAAGAAACGTCAAAAAGGAACCATGTGCAAATATACCTGCATTACACAACGGACATAAACCATTATTTTCTGTTTGAGAATGAAGAAAAGAGCTGCCCAGAAACACTGGAAAATTACCTTTTGGCAATATTCTTGTGTTCATCCTCTAACAGGTATGTTTTTTTGTCAAGAAAGGCGACGAAAAAGGTCATGATAATATCCGTTAAGAAAAAACCATCGACAACAAGATCTGCACCCAACAGTGGTCCTCTTGGCGCCTCGATAAAAGCAAACTCAAACGGTGAAACCCATGCCGAATAAATTACCAGCACGATCAAGAACGTTTCCCATGCCCTGCAATGTTGAACAAAATTTAACTTTTCAGTTTTCAGAAATCTTTCCGCATGAATCAACAGTCACTTTCTCAGAATGTTTGGGATTCACCAGTTATAGAATTTCCTTTGTAGCCCAATGGTATTGAATGGTTTCTGCGCAGACCACTGTACGAATTTTTAAATCTTCGCAGACAAGATTCAAGATTCGAGATCCGACTTGAACAGCGCTGGTCTGAATCACTATCAATGAACATCTCTATAAAATTTGGCAGCCACTAAAAAAATATAAAATAGCGCATGATCATCAGATAGCTAAGCTCGATTAAGGATTTTAAGTTAAAAACTGATTTTTCTATTTAAGGAGTCCCTACGTAGTTATGTAGAAATCAATTCTCACCTTAAATGCAAGTATAGGGAAAAGTAAAAGTCATCGATTATTGGAATCTTGAAATTCGTATCCATTTTATGGGTCATCGTGGTCCCGATCTTCTAGAAACCAGAATGAAAAAGACATCATTCACATAAGATGTTATCGATTTAGTTGTGAAGATCCCCCTTTTCAGTGGTCAATATTGGAATTTCAACAGTTGGGTCCCAACATGATTTTCCTGGAAGGATCTATAATTCTTAAGGATGAATATTTCGTCCCAAGATAAAAGAAAATTATATTATATAATAATAATGATGATATGTTTTTTTCGCAGGAAGTAGATCGTACATAAATACAGGCAAAAAGTCTTAGAAACAAAATTACAACTTAATTTGATGTTTCAGCGACCCAGGTACCTTAAATTATTCTAGATCTTAAGATTTAAAACATACTTTGACATTTATTTTGAATATTAGAATAAAAAACTACTAAAATATAGGGAATATTTGTTTTTGAATCTTCTTCGTTTAGATGGGTTCGGCAAAAAAGTACTTCATTGAGACATTTTGGGCATTCTACAGTAGAAGGAATTACGGGAGAATCAATGGTTCCATTGCTATAAATTGCAAAAAAAAATATAAATAATTTGGTAGGTATATATCATGTAATCTATGTTGGCAGCAGTTGTATTCTGGTAAAGAAAATATACATGCCAAGAACAACTCTGGATTTTGAAAATGAATCAAGAAAATCTGTAAAAGGAAGTGGAGGAGATCCCTGCCCGAGCGGGCAATATCATATTCTTTGGATTCACGCTGTAGAATGAAGACAATTAATCTGAATAATTTTGGTATAATTATAACAAGTAATCAGAATGGCTGATTTGATCAATATTGATTTTTTTTGTTTTATCATGATGTTTCTAAATTAAATTATATAAAAAAAATTAAATCAAAAACTAATTCAATTTATATTATTTTCAATCATCATATTTCTTCTATCTCTCTTTAATTTAAAAATATTGATTTAAAAATTCTCATACTTTAATTCCGAATAAAATATTTCCTTTAAATTTTGAATTCTCGTCCGAACCCTCAATAGGAAGAGGGATAACCTCGACCCATCGTTCAATACCATGCTACATACGTACCATGATTGGCACAACCATCCGACTAAAGTTCAATAGGGCTCTTGGTAATGTGTTTAATTAAGGCTGTTCAAAGAATGGGCCACTCAACTATAATTACCCGGTAATATTATGCTCAGCAGCTTTTAACCGTGTCATGGCTTTGAAACTAAATAGTTATTTTCAGCTGTATTAAATTGAAAAACTGCTGTGTTATATAGGAGTTAAAATGAAGCCTCTTTCGGTTGCAGATTTCCTTAACAAATTGAAAATATTGAAAATTCCTTGGGCGCTTCGTATCTTGATGAATCTTGAAAGCATTTGTCATCATTCCAAGGAACATTTTAAGAAGAACTTTCCGGAATGTAAGCTAGAAAGGACAAATAAGCTACAGGGATATCCAAACCAAATCCCGCTTTAAACTATTTAAAAATAATTCCCACTCCCTAGCAGAATGAAGAGCATCGCACTCAGCCGTCCTGTAACCTATTGAAACGTAGTTGAGAAAGAAAATGTGCACTGCATCTGTTCTACATCAAAGGTCACTTGAAATGTCATTCATAACTAAAATAGATTACAGGAGTGTTTTCTTTTGAGCTGTCCTGTACAGCTTTACATTTCGAGAAAAAGATTATCTATCGCGTGGAGCTTCTCAAGCCGTGTTAAATAACGTGAACCAAAAGGATTCTACTTGTTAATCAAGTACGCGGAAGCGGAATTTAACTGGGACTCGTTCTTACCGAAGTTTAAAAGATCGAGATATTTTCTGCTTAAAGATAAGGAAACTGAATCGAAATTATTTATTTACTACTGAAAAGACGCGTGTGGATGTAATGAGGCGAGACCTGGCCAATCCAATTTGCGTAATGCAAGCTTTTCTTTTTATTATTTAGTTTTGGGAAATGATAACAAAGAATTTGACGGACGGACGGACGCTTTACAAACGTATTACGAGAAGATTCGCTAAAAAAAAAAAGAAAATGACCAATAGAAAGGACTTCAAATTTAGAGTCAAATAAAATAAAACCCCTGCAAGACACGGCTTCAAATTATTCAGCACACTGCCTCAATTTTCGGCAGATATGACTTCACTTAACCTAAAATCGATACCTGATCTAACTCATCGTGAATCTGATACTTCGGAATATATGCTCCGGCACGGCTTATTTATACTGCAAAATGCCGGCCGAATCGTCTTTCAATAAAGCAAAACAAATCAATGAATTCTCGCAGGAGGCCATACTAAGCAACGCATGTTACACAGGTGTACCATAAAACACATTGACGCACCATAAATGCCTATCATTACTCTATTCTAAAACAGACGTACACGTTAAATAAACATTTCTTTTTAAAATAAAAGCTCAAAATACCTGTAACGCGAGTCGTAAGGCGAGATAATAAACCTCCCAAGCTTGACTCTGCGATTGCTTCGAGCTCCCAGCGACGGCAACATGCCGCTGGAATACGTGAAATGGCTGTCCTCCACGGACATCTGTTCATCTCTAATTTTCGCCATACACATAAATCCATCATACCAGCGATTATTTCCAGCCCCCATGCTCAAGGTTCGAATCTCCTCGTCTGAAACCCCTTTGGATTTACCTGCAAATAATATTTATAGGAAAAAAGCATAAGACTCTTTGCAACCGTTCCATAAAATACAATTTAATCAAGAGATAAAGTCGGAGCTAGGGGGGTCCTCGTCCTTCCTCACATGTTTCGCTGCTTCCTCTCCTCAATCCAAGATTTGAGCATGCTGGGTCCATTTTTCACCAGATGTCTTCAACAGCATATGCTTCTTGTATATTCTCAATCCAACCGCTAATAATCTCCCATCTTCAACAAAATAATTTCTCCATCTTTTCCCGGCCCGCCGGTTGGTATTCAACTTTGAAGTGCTGCTAAATAAATACAAATGCCGCTCTTTTTTGACTCGCTACCATTCTCTAAAAGCACATGCTTGCCACTAAAATTGGCTACGAGCACAGAAAATCCAAACCCTAAGCTGTAGCCGCTTATCTGGTTATTTCGGTTCCAGACAGCGAAAGTTCAGTGTCAATTCCGCGGCGCTCCCAAAAAAATCAGAGTACCTCCTTGCTCGTGGCTGTAGAGTCAACATCACCTCCAAACTTACAAGAATTCCAGGAAAAACGAGAAGAAAAAATATGAAAAGCATTGCGCTACTCTCATCTTTAAATGGGTTTTACTCGCAGCTTCTTTGGTCCGGCTGAAATTCATTGATGCGAAACGCAGTTTATCACGGGATTAAAGATTGATTGGGCGGAGCGGAGTGTTTTGACTTTAATTACAAGTGGAGTAAATTTTCGAGGGCTTTTATAATTTTATTGATGACATTAATTTAAAATGAGTTAATTAACAATAGGGGTTGCATTCCACAACATCATTGTGTCAAATATTTTTAATATAAAATATAATTAGAATTAATGTGGTTTTTATATCCTCGTCAAAAATAATTAATTAAAAATATGCATGTCTTTTTTATCATCAAATCACACTACATGATTCATCATTATGACTAGCATGCCTATTTTTAGAGGAATATAGTTGAATTATGTCCAAAGTCTCCCTAAGTGAGTGGTAGTTGAGAGGTGGAAGTGAAGATATATAATTAGCATTAATAACTAAAAATTGTTTAATTGAGTGTATGATAGGAAAAAATAAATTTTTATTTTTTATTTATTTCATGCATTTAAGTGTCACAACCATGTCAAATTAAATGCTTCTAGTTTTTATTGATGGACGTTTTTGCATCTATATGTGAGTATAATATGCCTTTGGCATAATGAAGAAAGTGAAAAGAACGAAGACTAAATGATGAAGAGAGTGACAAAAAAATTAAAATAGAGTAAAGATCTGATGAATAGAATTACAACTCACTACAACAATCATTGTGTAATATTAATTATATATATATTTTTTATTAGAAATAATTATCTATATTAGTATATAAAATAGTCACAATTAAATTAAAATTATTAACATGTCAAGGGGTTGAGCTTAATTAGTTAAAATGTTGGGTTCTCACCATGGAGACCCAAATTTAATCTCATATAGGGACATATAAAGTGGAATTCTTAGTTGTGGCTCTTGGTCTTCCATAGTTGGCTTCTAATACGAAGGTGGTTTCTTAATAAAAGTGGATTTCTCAATGGTGACTCTTGATCTTCCATAGGTTATTTCTAATGTGTTTGTAAGGAGCTTGTATTGGTTTGTTGTTGATACTTGTATGAGAAAGATATTATTAATTAATATGTATGTTCATGTTAAAGCCTTAATTTTAAAAAAAGGTGGTATAGTTTGGTTTTGCATACATATATATGTTTTTGGTATTTGTTTTTACATAGTATTTAGTTATTCTTAGAATTGTTAAATGGTTGAGCAAAAAAGAGAAACATTCTTACACAATCTCCATTGCTCATCGTGTTTATAGCATTCCAATTATTTCATTTCTGTTAGGGTTTCAAGTATATCCAAAGCAAATATGAACTAACAATTATATGCAGATTTAAATACAAAAGATAAAGAAATAAAACAGGACATAGATAACACAGAGATTTAACGTGGTTCACCCAGAATGGGTTACATCCACCATACACAATCGTCCAATCTTTCTTATTATCCAGCAAAAATAGTACATCAACATTACAATGCCTTAAGCATCCCAGATGCTTATAACATGTGTTTTTAGGGCAAAAACAAAGTCGGCCTTTTTAAGGTTTTATTACAATGTCGGTTTTCATCAAAAAAAAAAAAACCCAAAATTTTTTTTCTCGGGGGCTCCCACCCCCAAACCCTCGCTTTTCTCGAGGGTTGTCACCCCCAAACCCCTACTCGAGGCCCGGACCCTAGCAAGGATACATGCTGAGTGTACAGTACTTTGCTGATCAGTTGCCACATTTCAACAATCTCCCACTTGGAGACTGATCAGGCTCCACACCGAACAATCTCCCACTTAGAGACTTATACTACATGACACCATTGTACATTCAACATCGGCTGGATAAAACACTAGGACTCGACTCTGTATAAATTCCACAATTATCAATCAAAAAGACCAACAGAAACTGATGAAGAAATTAGCTTCTCTTGTGGAACTGCCTTCGTGAACATATCGACAGGATTCTCACTTGTGTGAATCTTCTCAAGCCATAACTAACCCTCCTCCAAAATAGTCCAGATGAAGTGGTACCTAAGTTGAATGTTCTTTGTCCTTGAATGAAAAGAAGAGTTCTTCGCAAAATGAATGGCACTCTAGCTATCAGTATACAATGGGTGATCCTCCTGTGTCTGATCCAATTCCTCCAGAAAACATTGTAACCAAATCATCTCCTTGTTGGCTTCTATAGTAGCAACATACTCAGCTTCAGTGGTTGAAAGTGCAACAACCTTTTGCAGCCTAGAAATCCAACTGACTGCAGTTCCCCCTATAGTAAAAACATACCCTGTAGTACTCCTTCATGAATCAATATCACCTTCTAGATCAGAGTCAACAAATCCACTCAGAGAAGCATTAGATCCTTTGAAACATAATGCCTTCGTAGTAGTTCCTTTCAAATACCGAAGAATCCATTTCACAGCATTCCAATGTTCCATACCCAGATTACTCATAAACCTACTCACAACTCCCACTGCATGTGCAATATTTGGCCTTGTGCATACCATTGCATACATCAGACTGCTAACAGCTGATGAATATGGGATGTTAGACATTTTATTAACCTCTTCCTGTGCCTTTGGGCACATCTCCTTACTCAATTTGAAATGACTAGCCAAAGGTGTACTAACTGCTTTTGCATCCTGCATGTTAAATCTTTTCAACACCTTCTTTATATACTCACTTTGGGACAAATTCAAGGTTCTATTTTTCCTATCCCATATAATCCTCATACCGAGAATTTGCTTAGCTACACCCAAATCCTTCATAGCAAATGACCTAGCTAATTTATGTTTAAGATCATTTATATGTTACATGTTAGACCCAGCAACAAGCATGTCATCAACATAAAGCAACAGGATAATATAACTGCCATTATCAAATCTCTTAAAATATACACAATGATCAGAATGGCATCTATGATAACCATGTTCAGCCATGAAACTATCAAATTTTAAATACCATTGTCGGGGTGCTTGCTTTAGGCCATACAGACTTTTCTTCAACCTGCACACCAAGTTCTCCTTACCTTTGACCTCATATCCCTGTGGTTGCAACATGTAAATTTCCTCCTCCAAATCTCCATGGAGAAAAGCTGTTTTCACATCTAATTGTTCAAGATATAAATCATCTGCAACCACAAGACTAAGTACAGTTCTAATTAAAGTGATTTTTACAATTGGAAAAAATATTTCATCATAATCTATACCCTTTTTCTGTGCAAAACCTTTTACCACAAGTCTGACCTTATATCTTTTCTAACCTCCTTCCTCCTCCTTTAGCTGATAAACCCATTTGTTAGGCAAGACTCTTTTTCTTTTAGGTAAAGGGACTAAGTCCCAAGTCTTATTTTTCATCAAGGAGTCCATCTCCTCTTTCATGCCTAGCTCCCACTGTTGTTTGACATCTACCTGCATTGCTTCTTCATATTCTTCCGGTTCACCAGAATCAGTTAATAATATAGAATACAAAGAAGGAGAAAATCTTTCAGGGAGCCTACTTGACCTCGTAGAATGTCTAACACTTGCAAGAGTTTGTGGACATTCTGTTGTTGCTGACCATCAGGTACCTATGGCATTTCATTTTCAGGAATCTCATCCAACACCACATATTCTTGCTTGTCCTGTTCATGCTTCTTTTCCTGCATCTATTCTTTATACATAACCTTCTCATTGAATATAACATCTCTACTTCTAGTTATTTTCTTATTTTCAAAATCCCATAACCGATAGGCATATTCATCTATCCCATATCCAATGAAGGTACATTTTTGAGATTTAGCATCAAGCTTGATTCTGTTTTCTTTATCAACATGGACAAAAGCTTCACAACCAAAGGTTTTCAGAAAAGAATAATTTACCTTTTTACCAGTCCATGCCTCCTCTGGAATACCACCATCCAAAGGGGTTGAAGGTCCTCTATTTATCAAATAGACAACAGTATGTACAACATCTGCCCAAAAATGTAAGGGCAATCCAGCATGCAATCTCATGCTCCTCGCGCGTTCCATGATAGTCCTATTCATTCTCTGTGACACATCATTTTCCTATGGAGTTCGTGGAACTGTCTTCTACATTCTAATCCCATTTAAGGAGCAGTAATCTTCAAATGCCTTGCTACAATACTCACCTCCATTATCCGATCTGAGACACTTCAACCTTTTTCCTGTCTCATTCTCAACCAAAGCTTTCCATTTCTTAAAAGTTTCAAAAACATATAATTTTTGCTTTAGGAAATATATCCATGTTTTTCTGGTTGAGTCATCAATAAAAATAACATAATAACAAGAGCCACCAAGAGATGATACCTGAGCCGGTCCCCATACATCTGAATGCACAAGCTCTAACTTCTCACTCTTCTTCTCTTTCCCAACCTTGAGAAATCTGACTCTTTTCTGTTTGCCATAAACACAGTTTTCACAAAACTCTAAATCAATCTTCTTTAGTCCTAGCAATAGATTTTTGGAGTGAAGGATTTTCATCCCTTTCTCACTCATGTGCCCAAGCCTATGGTGCCACATTATCGAATCTGTTCTTGCAACATCTATTGTTGTTGTCCCTATAGTAACTTTATCTGTAGCAGCTAAGGTAGAGTAAGTGTTACCAGTACACAAATATAATGTGCCTACCTTCGCACCTTTAGCTACTACTAGTGATCCTTTATTGACCTTCCAGATACTGTCTGAGAAGGTAACTATGCAACCTTCACTACCTAGTTGCCCTGCAGAAATTAAATTTCTTCTTAAGTTAGGAACATGTCTTACCTCCTGCAGAAACCAGTCATTACCATTCTGCAACTTGATCTTTATCTTTCCTTTTCCAACAATTTGATAGGGCTCATCATCACCCAAATATACCTGTCCAAAATCACCTTGAACATAATCTAGAAAATATTTTCTATGGGGTGTAGCATGAATTGAAGCCCCAGAATCTATTACCCAGGAATCATTAACATTATCCAAACATAAGATTAAAGCATCTTGTAAAGTATTACTTGCAATATTAGCTTCCTTACTATCATTTTCATTTTTGTCTCTTTCTTTGTTTTTCCGAGACCAACAGTCTTTCTTTAGATGACCAGGCTTTCCGCAGTACCAACAATCTTTCTTTCCTCTAGATTGAGAGTGTCCTTTCTTTGACTTCCCTCGTGACTTTTCATTCCAAGAGCCTTTTCCTCTTTCCTTTGATCTTCCTCTGTTCTCCACATTCAAAACACTACCCGATGATGTTGGAGTCTCACCTGTGCTTTTCCTTCGCATTTCCTCGCTTAGGATAACACCAACAATATCATCAAATACCAAAGTATTTTTACCAGAGATAGAGTTACTTACAGCCATAACCAAGCTATTCCAGCTTTCTGGCAAAGAACATAAAATCAAGAGAGCCCTAACCTCTTCTGCAAAAGTAATTTTTACCAAAGACAATTGAATGGTAATTGTATTAAATTCATTTAAGTGCTCCATTACAGATCCTCCCTCACTCATTTTCAAATTAAACAGACGCTTCATAAGAATACCTTATTCGAAGTCGAGGGTTTCTCATACAACTTAGCCAATGTCGCCATCAAATCTACAGTCGTTTTTGCTTCTGTTATATTGAATGCTACAGACGATGCAAGGCACAATCGAATGGATCCCAATGCCTTTCTATCTAAAATGTCCCACTGTTCATCTGACATTGTGGTTGGTTTCTTTGCTTTTCCTTCCAATGGCAGCCACAAATCCTTTTGATACAGGTAATCCTCCATTTGCATTTTCCATAACTAATAATTCTGGTCGTTAAACTTTTCGACCTTGAATTGGAATCCTCCATTGCTCCCACTCAAATTTGAAAGTCCTACCAATTTACAAAAAACCTCGCTCTGATACCAATTGTTAGGGTTTCAAGCAAATCCGAAGCAAATATGAACTAACAATTATATGCAAATTTAAATACAAAAGATAAAGAAATAAAACAGGACATAGATAACACAGAGATTTAACGTGGTTCACCCAGAATGGGTTACATCCACCATACACAGTCGTCCAATCTTTCTTATTATCCAGCAAAAATAGTACATCAACATTACAATGCTTTAAGCATCCCAGCCGCTTATAACATGCGTTTTTAGGGCAAAAACAAAGTCGACCTTTTTAGGGTTTTATTACAATGTCGGTTTTCATCCAAAAAAAAAAAACCCAAAAAATATTTTCTCGAGGGCTCCCACCCTTGAACCCCTGCCCGAGGCCCGGCCCAACCCCGGACCCCGACGAGGATACATGTTGAGTGTACAGTACTTTGTTAATCAGTCGCCACATTTCAACAATTTCTTCACTCAATTTTTTTTCTTATCTAGGGTTTTAATCAAAACCAATTTTATTTAGCTAACCAATACAAGAGTACGTGTCATAGGCTAAACCTCTTTGACTTAGAGTCAAGGACTAAGGGGTATCCTTTCCGTCAAATTCACCAAAGGCACAATCTCGGCCTCATCTCTTATGATGTCAAATCCTTGCTCTTAGCAATACTTTATCCCTTGGTGGACTCATTCAAAATCATTCAATTTCATGAACAATAAGGGTCCATTAACCTAGTCAATATTTTAATCACCACCATCTCAACTACCCATTCAAGAAAATAGAACTTACTCCCTTGATTAGTAGAATTAGAAATATTCAATTCCATATTTCCCACTAACTAGCTCAAATAGCATGATTCAGAACATGTATAAACATCAATCTTTGTCATGATGAAATTAATTTCAAACCCCTCTAGACCCATCTATCTAGGTGTCCCCTAAATCTTGAATATGTTCATGTTATAATATTTCCTTGTTAATTTGGTCAATTTATAGTCCAAAATTTCAAGACACAACTTTTCATTGACTAATTTTTTTTCTTCAAATTTCTTTATCAACCTACTCATTACACCTCTTAACAATATAAATAAGACTTGATTCCTAGTGGGCTCATCCAAAATCATTCGACTTCACGAATAGACCAAGGCTCCATTGACCCACTCAATATTTTACTTGCCTCCATCTTGACTAGCCATTCAAAGACAATAGAACTTAGCACCTTGATTATTACAATCGAAAATACTCAAATCCATCTTTCCCACTAACCAACTCAAAATAGTACCTCTAAAACATGCATACACATCAATCTTTATCACAATAAAATGGATTTCAAACCCTCTAGACTCATCTATCTAGGTGTCCCCTAAATCTTGACTATCTTTCTATATATAATATTTTCTTACTGAATTTGTAAATCTAAAGTACAAAACTACAAAACGCAATTTTTTATTGATTAAAATATCTTTTGAAATTCCTATCGACATACCCATTACACCTCCTAACAATACAAATATTAATTAAATATATATTCCACACTCACGTGGTCCAGCTATGACAAGTACAGTTACCAATTCCCCCCTAACACATTAAAAAACAAATGAAAAGGAGAGTGATGTAGGCATGTGTTTGAATTTAATTCACCTGAGCTAAACTGTAAACCTTTTGAGGTGTTGACTAGTAATTTGGACCACCGCTTACATATTGTCGGCGGGGCTTGACCAAACAATTAAAGGGTCGGGAGTGTTCTTTTAGGCTGAACTAACTTCCGTGTAAAATCAGCGGAATTGAGGAGGGTACGCGGATGAATTTATAGGCTAAAAGCATGCAACATGCTTAAACATGTCGGTATCACACAAACCTTTTGCTTCGTTCAAGAAAAAAATCTTCGACAGCCGACGTACGATCTTACATTTTTTTCAAAACTTGTTACTGTTCTAAATTAAAGTCCATGTTTGTCTGTCATCTTTCAACTACTACATTTAGTTAACTGAATTATTAACCCACTTCATTTTTTATTAATTCCTGCTATTTGTCAATGGTATATTGATGTTTGGTCATTGGGAGTAGGGCTTGGGGAGAACCAATAATGTATTTAAAATGTTTAAAATAGAAAAAATCTAGTAAGTGATATTAATAGTTTGTGGTGTTTTGAAATTTTTTAAATGTTGTGCTCTTCGTACTATTAAATTGTATATGTAGAATATTATAAATAATTGGTTGGTTAAGTCATAAGTTATCTAGTATTTGTGTGTTGTAATTGCAAGTCAAGAGTAAAATGTCATATATGAATAGATTTATACGGTGAAGCTTGATATTTGGAGTCTCGGGTGGATGAGCTATGTATTGTTAGAGTAAAATGTTATATAAAAATAGATTTATAAGGTGAAGCTTGATATTTTGAATCTTGGGTGGATGAGCTATGTGTTACTTTATTTTTCTTATAATATACGCGTGTTTCATTTATTTAACTAAATTATTAACCTACTTCATTTTTTATTAATTCTTAGTATTTGTTAATGGTATATTAATGTTTGCTCATGGGGAGTAGCGCATGGGAATCAATAATACATTTAAAATGTTTAAAAGTAGAAAAAATCTAGTAAGTGACGTTAATAGTTTGTGTTGTTTGAAAATGATTAATTGATGTGGTAGTTGTATTATTAAATTGTATGTGTAGAATATTACAAATAATTAGTTGGCTGAATAAATAGATATTTAGTATTTGTGATCTGTAATTGTAAGTCAAGAAAAATATATAATATAAGGATAGATTTATAAGGTAAAGCTTGATATTTGGAGTAGTGGGTGGACGAGCTATGTGTTGCTGAAAATAAAATAATAAAAGAATAGATTTATAAGGTGAAGCTTGATATTTGGAGTAGTGGGTGGACGACCTTGATATTCATAGTTCATAGTTCATAGTTCATAATCAATTGCACTTCTTTTCAATGTCATGATGTCAGATTTCTTATTAGGGTTCAACAATAAGATGTCTTCCATGTCATGTTCATTTTATTTGCATGATAAAACTTACAATTTAAAATTGCAATAACAATGGTGTTCAAAGTTGAAAATATTTACTACATGTTGTCCATAGAAGAAATAGATGAAATGCTTTTTGTTAAGGCTTTGGAGAAGAGCCTAGGGGTTGATGGTGTCCCTGCATAAATTTATATAACTTTGTGACCTTACATTTGGGAGGACGTTAACCATGTTCACCTCAAAGTCATCGAAATGGACTCATTAAGGACTACTATTAATCAAGGGTTAATCAAACTTGTTCCCAAAGGTAAAGAAGAAGACTTGGCTAATGTTTGGAGACTTATCACCCTTTTGAACACATCTTACAAGATCATAGTTAAGGTGGTAGCCCAAAGAATAAAGTATAGTACTTAAGAGATCATCAAACCTGAATAGATGGGGTTCTGAGCAATTATATTTATTTTGGATATCTTCTCCTTGCTTAGGAAACAATTGAATGGGCCCAACAAGCTACTCAAGATTCTTTAATCATTAAACTTGATTTTGATAAGGTGCATGATCATATTCATTGGCCATTCATTCTTAATATGCTTAAATATTTGGGATTTGGGCCCATGATCTATAATCATTTTAAAATGGTGTTCACAGATGCTAATGCTAAGGTAGTTGTCAATGGTACTCTATCTCCTCAATTTCCTTTACAAAAATCCATTCTCCAAGGTTGCTCCCTTTCCCCCTTACTCTATGTCCTTGTTAGGAATGCTCTTGAATAACTCTTTTAGCATCCTCTATCTTCTAATGTTATTAACAATAAACTCCATGGCCCTTCATTCTCATTTTGTTGAAGATGGTATGTTATTTATTCAAAGCTTGGCAATTAAAATAACACATACCTTGGATATTTTAGACTTATTTTGCACCATTTCAAGTTCTAAATTGGCACATGTGTATAAACTTGTTTTTTCACAACTTGACTAGACCCCTAACCCCTTTGGATTCCAAAATAATGGCATGGATTTATCATTAGATACCTTGGAATTCCCTTTGACCTTGGACTTTCCCTAAGAGACATGTGGAACTAGTTCATGAATAAAATAAAATAAAAGTTGAACTCTATACCAATTATTTCCTTTCTATGGTAGGGTGTATTTAGGGAACCAACGAGGCTCTTCTTGCTAGCCATGAACTTATATCTCAAATTACTAGTTACTTACTAAAAATTGCTACAATTAACTCAGATAATTAGATAATTTATATGGGCTAAGTGGGGCAACAAAAAGGTCTCCCTTTTACATCTTTATTGCATTGTATCCAACTAAAGAAGGAGGGTGATTTGGGAATAATGATCCTTTCATGCAAGGTATCTACCTCACTACCAAATGGTTAGTGAGAATTATTGAGGAAGATTATCCATGAAATCATCTTTCTCAAATTTTGCATCTATTTTTCCTTAGCCATAGGCCCTCGAGATTTAGTGAATTGGAAAGGATAACTTCTTCTATCTCCTTTTTTTAAAACCAATGATTATGATCCCTTTAACACCATCTAGAAGACTTAGAAAATTACCTTTGAAGAACTCATATGGTATGATCAATCTCTTAAGCATGGTCTACATTTTACTTTTACAAAAATTTTTGATAACATCTAAAAAACTAATATAGTTTGTCATCCTCTAGCAAGTAGATGATTGTCTCTACCCAACAAATTATTCCACCTTATTTATATAATTTATTATCCACACATAGTAATGCAAATTTTTGCAAAGACTACAAATGGTCCATCACTCATAATTTATGCTTCTTTCCACATAAATTGACTTGTAGGAAACTCCTTCCTTTTATCTTCATTGCTCCCCACCTCAATAGTCTTTGGAACTACAATTTTCAATTGGTCTAAGTGATATAAGAACAATAAACAAATCTAAAAAATTCAAGGGAGATGAATTATCCCAACTATTAGCTTAGAGGATCCTATTGGCAGCAGGGCAACCACAATGTAGGAAAACTGAGAGGGGGGGGGGGGTTAAATCAGTTTTCACCAAACTAACTTCAACTTTAGATCTGATCAAGAACAACAATAGAAAAGATAAACACCACATCAACAACACACATAACACATGGATTTTTGACGTGGAAAACCTAGTTAAGGGGAAAACCATGGTGGGAACCTACCCACAATATTATGATACTCTGTTGTAGTATGTGTAAATATTACAATGGGGAATGCACATGCATTCATGCACACTGCCTAGAGCTCACTGCTCAAAAACAACAAAGGGCTACAACCCTGGGAAGTCTCACTACCTTACAAAGATTGGACAGCAATCCAGTTACATGAACTGAAAGAATAGCATCTCCAAATGCATGATCATAGTTCTGGTTAAGCACACTGTCTACACAACAACACTTCTTTGCTCTTCACCACTACCAAAAGATAAATTCGCTTTTCTCGCACACACAATACTCTCATAGATCATAGACCCAACTGCAGATACTCACAGATACACACCTAGCTTGATTACAACACTTATTTATACAAATCATCAACCTTAACCTTAAGGTCAGCTCAACACAAGACCTAATTATAAAATTACATCACATGATACACAAATCCATAACCAGACCAATACAATGTCGGCAAGGACATAACATGGATCCAAATCAAATCCTCGAACATGCAACACCACCAAATAATTCACCAAGATCATCTGCAACATGCTAAACCACCGAATATGTTGTGTAGCATGAAGAATACCACTAGACCAATAAAATCTTCAATAACGTGCACCACAATCAATGTGGACCACCAAAACACATAGAAAAATCAGAGAACATCAACAAGCAACGTGAATTCCACTGCAATAACCGCAACAAATCAGGTAACAATAATCATCATTATTCCATCACCAGAGCATAAGAACACCAACTCTCAAACTGAAAGATATGCTTGTGAAGTTCCAAATCATGAACCATCCGATCTGAGGACACACATGAACGTCCCAAACATTCTCCAAAATTTGCAACTCAAGATATAATCATTTTGGAGCAATACAATCCAGAAATCACAACTCTGCAATATAGAACCAACAAAAAAACCAACCATCACACCAGATCACATAACTCAACCAAATCACCATCCGGAACACTGAAACTCATACTGAATCAACTAAAGATAAGTATCTCAAAATCCATTAATATACATCAACGCATCTACAATAGATCACCAAAACAACTCTCTGCAACATACTAGTTCTCTGCAACACAGGAAGATGTTTACATCAATGACAACAACACATTCCAACAACTCTAATATCCAATAGATACTTCATATCAAACTCTCCATTGGCATCTACCTCACTTTTCTCCACCACCCAACATGTCTTTTTTACTTTAAATCAAAATCCAACAAGCATGCCTTCTAGTTTTTTCAACATACTAGAAACCTCTAACTCTCCCTCTACTCCACCATTTCAACTCTTTTCCCTTATTCTTGGTCTTAGAAAGCTACCCTCCTATGATCCTACAAAATATACAATCTCATAACTACTCATAACCCACACCTGCAAACATGTATTTCTCAAGTTTATTTGGAAGCTTTGATGTTTGGCAAATTGTTCCAATACTTTCTTTATAAACCAAGTTTAGATCTATATTATTTGCTCCAATTTGATTCTTCATGTGGTTAACATTACCTCTACTCTTCAATCTAGTGGGGAATTAATAATGAGTTATCTAATACTACTCACAATCTTCTTCTATAACTCTAAAATGTTGATGAAATCCATACAATCATTAAGTTTATCTTGAATTTGCATCTCGTCCACATTCCCTCATGAGTCTTCCCCATGTTTATTTTGGATTTTATACAATATTTTATATATTATGATAATGACTTAGATCCTCTTACTAATAATAGGATTTTTGTTGAGAGCACCATTTTTAGAAATGATTACTTATTTATCATACCTAGTATGACTTAATTAGAACATGAGACACAACATATTAAAAGTTTAGATCCTTTTGGGCATGCTTGGGCCTAGTATGATTAAAAGGATCATTTTTATGATAAGAATGAGTGGCCCATTACAATTCCACCCTTGAGCACACACATATTTCTCTAGTCAAAGACACCATAGTCAATGTGAGATTGTAAGAGCCCTACCTCCTCTCTCTTTTTCTCCCTCTTTCTACTTATTAATCTCTCCCTCCCTACCTATCTTTCTACCTACCTCTACCTCTCTTCCCCCCTCTCTCTCTCTACTTCTCTCTATCTCCTCCCTTTCTCTCTCTCTCTTTATCTCCCTCATCTCTATATATCTAACCATACATCTATCTCCCCCCTCACTCTCTCTTTATTTCCCCTCTTCCTCTCTCTACCTACCTTTCCCTTGTTGGATTGGTTGAATGGACCGAAATACTAAGAGGGGGGCAGGGCAGGGGGGAATTGATCAATATTCCAACAGATTCTAAAACTTTCACAACTTCTTAACATTTGTTGATATATCAATATTATCAATTAAGCTCATCAACATGAAAGGGCAAGTATAAAATAAACAAGAAAACATAGCCACAAATGGAACACTAGATTTTATACGTGGAAAACCAAAATGGGAAAAACCATGTAGAGTGTTAACTCTCAAGATAATATAACTAGTTATTGTAAGGAAGTTAAATATCAGAACAATTTCTTACACTAACCTTGAGAGGAGGGTAATGCAAAACACTTTTATAGATCGTCACAATAGTTACATAAATAGAAATAGATATAATAACATTCAAACCATAACACAGTGATTTATGTGGGGAAAACCCTTTCGGGAGAAAAATGCCACACTCCAAAAGCCACCCAATATATTATTCTGCAATCAAAACAGATTACAATATACTTGCAGAGCAAACTCTTCGCAGGAGTACTGCTAATAAGAAATTCAAAGGTAACTCAATAGCTATAAGATTCTTACACACAACCTCTATCTCACGTACCTCATATATAGGAGATACAATACAAGAAACCGTCAAACGGTATTACAAAACCATGGGCTAAAACCACCCAATAAGGTGTAGCCGACCTTATCTCCCTTCTAGATGCCCTATGACATGTTACAACACACATCAACATGTGTCCCTCCCTTTTACAGCTCATTTATGTGTATGATGTATTTTATATTTTCTATTTCAGGAGTATGAACTTCTGGAAGTCATAACTTGAGAACCATGTGTTCTATTGACGAACCGTTTGAAGCGCTGAAAATCTCACGAAGTGCTCCATTGCCTTGTAAACCACTATGTCATTTATGACCACTTTTCAAGGCATTTTGGGGCCTATAAAGTCCTCAAAATCAAATTTAAACCTTTCATTGGACCCCTCCAAAACGGAATATTTAATATCTTAAAAACTAGCTATGATCTTGCGACGTAACTTTACCAGAATGCTTATCTAGCCAATTAGAAGATTTGGGGAAAATTTCACACCATTTCATGCTCAAATAAAAACTTCCTATAAATAGTAAACTCATGTAAATGCAAGGTTGAGACACCATTTTCCCAACAAATCTCCCACTTGTCGAACACCTTGCAAGAGAAAAGGGAGTAGCAACACAATAAATCAATTGCTAGGGGCCATGAGGCCCATAGAATCTGAACACCATATGAATGTCTCTGTGCTCACATCCTTAGTTAAAGAATCTACAACATTCATAAAAGTTTCTACCTTAACCAACTTCACTGATAGGGAGATTGAGTGAGAAGTTACTCAATAAGCCTAAATTGGTCTAATATGTCAAGTGGACCCAGGGATATGTTTTTCTATTGTATTCAATTAGTGTTTGGAAATATCAAACTCATATACCCACACCTCTCCTCAAACAACCACCCTAATGTGTGTTATGCAACTTTGTTCTAGCTTGCTTCTTCAAGTTACTCAAGCCCTCCACCAGAGGTCCAAACTCCAAAGTTATATCTTAACTGTCAAAATTGATGGGCATAAGTCCATTGTGTGTCTTTCAACTAGTTTTCATAAGTTTGGAAGGTTCTCACACCCTTAGGGCAATCAAGTTCAACTTTTAGTGAAAACAAGGCTAAAAGGCTACTAGCCCGTGGAGGCCTAATTGAGTGAATTTTACTTGCATAGGATAACGATGACCATAACCATCCTGAAAACTAACTTGGATGGTGTCAAAAAGGTGGAAACTCAAGGATTTTCATGGTTTTATCCCCTGAGAAGTTGGTATAGTGACTGTCCATGTTTTTAGGCAAAAAAGTAGGGTTTTGAGAGGGTTTTGTCCATGTAACAAAGGAAGTCTCTTCTAAACTCCACACCAAGCTTCTAAAATCTTGTAGGACCTCTACCACACTTTTATAACACTTCCTCAACACTTCCCTACATGACATTTCATCAAACACTTGGTTTGCAAACTGAAACATGACTGTTTTATTCACTTTCACTGTCAAATCACTGTTTTTCCTGCACTTTGGGGGGTTAGAACTTCAAGGAGAAGTTCAAACATGCATGTATTAACCTCCAAACACAATCTTAACACCTGTCACATGATTCCCAAACATGAACACTTCCATAAAACAATTTTTGGATTCAAAAGACATTAATTTCCCAAAACTAGGTACTTGCCGCCAGCCACAACTCCAACACCTTTGCAAGATGAAATGCACATTGTTTGGAGCTCTAAATACAATGTCATTTTCCTTGTAAAAGTTGTTATTTTGGACACTTTTTGTAAAAAAGAAGATAAAAATGCCTTATGTCTGTATAGGACTTGATAACCACCTTAAAAAGGCTATTTCTATGCCTCCCTCTTCTTGTTATAGGGTTGGCTTTTATACTTTCTAACAAAAATCAATTGAAAGGGCAGTAATTTCATGTTTTTTTCTCATATTTTGTACTCCATTTGTATAGCAGTTCGTACCAAGACTCCTCATTTTTGTACTGTACCTTTTGGGCAGTGATTTTATTGTATATTCAATTCTCCTCATGTAATTAGATTGTAGGTTTTGTGTTTGGAAGTTGATTGTACAAAAATGTTTCATTTTTGCTCCTTGGCTGCCTTGTCAAGGGTTTTGGCCTCCAAAATATATCAACTTGTCTAATCCAGGTTTGGGCTCCCATGGATGGACTTAGACAAGTTGTATTTCTCATTTACAGTGTAAATAATTCATCTTTTGATCAGGGTTGTGCAAAAGAAGTGCTCTTGAGCATATGCTAGGCAAGTTGGAGATGAATTTGGCTAGCAATATGAATAAAACCAAACTTGTTTGTGCTCAAAGACCAATTTTAGTGAGAAAAATTGAGGTAGAGGTCTGCACTAGTCTTCTTGGAGTTTTATATGTATAAGAGAATATTACTCACAATAGGGGCTTGCACATGTAGGAAGGCCAACTGCCTAGAGCTCACTACTCAAATCAGAAGTCTCACTGACTTACAATGTGGATTATACAAATCCAATATCTTGTACTGCTTTACAATAGCATCTATAATGCTTGATCTAGTACTGGTTGCTGCTCTACTACTTACATAAACCCTTTAACCTATATTTTGCATAATAGGTCTGCCTTAATATTTCACATACATCACTTTCTTCACTTCCTTACTTCATTTTAAAATGTCTACAATGATCTCTTTTATATACAAGAGTCATTTTACAATATACCAAGTCAACTTACAAAGTTTTACAATAATAAACAAATAATAATATAATAAAATCATGTTGGCCTTTGTGCCAGTATACTTCCTTTCTTTGTGCCAGTGCAAGTGTCTTGAGTGCCTGTGTAGAGTGTGATCTGCTGATGCTGATGCACTAACTTGTCGGTTTAATGCCTTGCTGGTATGATGCCTTGCCGGTGCCATAGGATTGCAAGGTTGCCATGAATGACAAAACCTTCAATCACATACAATGTCTCATTGGAGTGTGCATATGCCACAATAACTGCTTCCATCCAGATCTCATCCTTCTTAATCACAAAACATATGTCATCCTTGTATTTATTCACAACTTCCTGTGATAGTTTGACTCTTGTGTTCATTCTGGCCTTAAATGCTTGAAAATACTCATTAATATTCTTCTCTTTGTTTTCACCCATGTTGTTTAATAAGTGAGATAACTACTTCCCTACCGGTATGTCAAATCCAAGGTTTTTTTAACCTATAACGGGAACCTATTTTGTTATATGTAGCATCAGACATACAAGTAAATTGCCAAATCTAAATGTCCCTTTCTTATCCTTCTTGATCTTTCCTAGATTATCAATCAATTCATCCTTTAGCCATTCACGTACATCAATTTTTACATTCTCATTAGCCATATCATGTGCACTTTTTATGCATAAGCTGGAAACTGAGTTCAGTTGGTTTGCATGTTGTGGTTTTGTATCCTAAAATCATGCTAATAAATCTCACATTTATGTCAGTCACATCATTAACCTTCAAGGATCTTTTGTTGGATGTTACACCTATTAGGTTCATTACTGGGTTATTTGAGATCTTCTTTGTCTTGTATGGTCTGTTACCAGTGGAGGGTAACCCTGTCACAGCTTTCACAGTTTCCTTGGTAATTTTATGAACCGAATCTAGCCAAAAGAATTCACCATGTACCCTACTCAATACTATCTTAATAGCTTCTTTGGGAAAATACGGAATGCTGAGGATTTCAGTGAATCCTACGGTTTCAGTGAATCCTACGGTTTCAGTGAATCCTACGGTTTCAGTGAATCCTAGGGTTTCAGTGAATCCTAGGGTTTCAATAATTCGGTGTTCAGGTTTTACATTACCAGAATCATCATAGATAATAGTCTTGCACATGTTCTTAATTTCTTCCTCTCCTAATTCTTCTATATGGTAATGGATATAAATTCTAGGGTCTTCTGCATAAACTACTCCTTTGGGAATTTGGGAAAAAGCACCAACATTATCATCCTTCTTTGCTATCTCGGGAACTAACTGAAATACGGGCCTAGGGCGCTTGATCACTTCCACTACAATAGGGTTTGCTATGAATTCAGGTACAGAAGAGGATGCCATGATTATAAATACCTTTTTCTGCCTTTGGAAAGATTGATTGCTGAAATGCCTTGCTTCTTTGCTCGAAATGCCTTAGCTCTGGAAATTTCATGCTTTTTGAATGTTTGAATGCTTGGTGAAGTAAAATGGAGTCAAAATCACTAATTTATAATGTTAATTTGCCAACTACCATATGTAATGCATGTCAGTTAAGTAGTCACTTAACTTTATCTGTAGGTATAGAAGTAATTTCTACTTTTCACTATCAATCGAGGGAATAATAGCATATTTTACATTGATTGCCAAAACCCTCAAAGAAATTTCTTTAATTGGATGAAGAGTCTCCTACCGATGGAGTGCTACTATGTTCTGTCAGTGGGGTGTTGCTTGGTTCTACTGGTGGAGGAGTATTCCCAACATCATTTAGGTCTGACTTTCTAATCCATTGTTTTGAGAATTCTTGCTTAACTTCTTCAACTTTTTCTTTTCCTTTCAAACTAGAACCTTTGTTGTCTGCCGATGGTGCCTTACTTCTGCAGAATTTTGCAATATGTCCAATTTTGTTACATGCATAACAAGTCACATTATTTTTCTAAATAGCGTTTCCATAACCTATGCCGGTTTGTGTTCTGCATTGATTAGATAAATGTCCAAATCTTCCACAAACATAACATCTCACATTCATTCTACAATTTTCAAAGTTGTGACCATTTGTGTTGCATTTTGAACATTGACCGGTGGGTGTATTGGTATTCTGATAACTTCTAGATCTACATTGATTTTCTCTATGACCATACTTATTACAGTTATAGCATTTGCCATTAAATTTATAAGCA